>NC_069499.1:964169348-964769348 GCF_027579735.1 Bombina bombina
CAACCATTTGTGCCATGATTGCACTAACTGTTTGTAAATAATTTCATTGAGAAACCTACAATTGTGAAAAAGTTAACTTTTTTTTTATTTGATCGCATTTGGCGGGGAAATGGTGGCATGAAATATACCAAAATGGGCATAGATCAATACTTTGGTTGTCTACTACACTACACTAAAGCTAAAATTAATCCTACAAGCTCCCTAATTAACCCCTTTACTGCTGGACATAATACATGTGTGGTACGCAGCCGCATTTAGCAGCCTTCTAATAACCAAAAAGCAACACCAAATCCATATATGTCTGCTATTTCTGAACAAAGGGGATCCCAGAGAAGCATTTACAACCATTTGTGCCATAATTGCACAAGCTGTTTGTAAATAATTTCACTGAGAAACTGTTCATGTTCTATGAGAAACTGTTCACTGTGCATTTGGCAATAAAATGGTGGCATGAAATATACCAAAATGGGCCTAGATCAATACTTTGAGTTATCTACTAAAAAAATATATACATGTGAAGGGTTATTCTGGGATTCCTGACAGATATCAGTGTTCCAATGTAATTATCGCTAATTTTGAAAAAAAAAAAAATGTTTTGGAAATAGAAAAGTGCTACTTGTACTTATTGCCCTATAACTTGCAAAAAAAGCAAAGAACATGTAAACATTGGGTATTTCTAAACTCAGGACAAAATTTAGAAACTATTTAGCATGGGTGTTTTTTAGTGGTTGTAGATGTGTAACAGATTTGGGGTAAAAGTTAGAAAAAGTGTTTTTCTTTTCATTTTTTCATCATATTTTATAACAAAAAATTATAGTAATTTATAAGATATGATGAAATGATGGTATCTTTAGAAAGTCCATTTAATGGCGAGAAAAACTGTATGTAATATGTGTGGGTACAGTAAATGAATAAGAGGAAAATTGCAGCTAAACACAAACACTGCAGAAATGTAAAAACAGCCCTTGTCCTTAAGGGAAGGAAATTGAAAAATGACCTTGTCCTTAAGGGGTTAAGGACAGCAGTAGTTTGCACATCAAAGACTAAATAATTTTTTTGGAATTAGTATCAGCCAGATTACGAGTTTTGAGCGCTACAGGGAAATTAAGGACCGCAGCATATTCAGCGGTATTTCACTCCCTATAGCGCTGGTATTACAAGATTAAAAAAAAGCCAGCGTTTGCGGGCGATATGGCTGTGTTGAGCTCGATACCACACACACATACCAGCGCTGCCTTGAGCTGCTGTTACGTGCTCGTGCACGATTTCCCCATAGAGAACAATGGGGAGAGCCGGCAAAAAAAAAAAGCCTAACACCTGCAATCACAGAGCATAAAGCTCCGTAACGCAGCCCCATTGATGTCTATGGGGATTTTTTTTATGTTTAAACCTAACACCCTAACATAAACCCCGAGTCTAAACATCTCTAATCTGCTGCCCCCAACATCGCCGCAACCTACATTACTGTTATTAACCCCTAATCTGCTGCCCCCAAAATCGCTGCAACCTAACTACACTTATTAACCCCTAATCTGCTGCCCCCAATGTTGCCGCAACCTATATTACTGTTATTAACCCCTAATCTGCTGCCCCCAAAATCGCTGCAACCTAACTAAACTTATTAACCCTTAATCTGCTGCCCTAAATGTTGCCGCAACCTACATTTCTGTTATTAACCCCTAATCTGCTGCCCCCAAAATCGCTGCAACCTAACTACACTTATTAACCCCTAATCTGCTGCCCCAAATGTCACCGCAACCTACATTACTGTTATTAACCCCTAATCTGCTGCCCCCAAAATCGCTGCAACCTAACTATACTTATTAACCCCTAATCTGCTGCCCCCAATGTCGCCGCTACCTACATTACTGTTATTAACCCCTAATCTGCTGCCCCTAATGTTGCCGCCACTATACTAAAGTTATTAACCCCTAAACCTAACCCTAAGTCTAACCCTAACCCTAACGTAACCCTAACCCTAACACCCACTAACTTTAACATAATTAAAATAATTCCAAATAAAAATTACAATTAATACCTAAATTATTCCTATTTAAAACTAAATACTTACCTGTAAAATAAAACCTAAGCTAGCTACAATATAACTAATAGTTATAGTGTAGCTATCTTAGGTTTTATTTTTATTTCACAGAAATGTTTGTATTTATTTTAACTAGGTAGACTAGTTAGTAAGTAGTTATTAACTATTTACTAACTAGCTAGTTAAAATAAATACAAATTTACCTGTAAAGTAAAACTTAACCTGTTTTACACTAAAACCTAACATGACACTAAAATTAAATAAATTACATTAATCAAATACAATTAACTAAATTACTAAAAAAATAAACACTAAATTACACAAAATAAAAAAGAAATTATCAAATATTTAAACTAATTACTCCTAATCTAATAATCCCTCTCAAAATAAAAAAGCCCCCCAAAATAATAAAACCACTAGCCTAAACTAAACTGGCAATAGCCCTTAAAAGGGCCTTTTGTGGGGCATTGCCCCAAAGATATCAGCTCTTTTACCTGGCTAATAAAAATACAAACATCCCCCCAACAGTAAAACCCACCACCCACACAACCAACCCCCTTAAATAAAATTAAATCTAAAAAACCTAAGCTACCCATTGCCCTGTAAAGGGCATTTGGATGGGCATTGCCCTTAAAAGGACGATCAGCTCTTTTACATTGCCCAAACCCTAAGCTAAAAATAACCCCCCCCCCCCAATAAACCCATAATAAAACCTAACACTAACCCCTGAAGATCCACTTACAGCTCTGGAAGACCGGACATCCATCCTCATCCAGCCGGCGAAGTCCTCATCCTTGCGGCACTTCGTTGAGGACTTCTTGCCGTTGGATGAAGACTTCTCCTGGCTTCGTTGAGGACTTCTTGCAACGTGGATGAGGACTGATATATTTGGGGCAATGCCCCGCAAAAGGCCCTTTTAAGGGCTATTGTCAGTTTAGTTTAGGCTAGGAGTTTTATTATTTTGGGGGGCTTTTTTATTTTGATAGGGCTATTAGATTATGAGTAATTATTTAAAAAATTTGATCATTTCTTTTTTATTTTGTATAATTTAGTGTTTATTTTTTTGTAATTTAGTTATTTTGTAATTCTTCTGGATGGCACATAAACTAGAACCTGTGTTGTCATAAACAGCCTGAGACTCCTAAAGAAAATCTGGGCAACAAGAAATTAAATGGTCCTTAACCAGTTAAATATCTAAAAATGTCTATCTTAACTTCCATCAACATTTGATCTATGGCTTTGCTGCTCTCTTCTTCTAGGCGTAACATTCTTCACATTGATCGCTTACGACATGGATGAACACAACGGCCCCAACTCTTTAGTGAATTACAAAATCCTGTCTCAGACACCTGCTGATCCTAATGTTGAGTTTACCATCAATAAAGAATCAGGCTTCCTTTCATTTAAAGGCTGTCTAAATTATGAGGTAGGATACATTATTTACTATGTTGTGCTTATTAAAGAAATGTCAGACTCCATTTGCCAATCTTTTTTTTAATAAAAACATTTTCAATGTTTACTGTTTGATTGGATAATGTACAATGGAACGGAATAATACTTTTAAGGGGCACTACATTATTCTGTACTTTATATGAAAGAGGGGCAGTTAAAAGCTCTAGAAATATATTTTTCATGAAAAGGTTACAGTTAAAAAAACAGCTGTTTAAATTTAAACTAAAACTAACAGGAAATGTGTGTAGAACTACTTGGCTCTAGCAGCAAACCCAAAGCATTATCCGATTGGTTGTCACAGGCCAATCAGATCATGCATTAACGCCTATCTCCTATGTATGATCTGACTGGTATATTTGGGATGAGCGCTAACACCTTGTAACACACATACATACTTTTCACACATACATAAGGTTCACTTGGGGTGGATGCAAGAGGATCGGTGGGGCGCCCCCCCTCAGCACCCAGGAAGAGGCCAAAATAAATAGTGAAGATGGGTGAATTACAGTGCCCATCTGATTGACCCCTGTCTCCATGAGGTGACCGGATGCACAACCAATCGGATCATGCATTGGGTTTGCCGCTAGCACCTCATGTAGAACTGGTTCCTGGGACTCTGCAACTTAATGGCTAACCAATGCCCATTTAAGAATAAATGGACTATGGACTGGATTACAGGTGGAGCAGTATTTTGCCTAAAATTTCTAGCATAAACTGGGCTTCAATCTATACCCTGAGTATACTGCAAATATCTGTGTGCTCGTATTACAAAATTAAAGTAAAGATTTCTTATTTGAGTGAAGGGCTTAACCATGAACTTGTCATACAATTGTGAAATTTCCACTTTGCGCAAGCTCACAATATTTTTTTTAGATGCTTCAACTTGTAACTTGTTCTCCCACAATAATAATAGAGCTCCACTAGTAATCTAGGCCTATATATTTTGAAACATTCTCTTTTAGATGAAAGAGAAAACAATTTTGAGTACAATGTCCCTCTAAGAATAACGGTTATAAAAGGGACAAAGAAGAATATTTGAAAGTCACAGTTATGCTTTTCAATTTGAAGCAAATATTTTTGCAATATACAGTACATCTGTTTTAAAACATGCTTCTTGCAAACTATCACTGATTGCAATAATACTTTTTACTGTGCACACAAACTGCCAAGCATATTGCAGTAGGTCCCATGCATGCCTATTCTGCAAAGGGGATTTCAGCACACAGAGCCATGTAATTTGCACTAAGCAGTTCCTGCAAGTAGATGTATAGTAAACAAAATTGCTTCTTTTACATTTGTAAATGCATTTAATATATGTTTTTACTTCAACTAAAGTTTACTTTGGCTAAGCTGGTGTTTTTGGATTTTCTAACTATATTCCACATCTGCATATGGCACTGTCTGTTGAATGTTATTTTAATTTTAATTTTTTAAATTCTCCTTTACAGAAAAATAAAAATTACAAATTGGTCATCCAAGCAAAGGATAATGGTGTGCTTGTACAGCAGAGCAGCTCATGTGAAGTGTTGATAAACGTGATAGACAGGAACACTCATATGCCGGAATGGATCACAGAAACTGTACGATATCATGGGTTTGAGAAAACCCAAAATTTTTTCCAGTACATAAATATTGTAAAGTCAAATCAAAAGACAAAATATATCTAAAATATCTTGACAGGTTTATTTCAACTAGGGTTACAGGTACATAGACCACTGTGTCATGGATCAATTCTTTATAGTCTATGAAATGTATTTCTGTCCTTATATTACAATTTAAATATTTGAAACAGCAAAAATTAGTAAAATTTACAACCTCCCATAATGAACAACCACAAATTGTGGGAGATAAGTCCCAGTGTTCCTATTTTTTGTCACCATTTGCCTTGAAGGAAAAGGAACTACACATAATCCACTCATAATACCCACCCTCAATTTGGGATACCCTAACCCTGCCCATATGGTAGAAACATTAAAAACCTGATTTTGGTTGGCAATTGTGTGGTGCTTGTTTTTTTTTTTTTACAAAAAAACGCCAATTTATATACACTGAAATTCTTGTTGTTGCATAACAATGCATGCTGATATTTGAGCTGCTTTGATATTTTACTCCATCTTTTCAGTTTCACTCAAAAGTGGTAGAGCGAGAAGCCAATGTGACCATCATGAGACTTGGTGTAAAGGATGGGGACACACCCTATACTTCTGGTTGGAGAGCAGTGTATACTATAACTGCAGGAAATGACATGGATAACTACAAGATTGAGACTGACCCTAAGACTAATGAAGGCATTGTGACTGTTATAAAGGTAATTTAGTGCAGCAATGAAGGATGCCCAGTAGTTTCCTTTTATTGGACATTGCCAGTAATTATGACATATTCTTTATTAATAAATAGGTGAAATACCCTACTAATTAATTCATGTTCAATGATCTGTACCATATGTGTACAGGTGTGTAGAGATTCCATATTACCCATACTAATCAACATGCTCATCCTGTGAAATACTGTTTTATAGAGATACCAAAAGAATGACAATTTATACCGAGGAGAGGAGGAGAGAGAGATAGAGAATAAGAAACGCTGTGGACATTTTAAAAAATCAAGCATGAGGAGAAAAAATAAATGCTTCATGGGAAGTGAAACAATAGTCATAAAAATTGAGGGTGAACAGAATGATACAGAGAAAGTGAAAAGACACTGCTAAACTCAATAAAATATCTAACGGCCTTGTCATCCTCTCCAACTTCACAATTTCCTATACTATTGCATGCCATAAAGCTTGCACTTCTCTCCTAGAAATTTGGGGATTATAACTAGAATTGCAAGACAGATACTTATCAAGGCTGGGGGGTGGAACTGGTGGTGGTGGGGGGGTCACCGTTTTATAGCTCTTATTCCTGCTTTTCTCATTAAAGGGACATGAAACCCCCCAAAAATATTTCATGATTCAGACAGAGCACACAAATTTAAACAACTTCCAATTTACTTCTTTAATCTAATTTGCTTCATTCTCTTAATATCCTTTGTTGAAACATATCTAGATAGGCTCAAAAGCTGGGAGTTAGCTACTGATTGGTGGCTGCACATACAGTATATACCTCTTGTAATTGGCTTACCAATGTGTTCAGCTAGTTCCCAGTAGTGCATTGCTGCTTCTTCAAGAAAGGATTCTAAGAAAATGAAGCAAAATTCCTAATAGAAGTAAATTGGAAAGTTTTTTTTACATATGTATGTTATATCTGAGTCATGAAAGAAAATGTTTTGGTTTAATATCTCTTTAAAGTCTTAATTTTGCCCCCATTTTCCTCTCCTTGTTCTGCTAGAGAAAAGAATACACAAGTGTCCCCAAGCACTACCTAGATCTGTTACTGATATTTCTCCGCATACAAGCAAATATTCTTGTATATATGCAAATATTTAGTCATGTTGATATCAATAAACAGGCAGATATAACAAAGACATTGTCGTGCTGCAGTCCTACAATTTGAAGATTAAAAATGATGTACTCATTACCAATAACTTTTTCTATATTTCTGATGCCAAGTTCTATTGACCCGTAAACACCTTTTCATTGACTTACAACAGAACAATTTATTTTTACGTCCAATGCTACAGTTATAGGCAGAAAGAAACTGCGTACGTGTGTAAACTGTGGATTACTAATTACGCCCAATAGCAGAGAAAGCAAAGGAAAGAACAGCCCTTGGCTACCACATTAGGCAGATGCCAACTGGCTTTATAAAAGGCAATCCATCACTTATCTCAGAAAGGAAAAAGTGAAGAGAAATTATGGGGGCAGCCAAGTGTAGAGCATTGATGGATATGTAACATAATCAATTTGAAGAGTTAGATATTATGGAATTCTCAGGTTCTAAGACCCTTTAGCTCTCTCACATTCTAGTGAACATGGAAAGAAGCCTTGCTTTGGGCAGACAAATTGCTGTTATTAATTTTCTGTGAATTGCCAAAACTGAAAGCTATACTGAGTTTAACAGCAAGGAATTAATCTAGTATAAACCTGAAATCTGTCATATATTTTTGTAAAGTGTCTCAATAACCCTGATATCTATTAAAACGAGCTGAGCTATAAACAAGAGGAAAAAAACTTTTTATTGTCCATCAAGCAATGTGAATCAAATAATTCACATAGTGACATATATCAATAACTCATTAAAATAAAAAGGAAAGACCAACTATAGGCATTAATCGTAATCTATTGGCAATGGATTTTTTGGCTCTTTTTCTGGACAAAATGGCTACTATTTGATTTGGCGTAATCACAATAGGACGTTTTTACCTCATTCCCATATTTACAAATGGGTTTTTGGATCCATGATAAAACCACTATTTATCTTATAGGGCTAAAAAGTTCTCGCCGATCACAATCCATTTTCGAGTAATTTTTAACAACTTTTTCAAGGAAAATTTTGGTTTTTTAAATTCAACATCTCTAGAAATTTGATAAGTACTCAAAAAGGGCATTTTTGACATCTCTAAAAAACGATGTCATGGTTATTTGGAAACAGGCTGTATACAATGGGCAAGTTGCATTGTGTCACACTTGCACTGTCTTGATTGCTACTAACAGTACTAACGTCTTTTAAAGCCGGTTCTAAAAGGGGATCACACAATTGCGACTTTCCTAGGAACCTATTGTAATCAGCTTCCATCCCCACCACTGCTAAATCATCTAAATGCATCTTTTATGTTGTCAAGATCTGTGCACACCATTTTTCTATTGCTGTATGCTTGATTTTAAACTTACAAAAGTATTGTTTTTGACAATTTTTGAATCTATTGTTACAACACTGTTTTCATTTTGTCGGGAAGTGAAAACAAAGTGGCGATTATGGGTTACTATGCAAATTACTTATAATTACTTCTTTTACTGTATTTTAACATTCTTTAAACTGTAAATTATGACGTCGCTGCCTTGCTACAGTATATCGGCCTAAGAGACACTTAAACAAGATTGAGCCTTTGTAACCGTGTTTTTATAGTGGGCAAGCCTCCATAGATTATCAAAGTTGCTCACAAGGGTGTCTTTCAAAGTTTTTGTGCCTACATTATTGAACTTGTAGACTTCAATGAGCATTTGTGACCATGAGTTCAATAATGTAGACATGAGCACTTTGAAAGGCACTCTCGTGAACAAGTTACTCTAGCATGCATGGCGTTGTGTCCAATAAAACCCGGGTCATGCAGGTGCAATGTTGTTCTCCTAGGCAGATACAATATAGCAAGGCAGCAGGTTCATGATTTACAGTTTTATAGAATTTTTATTTATTTTTTAATTTATTTTTATTGAGGTGATAGTAAAATACAATCATTTGATATATAACATTTTTTGAACAGATCATGTAGTAGAATGTACAGATGATATGATATCACATAGATATTACAGCAGATGGTATTCCATGAGAATTCTTGTAAGGTGATACAGTACACTTGACTATAAAAATATCTCGAAACACAATGTTCCATAGGAAAACTTTTAAGTAAACAATTTCATATCTCAATTTTTAAGTTTTAATAATACTATATCCCCCCCCCCCAAGGTAGATGCATGGCTAATGGAGTGTTATCCCCATGTAATATATAAGGGCCACTCATTTTTGTTGTTGACTATGGGGATTTTCAGGGGGATTAGGAAAAGTTAGGGTTTTCTAAGGATGTATTTTCCTCTGCTTACCTAGTAAGCTGTATCTGTGGGCAGGGTGGAGCGGCGTTGGCTTAACAATAATAAAATAACTAAAATGAAAGTTCTAAGTGTTAATTTATTTGCCATATGGCTAACACATTTATAAGTCCAATACCAAGTGAGTTCAGAGCACTATTGAATCCCTTCAGTGTTTCACTTAATTCTGCAACTATAACATTTTATCACCCCTAACATATACATTAACATAATAACATTGGTATAAAAAACAGATATTCAACTGACAGCAAGACTATATATAGTGTCCAACTGGACTAGCAAAAAGGTAGTGAAAATTACAAAGAGTATAAGGTATATTAGATCTCACAGCTCAACCATGAGAAATTTAAAAAATGTATACTAAATAAAAACATAGGTTAGTGGCTTTCATATAGTTTGGTAGTTTTGTGAGTAATAACTGTCATAGAGACGTTTTAGTATGATAGACTGGAAATGCTAGTCTATAAGTATAAAGAAATGTTATCCTATTTCTCTCTTAACTTGCCATCCTAAAAGGTCATTAGTGTCAGCTAATTATAATAATGTAGCTCGGGCACAGCTGTTGAACATAAGCAAACATATAGGTTACAGCATAATCAAAATTATTGATTGTATATATGCAATATGCATAATAACTGTGGGAAGAGCGAGCTATAAGTGCTGCATGAGATCGTAAGTCAGCTTCATATTGTAGAACATTTAAACAGACTAATCCCTACTTAAAATATGAGACTATTAGCTATGAAAAATAGTGTGCCTCATGACTTACATGAATATATACAGTAGTAGAACAAAGAAAAAAAACTAAGTACTGTATATACGCTTGCCACTAATAGCAAAAATGAGAATGACAGGGATACATAAGCAATATAGACCTGTGCAAACAAATTACATAATAGGAACGTCCTGTCGCAGATATAATTTTGCACATAGGAATATGTTTTAGGAGCAGCTCCCAAAAAAAGGAGACTCCCGGCCACAGCTCAGCAATCATTTAGCCTGGAATAATGGGTTAAAGTCTCTGCTTCATCTTCACCACCGGGAGAAGCAGTCCAAGGTAGCTGATTGCCGTAGGATTGTTTGAACATCCACCGCAGTGACTCGGTCATGGTATTTCTCTTAGATGAAGTAAGGGAATGCAGGTACTTCAAACCCCAACCGGGAAAGCTGGCCACACCCTCTCAGCAGGGAATCAAAGCAAAGAGTCATTCTCATCAACCCTCACGTAAAGGTAGGAGATGTGGTCACTGAATTGCTGCATCTCCTGGTGGCCAGGCAGCATGAATTCCACAGCCCCAGGTGAGTAGTTTTCCTTTAGACTAGAGTAGAGAGCTGTGGGCAGGCTATCAGAACAGAAGTGGAGCACATAAACACAATCCTCTTCCCTGTCTGATCTTCTTTCCACTTGCAGTGCCCCAATGCGAGGAAGAGATGTTACCTCTATATCCAGGTTACCAATTGATGATGGTGCAGGATCAGGTCTCACTTGAGCTGTATTTTGGGCGCCGAACTCCATAACTGCACCTTGATCTTCAATAATAATAGCTTTGATTGTGCTGCTCATCTGATGTTCGAACTCAACTAGTAGGGTATGCAAAGCCTTATGGAACTCCATCTTTAAATTGGTAGAAGGAAAGCTGTAGTATCTCCAGGCTGCTTCCAATAGAATATCAAGTTTCTGTTATAAAACTACTCAGTATAATAAACTGCTGCAAGTCCCAGTTCCCCGGGGGATGAAATGTGCTGTATTCTAAGCCCGTGCAGTACGTGTCTCATAGGTTGGAGAGGTTTTTAGCTCCTATAATGGCAACGCTCACCACATGGCTGTATTGAAGGGTATGAGCTAGTGGCGCATTCACAAGACAGTCGCTTTGTCCAATATATGTTCCTAGGGTAGATTTAAGGTCTTGGGTATTTTTGCTAAAAATTAAAGCTTATATTTAATAGATTACTGCAAATATTAAATCTAGGAGCTAGGAGCTCCCAAGGAACACATCCAGTCGTTTTGGTAGTTTGCTCCACCCCCCAGTTTTATAGAATTTTAAAAGCAAGATAAAGAAGATATCATAAGACCTTTGCATAGAAACCTTTTGTCACCATCTTGTTTTCAGACACCACCAAAAATATTGTCAAAAACAATACTTGTGAATGTTTAAAATGCTCCTATAGTGATAGAAAAATGGTGCAAAGTCTGCTAATCCTGACAACATAAAAGATGCATTTAACAGTGGTGCGAATGGAAATGGATTACAATAGAATCCTATAGAAGTTCTGATTGTGTGATCCCCTTTTAATACCCAATAAAAGATGCCAGTACTGTTGGTGAAAATGACAATGTTCAGCACTCAGGCAAAATCCTGTGCAGGCTATCTGCGTCTACACCAAAACCCCAAATATAGCAAGGAAAAAAGGGTTACAGCAGCACCACCAGTATGTAACTAATTTTATTGCATACAAGAGAAAAATTAGAGTCAGGGTAATCCTTCAAAATTCAACTTGCTTTGTAAAGGAACTTATATATTATATGCATATACCATTGGAAAAAGCCAGAAACCAGATAAAAGTAAATCCAATTCAGCAGTATATAATAACCACTTCAGATGTCAGGTATAAGGTGGAGAGATACCTGAAAATGGCAGGGAAATGGCTATGATAGATCCTTACAATACCACCATTGTTAGTAGTGGGTATATGACACACCACTCACCATATAGATCCCTCAATTCTGCCACAGACACAATCTCTCACCTCAATCCTAATTGCAGGCTGATTCCTTGCAACAAGTTCGTAGTGGGTGTGTCTTGGGCGTCTGCTCCGTCGGCCAATCCGCTACAACCTTTTCCAGTCCTATGGTAAGGCAACCTTGGCCGTTAAAAACCAACTGTCTCGCAGGAAAACACCACAAAGAAATCCACACATTCACATCAGAATGAGGCTCTTCATAAAAACCTTTCCTTTACACGTCCTGGAACGGCAACGGCCCTGGCACTGGTTTTTAGGCTCACAGCTCACGATGGGAGGCAAAGGGGGGATGAATGCTCAATTGCTGGTCAATAAGATAATGGAGAAACAGACAGAGCAACATCCAAGTGTCCTTAAATAAAACTTAACATTTATTCATAATAAGTAAAGTTTAAAAGTCAAAAGTCCACAAGCATGGTAAAAACAGCAAAACAAAACAAGCAGCTGTGCAGGAGATGCTTATGCATTTCAGCTAAAGAGCCATAATCATAGCTTAATGTAAAACCTATAGAACACACTACTTAAAACCCTTCCTGAACAGCTATTGGGTAGAAAAACACATTACACAGCTGAAAGAGTGGTATGCATTAGTCATAGAATGAGTAATCACATCTTAAAACTGGTTGCTGCAAAAAATACATATGCACAAATTGATATACAATAGTAAAGACATCAAAATATTGAGAGACAAAATACTTTGTAAATACCACTTAAATTGAACACGAAAGTTAACTATAGGCTATATTGATATGAATAATCACAGACACATCTATAACTCTCTACATTATAGAATAATGGCATGAGATACTTGTAATACACATTATTAACAGAATGGTAACAGTTATCTACAGAGAAAAAAGTAATTACCAAAATATGGTATACGTTAACTACAATCTTTGTGTAATGATAATGATTCATAAAAAAATGTGCACAGTACAAAAAAAACCTGTGACATATACCTATCCGGGTATCGAATCTAAGTCTAAGGCTTCCTGGTCTATAACCCTAACCACTGCGCTAGGGAAATATATGAATGGCTGTCAAAGTTTAGCACCATCCTATTATTTATTCCACATAGCTATTACAAACAGCAGTATCAAAATTGTGTATATAGATGATTGAGGTGAAGTACAATACCTGATAGTGCCACATATTGCATTTATATTTTATAAAAGAATCACAGGTAATATTGAATGATTGCAGGTACCTTGTATCTACATAGTAATCACCAGGATATAGCATTGATACTTCCCATCCAGGGACAAACCCAGGGTGGCTAATCCGAGTCTATACCATCATCTACTACACTAAGTAATATAATAAATATATAAACTATAGGTAGTATAAGAGGTGTATGTAGGTGATAACTAAGAGGGAAAAACAGAACTATCAGAGTTAACATTACTTGGAGCCAAGCCTCTATGTACCATAAAGGGGTCACAATAGAATGAATCATTACCTGAAATATTACCCCCGAGTTACTACAGAATATACTGAATGATATATTATCAACTTTGCCAATAATTGACAGTCATATTCTGAATAAAAACCTCTAGGTTCACGCGTGTCTAACCTAAAAATCCAATACATTTCATTTTTATTCAAAATCTTGTTTTTGTCTCCCCCTCTTTTGGGAACTATGACTTTGTCTATAACCTGCCATCTAAAAGAGTCCAAATTCTTATTGTGGCATAGTGCAATCAAGTGGTGTGGTGGATTTTGGTAATTACTTTTTTCTCTGTAGATAACTGTTACCATTCTGTTAATAATGTGTGTTACAAGTATCATATGCCATTGTTCTACAGTATAATGTAGAGAGTTATAGATATGTCTGTGATTATTCATATCAATATAGCCTATAGTTAACTTTCTAGTGTTCCATTTAAGTGGTATTTACAAAGTTTTTTGTCTCTCAATATTTTGATGGCTTTACTATTGTATATCAATTTGTGCATATGTATTTACTTTTTTGCAGCAATTAGTTTTAAGATGTGATTACTCTCTCTATGGCTAATGCATGACACTCTTTCAGCTGTGCAATGTGTGTTTTTACCCAATAGCTGTTCAGGAAGGGTTTTAAGTAGTGTGTTCCATAGGTTTTACATTAAGCTATGATTACGGGTCTTTAGCTGAAACGCGTAAGCATCTCCTGCACAGCTGCTTGTTTTGTTTTGCTGTTTTTACCATGCTTGTGGACTTCAGACTTTTAAACTTTACTTATCATGAATAAACGTTGTTTTATTTAAGGACACTTGGATGTTGCTTTGTTTGTTTCTCCATAAAATTTTTATTGCGCCATAGACAAACCTATACAATGTTTCGGACCCATGTCCTTAATCATGTATGGAAATACAATAGTACCAAACCCTCTCTAAAAACCCAAAACCCCACCTTCAAAATACCTGCAGGTTAACACACACCTGTGAACTCCCTTTAGTGGAGAAAAATATAAATTAAATCTTTTTAAAATCAAATTTCAAATTCAAATTCACATTACAGGGTTTTCAATCCTACTCTGTTCAGCAAACATCATAATGTCAGTAGAAATATTCATCATATATCCAAACAGGGATTTTATAGAAAATATGCCAACCTTGCTATATACAGTTATTCAAATACATAAACCAATTAAAGGCAGTCCAATCCATCTCTCTATTCATACCTCCAGGGGACAAAGTCCCCAACTCATAAATCCAGTAAAGTTCCCTCTGTTTAAGGACAGCCTCTCTATCACCCACTGTTCTATGAATTTGTACCTGCTCTAAAACCTGAAATCTAAGTTGATTCAGGCTATGTCATGCTGTAATAAAATGATAATATAACTACATTTTCAACACTTTTGTATTGATTGCTCACAAACCCTTCAAAGTTGTTATTCAGAATTGTTACAACATTTCTGTTTTTATATAAAAGGCTATTGTTCCTATTAGTAATTCATTTTTCATACTGTTTGCATATTGAACACCACAAAATATGCTACATAGCACAAACGTTTTATATATAAAGTTAATATTGCAAATATGTCGACTAGACATTTTTATACTGTCCATGTGATTTATAATTTCCTGGTAACCCTAACTAGTTATAGAGCACATTATATAAATATTTTATTTGTAACGTTTCAAGCAAGCTTTTTTATGCACATGTATAATTATAAGCTAAGCTAGCGAAAAAAAGTCTTATCCACAAATAAAAATAATATATAAAGTAATTGTATGTACAATATACAATATGCAACTGTCTGCAAGCTCCTTGTTTATATCAACATGGTTCAACACACAAAAGAAAAAAAAATATCAAGCAAAAAAATAAAATAAAAAAATCTAAATGAAAAATAACAATTTGCTTTTGTAATGTTATTGTTTCAAACATCAAAAATATTTTTTTTAAAAAATGACCTAGAAGAGCTTTACAAAATGATGATACTGAATATCAAAAAGGGAAACGCTATATCATAAAATACTTTACTGTAATGTAGGTACATTTTTTATGGAGACTTTACAATAACACATCTGGCTATCACCATTCCATCTCTGATTACCATCTGAACTACTTACTATAAACGACCACTGATAATTACATTTGTAAAACCAGCAATTAAAAAAGACTGATTAGAAAAATATATTCTTCTGTTTCTGTGTTTTATAAACTAGTAGCTCTGGTTGATAAACTCCTGACAGTATGAAGACCTCTGTTTCTCTTAGGAGCATTCTTCAAACAGGCTGGGTTTACCTTTCATTCATCAAAGCATATCAAAATATTTCAAGGGAATACATGCTTGAGTTATTTTTTTATAACACTTTATGTGTTCATGGTCTTACAAAAGCATCAGTCACTGCACCTTTTAGATATTTTTGTTTTATTGCTCTCTGGCACAGTATAAATGAACATCGTGCTACATCCTTTTTTACCCTTTCATGTAACCCTACAACATATCGTTATAAAATACGACAGCACTTGGGATCTGCCATGAAATGCTTATTTAAAGGGATACTAAGCCCAAATTTATTATTTCATGATTCAGGTAGAGCATGGGATTTTAAGTAACTTTGTAATTTACTCCTATTATAAATTGTACTTACTTCTCCTGTTATCTTTATCTGAAAAAGCAGGAATGTAAGGTTAGGAGTCGGCCCATTTTAGGTTCAGCACCTGGGTAGAACTTGCTGATTGGTGGCTAGCTATCACCTTTTTAGGATTCAGATAGAGCATGGAATTGTTAGTAATTTTCTAATTTACTCCTATTATAAATTGTACTTACTTCTCCTGTTATCTTTATCTGAAAAAGCAGGAATGTAAGGTTAGGAGTCGGCCCACTTTAGGTTCAGCACCTGGGTAGCGCTTGCTGATTGGTGGCTAGCTATCACCTTTTTATGATTCAGATATAGAGCATGGAATTGTAAGTAATTTTCTAATTTACTCCTATTATAAATTGTACTTACTTCTCCTGTTATCTTTATCTGAAAAAGCAGGAATGTAAGGTTAGGAGTCGGCCCACTTTAGGTTCAGCACCTGGGTAGCGCTTGCTGATTGGTGGCTAGCTATCACCTTTTTATGATTCAGATATAGAGCATGGAATTTTAAGTAATTTTCTAATTTACTCCTATTATAAATTTTACTCACTTCTGCTATCTTTATTTGAAAAAGCAGAAATGTAAGGTTAGGAGTCGGACCATTTTAGGTTCAGCACCTGGGTAGCGCTTGCTGATTTGTGGCTAGCCAGGTACTGAACCAAAAATGGGCTGGCTCTTATGCTTACATTCCTGCTTTTTCAAATAAAAATTGCAAGAGAACAAAGAAAATGTGATAATAGGAGTAAATTAGAAAATTGCTTAAAATTGAATGTTCTATCTGAATCATTAAAGAAAAAAAAAAACGGGTTTAGTGCCCCTTTGACATACATTTCACAACTTTCTCAGAACAACTATATTCCAATCTTTGAAAATGTATTCTGCTTGATAATCTTAGGCCATTCTAGAAATGTCAGTAATAATTCTGAAGCGTCAATTTCCTACATTTTTCATAAGCTATTTGTAACTGGCTTTAAGGATTTTTGCTGTCCGCCATGTCCAAAAAAAAAAAAAAGAGTAGATTTTTAGACACTGATACAGATGACTGTCTTGTGAGTGTTTGCAGGTTGTTCTAGTATAACAAACTCAGTGCATGATTCATCTAATTGAAGAGGTACAAAAATCTAAATTAAACGCTCATGGGTCAGATAGAGCATTCAAATTTAAGACACTTTTAATTTGACTTCTATTATCAATAATGTTATTATATTATTATATTAATATATATTATATTATTATTATATTGTACTTTGTTCTCTTGGTATCATTTGCTGAAAAGTAAATGCAGATATGCTTAGCAATAGCAGTGCAATTCTTGGGGTTAGTTTATGTGCGCCATATAGATAACATTGTGCTCACTCCCGTGTCTAGCCAGCTTTTTACAGCTATGCTGCATCACTTTCAAGTACTTCAATGTTTGGGTATCATGTCCCTTTAAAGTGTCTTTAAAGTGAATGTCAAGTTTAAAAACCCTATTAAAAATAGGTGCACTTTCATTCATCAAACTTTAAATTTCACTAAATACTTACCTTTTAATCTTGAAAGTCGCTCCAGCGCTTCCCCCACCCATCGCAAGCCTCTTCATAGGTAAAAAATGACAAATCCGGCTTCCTCCAATCACGGTGTTGCCTCAGGCAATGATTCCCCTGGGGGGGAAGCCGTGATTGGAGGATGCCGTATTTGTCATTGCTGACATATGAAGTGATGAGCGGCAGGAGGTGGAATCGCTGGAGCGGCTTTCAAGATTAAAAGGTAAGTATTTTAACAAAACGAGTGAAATGTAAAGTTTGATGAAAGAAAATGCCCCTGTTTTTAATAGGATTTTTTAAAAACAGGGCACTGATTCAAACTTGACTTCTTCTAAAGCTTTTCAAGTGGACCGAAATATGTCATTTATTTCTTGCTTTCTCCAGATTAGCTAGTTCATTTTGTTTGTAGTTATTTCACTTCTTTTATTCTTACTGAAAAATGTTTATTTCAAATTATGGCCTTCAATTTCCCCTCATATTATGGAGTTTATTTTTTATTTAATGCAACTACTGAATAACCAGTCTTTGATCTATATATTAATGGATACACTTGTACACTTATTGTACATTAAAGGGACATGCCACCTTCATTTTTTCTTTTCTGATTTAGAAAGAGAATGCCATTTTAAACATCTTTCAAATTTACTTATATTATCTAATTTGTTTTATTCTCTTGATATTCTTTGATGAAAAGCATATCTAGATATGCTCACTAGCTGCTGATTGGTTGCTGCACATAGAAGCCTCGTGTGATTGGCTCACCATGTACATTGCTTTTTCTTCAACTAAGGATATTTAAAAAATGAAGCAAAATAAATAATGGAAGTAAATTGTAATGTTGTTTAAGTTTCTATTCTCTATCTGAATCATAAAAGAAAGATTTTGGGTTTAGTGGCCCTTTAATCTAGTCCTTACATGTTTTTACTTATATTTTAAAGGCTTTGGATTACGAAACAAGTGTTCAAACCAACCTCTCCATAACCGTAGCAAATGAGGAACCATTATATACATGCAAGGTGCTGTCCAAACCTCCAACAGGCTTGTGGGTTATAGAATCAAATAAATCTCCGAAAGTAAAGAATGTTCCAATGGGAAGAGACTTGATGGTGGATGTAATAGATGCAAACGACCCTCCTATTTACAAACCTGAAAAAATTGTTTTAACGTTTATGGAGAATTCCATGGAGCCAGGATCTGTTCTAGGAACTGTGAATGCAGTAGATGCTGATATTATTTCACCAAATAGAATTAGGTAAGTCATTTTAGGAATACATAGGGAAAAATCCGCTTATGTTCTGTGACTTTTATTTTTACTTGACTCTAATGTCACTGAGCAGTTGGTTTAATCTACTAGTACTAAGTACTTAAAGGGACATTGCACTCAAAAAATGTTCTAGAATGCACATGAAAGAGCATCTGTACATATTTTTTAAAATAAAAAAATAGAACATTGAAATACATTTTGAAATGCCCACCTTTTATGTGATGCAGAAAAAAAGTTGACTACAGTGCCCAGAATGGCTAATACATCTTTACTGATTATCTGCTTAAATAGCTCCTCATTGCAGGATTCCTGAACACGCAGTGTATCCCTAGATATGCTAATTAGATGGGTACCAGAAACAAACTATGGATTTTTCTTAGTCTTTAAATGAATATTAATTAAAGGGATAGAAAGGTCAAGAATTAAATGTGCATGGGTGCACTTCAATTTGAAATAAAACATTGTTTGCAATATACTTCCATTAGCAAAAAATGATTTTAGTAAAAGTTAATACTTTTTTTGTCAGCGGCATATGCACATATCCTGTGAGAGCTCTTGCACCAGTATTTAAACACTGCACCTTGTCAGACAGTCAGCAGTATGACAACAATTACATCTATAATACTCACCACTGTCAGCTCTCTGACCAATTATGGTGTTTGAATACTGATGCAAAGGCCCATAGGATATGTATGTATGTCCCTGAAAAATAGTAAAATCTTTTACTAGAATGTAATGTAAGAATATTGTAAGAATGCTTCTATTTCAATTTTAAATGCACACATGCACATTTATATCCCTTTAAGCAGTAAAAAATGCTTAGTAATAGCCAGAGAATAATATACAAATGTATTTTTTAAATGTATTTTGTTTAAATATTGAAGAAATAAATATAATGTTTAGAATCTATGAAAGAATGAGAGCTTTGTGTTATCTAACTTTTCCTAGGTTTAAAAGCCTGTTGTCGTATATCCTGTTATCTTACATCCTCTGCTGGGAACAGTTAGTGACAGTTACAAATCAGCTTCAAGAGAAACAATCTCAAAGGGGCCTATTTATCAAAGGTCTTGCGGACCCGATCTGACAGTGTGGATCAGGTCCGCAAGACCTCGCTGAATGCGGAGAGCAGTACGCTCTCCATATTCAGCATTGCACCAGCAGCTCACAAGAGCTGCTGGTGCAACGCCACCCCCTGCAGACTCGCGGCCAATCAGCCGCCAGCAGGGGGGTGTCAATCAAGCCTATCGTACTTGATCGGGTTGATTTCCGGCGATTCCTGTCCGCCTCATCAGAGCAGGCGGACAGGGTTATGGAGCAGGGATCTTTAGACCGCTGCTCCATAACTTGTGTTTCTGGCGAGTCTGAAGACTCGACAGAAACACGGGCCCACAAGCTCTGTTTGGAGCTTGATAAATGGACCCCATAGTGTTTAATGTTTGTTTAAAGGGACAGTAAACACCTTGAGAGTTAAATATTTTAAATAAAATGTTTAGCTATGAATATTGAAACAGCAATACATTTTCATTATTCATTTTACCCCTTTTCCTGTTATTTAGCACTGCAAATTGAGAAATGGTCTAATTCTCAGAACTTGAAATACACCTTGCTAACTTATCAAGGCTAACCATGTAACATATGTGCCCCTAATTGGCTTTAGCTGATAACAAATGCAAAACAATTCACTTAATACTAACTGTATTACCATGGCTAGCCATGCTGTCTGCTGACTAAAGCCCTGATTGGATCCTATAAGGCAAATAATGGGTGTAGTTTGGCAATTAAAAACTAATTGCATTAAAAAGGTTGTTTTTTTAAAAACCATGAAGACTTGACTGATATTTTATTCTATAGCAACACAATATGTGTTTTGTAATTCCAAGGTGTTTACTGTCCCTTTAATTTAAAGGACATGAAACCCACAATGTTTTTCTGATTCAGATTTTAAATAACTTTCTAGTTGACTCCTATTATCAATTTGTATTCGTTCTCTTGGTATCTTTATTTAAAAAGCAGGAATGTAAAGCTTAGAAGCCAGCCTATTTTTGGTTCAGAACCTGTGTTACGCTTGTTTATTGGTTGGCTAAATGTAGCCACCAATAAGCAATTGCTATCCAGGGTGCTGAACCTAAAATGGTCTGGCTCCTAAGCTTTACATTCCTGCTTTTTAAATAAAGATAGCAAGAGAACTAATAAAATGTGATAATAGGAGTAAATTAGAAAATTGCTTAAAATTGCATGCTCTATCCGAAAGAAAAAATTTGGGTTTAGTATCCATTTAAGTATTCCTGAGTGACCATAGACTGATTTGCTTTTAAATATTTTAATAAATGTTCATTCGGTGAAGAGGTCTTATTTGCCGTGGAGTTTTAACACTTGCTTTGTAGCTCTATGTAATGTAAGTATAATTGTTACCCTTCACATAAGGATTCAAATTTGTAACAGTTTTACACTATGAAAGTTTATCACTACTTTATTTAAGGAAATATTGTAGCCAAGAACTATGTTACAAGATTGTTGTAATAAGGAAAGGACCGGCTTCCTAACAATCAAAGTGGATTTATCATTTGTGACAGTTATTTGTATTTTAGTGAACAGTGTTAATTCTATCACTATTTTTATTTGTATTACTTAAGAAAATATAGATATGATTAAACTCATACATTTCAACATATGACCATTTATGTGTATACCCCCATCCCTTTTTACAGAGGTATATCTTGCTTTACCATTATAGAAATTGTTTGCAATCATCTGTTTATCTTAATGTGTTTTCGTTTTAATGTTCACAATTGTCCACATTCCTATATTTAGGTATGTTATAGAGAATGACCCTGGAGATTGGTTATCTATTGATGAAAATACAGGCGTCATTACAAGCAAAGCTGTGCTGGACCGAGAATCAGAATTTGTTCTTAATAGCAAGTACATTGTGAAGGTCCTAGCTATTGATGACGGTAGGTCTGTAATGTCAAACAGATGTCACTATCTGCAGCTCTCATTTCATTATTTAATGTTAATATTTTATGGTACTATTGTTTGCAAAGTTGTACAATTGTAAGGCAATTGCCGAAAAGCTTTTTACCTTGAGTTTTAATACATGAAGGGGTCGATTCCAATCAATCACCTGAATTGTTTTAATCAATTTTGTAGCAAAAAAGGGCACTTTCCTTTTCAATGAGATCATAATCATGAGTTTTCTTTTGTTTCTTGGAGCTCAGAACGTGTTTTTGTTGTAGCCAAAGCCCTAGATATAACATGTACAAAACATTCTCTGCAATTATAATTCATTTTCTCAATACTTTTCAATTTGGAATAATTTTATTCTGTTGCACATGTGTTAGACACTCTTAAATGGCCACAGATGACATTTAAGAGGCCTTGATTCATGAAAACTTTATAATTCACTATTGTATAGTCCTTCTGCAGTGAGGACACAAATTTACATACTGTATGTATATAAATTTAATACACAATATCCTGTACAGCTAACGGGATCTGTAAGACAAGTGAGAAAACAGAAATCATGACGCGACACCTAGAAATGTTTGTTTTTAATTCACACTCTTATTGTTGTGTTTGTCATTTTCAGTAAATCATCTTCATAAATGGGATTTTAAACAGTGACCAGGATTTTACAGTCTTCCTGTTCTGTCTTGTTTGATGTCAACAAGAGACAATTATTTTTACGTTTGTTTTTATAAACTGGAAGAAGCAGCTATGAACTAGAAGTGATGTTCAATATCCAAAGCCTTGTGCCACAATCTACTTACAGTGATAGAAATTATGCAAAGACATTTCCTGTTCACACTTATTGCCTTTTGCTATATTTTTGCAGCTACATTATTGAAATGGAGGACTCTTAATCACTTAGCGTTCTCACGAGTTAAAGTGTGAGAACTGTTTTTATATAATGTTTTAGAAGATGAGAAGAGTCGCAGACTCGTATCGTTCTTGATTTCAGATGTATATCTCACCAGACTAGGAAAGCGGTGCTTTTTCAAACAATTATTGAAAAATAATAATAAGAAAAATCTAGGCATTGAGTAAACATGGCCAGTATACCCATCATTCCTATATACAACTGGCATTTGGATTGTTTACCAGTCATTAGGATGCGTATGGTTTACAATAAGCAACTCACACACATAAATGAGTATTTGCCTTACACACTGTACAAAGGGGTTCATTAAAAAGAACTGTAATGTAAGCTGAAAAGATGTGGAAGAGCCATTTTATATCTCATTTTCAGTTGATTTCTAATAAAAAAGAACTTAAGAACCAAAAACATGTTTTCGTGAACTTCTTTAGTGAAAACTTGTTTTGCAGCTGGGGGCTTTAAGAGGCTTTTTCTTAAGTTTTTTAGGGCTAGATTACGAGTGGAGTGCTATTTTGCGCTCTCACTCGCGCGTTAACTTTGCTAGACCAAGTCTTTTTGCACATGTCAGGTTGAGCTTGTATTACAGGTTGAAAGCCTCCATCTAGCTAAGTCATGATCAGGTTAATGTACTTCCCCCCCCCCATAGACTTCAATGGAGCACGAAAACTGAAAAAAAAAACCTAACACCCATACTTGCGCGCTAACTCTCATCACAGTAAATCCCCTACTCTAATAACCCCTAAACCTCCACAACCCCCCTGCAAATGACCCCACTATACTATTAACCCCATAACTGCCACACTATTAACTATTAACACCCTAAGCTTGCATGCTAATTTGCATCACAATAAGTCGCCTATTCTGATAACCCCTAAATCACCACAACCCCAACCGCAAATTACCCCACTACACTATTAACCCCCCAATTGCCACATAGCCCACCGCAATTAACTCCCTACATTTTAACCCCCTAAACCGCCATATAGCCCACTGCACTTAACTCCCTACACTATTAACCTCCTAAAATGTCACATAGTCCACCGCATTTAACTCCCTACACTTTTAAGCCCTAAACTGCCACAAAGCTAGGCTGACCATATTGCCGCTTTAAAAAGGGACACATATGAAAAATACATATGTCATGGCTGTTTTCAGGGCTGTTTAAAGAAATGTTTTGTATAAGAACCCTGACATATGTATTTTTCATATGTGTCCCTTTTTAAAGCGGCAATATGGTCAGCCTACACAAAGCCCACCTCAAAGTACCCTCTAACTTCCTTACGGTTAACCTCCCCAACACCCCTAATTTAACAACTCCTAAATTACAGAAAAACAATCTAAGATTACAGAAAAAAACAACTACCATTAAGAAATCTGCAAGGCTTGAAATTTATGCACAGTCTGAGCCCAGACAGGAGACCAACTCCAGTATTTGATTTTAAAATAGGAGACCTTTAAAGGGAGATTCTAGTGCAAAAATTGCATGCTCTCATTTCTTAGAGCAAGCAATTTATACATTATCAACACTGTAACTCTATGGGCCAGATTACTAATGGAGCACTATTTAATATAACTTTTTTGTTTAATTTTTTTTTAAATAATTTGTATTAGTATTATTATGAGTGTAAGTGTACTTTGTAATGTATTTTAAATGTATTTTGTGACACTTTTTTGTTTTGTGAAACAGTTAACCAGATCCCTGAGGACGCGGGAATAATTCTAACGTAAATCGCGATCGTGCTCAAGCAATTGCATTTATTTTCCACTCATAATACCAGTGGTAAATCCGACAGGTGCAAACACTCACAATAAACCCCTTATCGCTTGCGTGTAACTGTAAGCACTCCACTCATTATCTGGCCTTATATGTTTAACCATGCAAAAGGTTAAACACACTGGGCAAGTCTTGCGGGATGAGTTTTCCGCTTCCAATATGGTATTTTCACAATAAATATTCATTGCGCAGATATTACAAGTTTTGAAAAAATCGCAATTGCGTGAGTGCAATGACCTTTTACGCAACAAAGTACAGTCACACTCACATTAACACTGTCTAATAAAAATTATTTTAAAAATATATTGCACACAAGTTATAAGGGCTAAAAGATAGGCGATCTTTTAGCAGACGCAGGGATTTTACATTGACTTACATACACATACATAGAGAAACCTGGATTTATATATGAGATATGTTTAACTATGGAGATAATGAAAAAATTTCACATTACAATCTTATGCACATTAAACAATGTCTAAGATGGATAGATGATGAAGAGATATTTGCATATAGATCTCAAGATATCTAAAGATATATTCATATACATATCTTGCTATAAATAGATATATCTATCACATATATAGAGAAATATTTATTTACAAAAAAAAGAACATACTCTGTTGAGAAAACATTTTCGCTATATGAATTATTTGCATTTTTATGTACACTTTTCAAGGAGACTACGTCATGCGCTTTGTGCAACAAATTAGTATTTATTTATTTTTTTAAACTTTTTGTCTTCTCCATTGACTTCTATGGGGGAATACGTGAACGTGCACACAATCTGGATTTATGGATTATGCGGGTTAATACACGTGCACAATAAGTTATTTTGCAACTTGTAATATCTGCGCAACCCCAAATGCAAAAAAAACATAACGCGCTAGATGTTTTTGCAATCTTGCCCATTGTACGGTCCTGCTT
The DNA here is from genome assembly GCF_027579735.1 of Bombina bombina. Lineage (NCBI taxonomy): Eukaryota > Metazoa > Chordata > Amphibia > Anura > Bombinatoridae > Bombina > Bombina bombina. Next base: position 964,194,726 of record NC_069499.1, read on the forward strand.
TGAGCTGCAAGCGTATGAGAAGCTGAAAGCAGCCAGTGATTGTTGGGATTGTGACCACTGATGACAATTAGCAGTTTTTTTCTGCTTAAATCCAGCAGTTTTCTGCAGCTCCCAAGTGGAACTTTGACAATGTGTTTAACCCCCTTTTTAGGGGGGGTGATGTTGCAGCGTCAATAATAATGTGATGGTAATCTGCAATGATATCCTATTTTTTGGAGTTTTTTTTTACTGGCCTTTTTTCTATTAATGTATTTTATTATTTACAAAGTTTGCAGGTTGATTTTTCTTAGAAGAACAAATACATTTTTATTACATTAATTTGTCTGTTTACAGGGGTCCCTCCAATGACCGGCACAGCCACTCTGATAATTAATCTCAAAGATGAGAATGACAATGTACCAAAGGTAGAGAGCGCTGTTCTGGCGACATGTGAGAACAACGAGGAAATTATTCTCATCACACCGGTCATAGACAGAGACCTGGATCCATATTCTGGTCCATTCTACTTTGAAGTTCTTGACAAAGATGCTGATAAGAAAGAAATCAAGCTCATGGAATCTAATGGTAAAATGAATCTCTTTGAGTCTAAAAAAACATAATTGATTTTATTGGACATTTTGAATTTTATTAAAGGGACAAAAACTTGGAGTTCCTCATAAAAGATTTAATTATATGTACTAAAAAACAAAAAATCTTTGCAATGTACTTTCATTATTTATGTTGCATTATGTGTTTTTTTTTCACAACCCGCAGAGAGGCTGGAGTGCATCCTTACCCTGCAACATTTTACAAAGTGATTGTTAAATAGACGCAGAAGCTCATTTATATCTGTTCTTTCTTTGCAACAGCAAAGGAAATAATATAAGAGTCTGTTCAAGGAATACGTCTCTGGACTGCAAAACTATACCTATTTTGCTAACAAAATGACACTTAAAATACTTTTTTATTATTACTTTTTGCAATGTCCCTTTAAATGTTAGATTTATAAAGAAGAGCCACTTGAGTGTGCTAATCCCTTCTCCTTTGCTAAGGCAATTTGGAGATAAAAATGAGCTGAGTGTAAAATCCTCCATTTTACTTTTAATATCAAATTACCTTAGTTCTCTTGGTATCCTTTGTAGAAGAGCACACCTAGGCGGTGTGTCTGGAACTCTGTATGTCAGCAGTTTTTTTAAATTAAAAATGTTATACATTTTGCCAACTAGTACTGAAAGTGTATACCATTGTCAAAAGCATTCTTGCAAAACTACAGCCATATAGTGCTTCCGACACGTGCACAACTGCCTAGATATGCTCTTCTACAAAGGATACCAAGAGAATTAAGTAAATTGTAATTTTGTTTTTCAAAATTGTGAGCTCTATCTGAATCATGAATGGAAAAAAGTGTGGGTTTCGTGTTCCTTTGAATATGGTAGAAGAAATAACGCAACTTTCTGAGGTAAATTTAATGAACCTGCGCAAAATAAATAATAAATGCACATTACTTATAATCTAAGCTGAAGAAATGTGGCTACTTTGATTTGTACCTTACGTTAAAGTGAGACTAATCATTATCTTGCAGCAAGGCAGTTTTTACAGTGATGTGAGGAAAAAGCTCAACAGACTATCTACATTCTTGATAAATAAACAGGTTACCTATGACTAAGCCTGAAAGTCTGGTTATTGTAAAGAATGTTCTCATTTTTACCCAATTACCTGAAATTCTCTAATGCAAATTAGCTGCTGCAGGCAAAATACAATACTCTAAGAGGCCCGTGTTCTAAATCACCCTGAGCCAAGGGTGTGGGCTTCAACTTGTAACTCATACTTAATTTAATACTTTCCAAAGAACTATTAACCTATTGTTTGCCTAATATGATAAGCTAGCTAAAATAAATCCAATGCCAAAGGTAGAAAAAAAGCAGAATTGTCAAAATACCTCTTTTGTAACAGAATCTAAGTCCCTAGACCAGAGCTTTCCAAACTTTTCATGTTGATGACACACTTTTTAGACCTGCATAATTTTGCGACACAGTAATTCAGTTGTATTAGCAAACAGGAGGTTAAACTAATTTGTTTTAAGAGATACAGACACATACATAAATTATATAATAACAAAATGTATTTACAAGTAACAGTATGTATGTGCAAGAATTAAAAAAAAAGTTTAATAATACCAATAGCTACTTACTAGTTTAATGGGATGTATGAGGTGATGGGATGCACACAGTTTCTAAATACAGTATATGGTGGAATATAAGATAAAGACACTCGCATTTCATCATCAAGCAGCTATCCCAGTCACTGACTACACATGCAGTCATGAGTCGATTGAGGAGACTACACGTGCAGTCAGGAGCCAATGTGCCATCAAAAATACCAATTGGAATAGTTTCAGTTCCTGCTGACCCACTAAGTATCAATCATGTGTCAACCATGTGATATGCGTAGAAGGCAGGCGGATAGTCGGAAACCAAAAAAAAAAAAAAAATTAAATAAAAAAATAAATTTGTGCTGAACCATAGACACACCTATACACTGCTGCCGACACACTAATGTGTCACGACACACAATTTGGAAAGCACTGCCCTAGACCATTAGCGGACCTACTCCACAGAGGGCTCTGGTGCAAATTCTTTTTTGGGCCCCCCCAAAGGTAGCTCAGTAGCAAGCAGTAGTAATAACATGTATGCTGCTCTGGCTCTGTATAATTATTTTGAAGATAGACAGCCTGCCCTAATAAAAAGCCCACCTGCATTAGGATTGTACACATTCTGCACATGCCCGTATATAGACTGGCTGCTATGTGCCCCCCAATCACTTGGGCCCAGGTACCACTGCACCTGCTGCACCAATGGTAGTTCTGCCTCTGCCCTAGGCCCTAGTTTTAATGAACGTCATTTGGAAGGCAGAATAATATATATATATACAGGAGAAAAATATCACTATAGTTTATAGAGATGTGCATTTGTTTTTGTACGAACCTGAATGAATACTCAACGAAAATGAAAGAAAACATAAAAATACCAATGAGAATCTTCAGTATTTATTAGTTTACTCCATGCTCTCCATGCTTTTTAGAGCACATTAAAGGGAGAGGAAACCCCAAACATGTAATCCATGATTCGAATAGCACATGCAATTTTAAACAACTTTTAAATTTACTTTTATTATCAATTATGCTTCATTCTTTTGATTTCCTTTGTGGAAGGAACAGCATTGAGCTACTGGCAGTTAGCTGAACACATCTAGTTAACCAATCACAAAAGACAAATGTATGCATCACCAGCTATCTCCCACTAGTGTAGGATATGAGCGTATTAAATTTCAATAATTATTTGTAAGATAACAGAGCACATTTGAAAATAGAAGTGATTTCAAAAGTGTCTTAAAATTACATGCTCTATCTGATTCTTGCAAGTTTAATTTTGACTTTACTGTCACTTTAAGGTAAGTATTACAGCTATGTTTTATACATTTTTGTTTTCAAATTTTGACCTTTAAGTCATTCCAGCAAAATAAACATGGTTGTTACAATAGAAGTTAACATATTGATTCATGTTTCAATGCACACTTAGACTAACAATTCCAGAAAAAAAAGAACATACACACATAAAAAGATAAAAGGAGGAAACTGTAAACAGTAGAAACAAAACTCTTAATAAAACAAAGTCACTTGTGTTATCAGTGGGAATTATCCTTTACCCTATCATAAGTCTTATATAAATGAGAATATAGGTGCAGTGCAATCTCAACTTAAAGAAAACTCCTGAATGGTCTATAATAACCATATATGAACTTAAGTGAATGTATGTGGCTTGCTATGGGGAGGAATGAGTATAGCTTTCCCATAGAAAGATCATATCGTTAAAGAAGGATAGTTTCCCCAATTTGAGGTAGTAATAAGGGATGGGCGAATTTGTTTATTTTCAAATTCGAATGTAAGAACGAATGTTATTGTAGAAATTCGATTTACATAATCGAATGTTGATAAAAACGAATATTCCTAAAAATTCTATAATCGAATGTTATTTACAGTTTTCGAATGTCCCTTTTCAAATTCGAATGTGACATTCAAATTAAAATATTACATGTATAAAACACAGTTGTAGACTAGAAATACTATTTCAACCATGAATGTGACATTTGAATTTGAATGTCACATTCAAATTAGAATATTACATTTATAAAACACAGTATTAGACTAGAAATACTATTTCGAAATTGAAATCGAATGCGAATATTCAATTTAGAAATTGAATGTGCTATAAAATACATAGCTAAGCATTCTATTATTCAAACTAATATTTTCGAATGTTATTAAAAAATTCGAAAACTAAAATTCGAAAATAGAATGTTAAAATGTTATATAAACATTTGAAATTCGATTCAAACGAAAGACTGTATCGAAATTCGTTTGACATTTCGAATATTTAGAAACATTCACCCATCCCTATTAGTGATACTTTCCAAAGTTAAATTAGATTCTTTTAAGTTATGCCAGTCTGTGATTGTGGGTGGCTGTAGGGTTTTCCAATGCTTAAGTATGAGTTTGTTACTCAAGTTTAGCATAAGCTGGAAAAAGATGTCCTCTGAGTTTACAGGCTATGCCACTAGGTTGATTAAGTAGTATTATTTCTGGACTAGGTTTTATTTGGGTGTGTAAAATCCTATTTATGTTATTGAATATTTTATTCCAGTATGGGTTTATTAGGTCACTGCTCCACCAGATGTGTAGCATATGACCTTCTTGTGGGCAACCTCTACAACAGTTATTACTAAAGGATTTATATATGTGTTTAAGTTTAGCTGGCATTAAATACCATCTAATCATTATTTCAGGTTAGTTTCTAAGACATAAGAGGAATGGGCAGAGCGAGTTATATTTGCAAATCTGAGTTTCCAGTCTTGAGGTGGAGTTTGAATGCCCATTTCTCTGTCCCAACCATTTACATAACTGGGTAATAGATGATATTGGTTAATGATTATTGTTTTGTATAGAGTGGATATTACTTTCTTAGGTGTATTGTCTAAATTATACATTCATTCAAATTTAGTGAAAGGGCGGCCAAAGTCTTGTTTATTTTTATGCGTTAAAATAAAATATCTTAATTGGTGATACCTGAACCATGTGTTATATAATGAATGCCCTAGAGTCTCCATTTGCTGTTTAGCTTGTATGTTACCCTTGTCAGTTAGTAGACAAATGGGTAATAGATTTTTTTGAATGCAGTGGTATTCTGCATGGGAAAGAAAACCCCTGGAGGGAAACGAGTGTTGTTTAGTAAAGTAGTAAGTGGGGAATATTTAGAAGATATATTGCAGTATCTGTTGGGCATATAAATCCAATCCACCCATGTATCATTAGACAGTGAATAGAATTAAATTCTGTGCTTGTTGCTGAAGTTAGGATTCCAGCAGATCCCCCCGAAATGAGGAATACCTGACAAAAAGGTTACTAATTGTAATCATCTATTAGAGTTGTCTTTCCTATATCTACACCATTTAGATACTCATTGTAAAGAGATAGCTAGTTTGTATGCCCTCAGGTTAGGTACTCCACCTAGACCAACATCTTTGGGGAGTTTGTATATAGTTTGCTTAGCTATTGAAGGAAGTCTGTGGTGTCATATATAATCAATTATGATTTTTTTGTAGGGTATTGAGGTCTCTAGAGTTGCTTCTCGTGAGTTGCCAGGTAAAGCGAATGAATGACTACACTTCAGCTTTGTGCATTTGCGGTAAAGTCGCTGAATGTAGAGCATTCGCAAGTGCAGCCTTAGTCAGCACCTCGTGGAGACCATAGCCGTGGCCTACAGGCCTATTGTGCACATAGAATAGCCGCCTTAATTCACATGTTTCAACTGTAGCTATCCTCTAAAGCATGTCCTGTAAGTTAGGAACGGAATGGTGTATGTCGGCTAGTGCCTATGTCATTTCCACATAGCAGGGACACAGGACCTCACTGAAAGTGCAGCCAAATCCATGACTCACTGGCTCCGCCCCCTAAAGAGGGAGATTTTTCTATTTTAAAAAATTAGAATCTCCTGCAACTTTTTTCAGTTCTGAACTAGAAATGCTGCCTTAAACTTTAGGCATCACTTCCATGGTTCTATATGCAGAATTTATACTCAAATTTGATTACTTTTAAATGTCATTCAGTCAATTGTAGTAAGATTTAAATTATAATTAAGGGGACATAAAACCCCCCAAAAATATTTCATGAATCAGATAGAACATGCAGTTTTAAACAACTTTCCAATTTACTTCTTTTATCAAATTTGCTTCATTCTCTTGGTATATTTTGTTGAAGGAGCAACAATGCACTACTGGGAGCTAGGTGAACAGTACACATCAGGTGAGCCAATGAGAAGAGGAATATATGTGCAGCCACCAATCAATTTAATTTACATTTTATTTAGCAGTGTCTTACCAGAACCTTATGCAAAACAAATACCAAATACTTGAAACACAAACACACTAATTGTATCCTTGGTATACAAACATACAGTACCTGTACATCATGTATGCAATCAATGTAAGCGATTTTTGGACTGATTCAATTTCATTGATAGCTATAAATCTGGCACCCTGAAGAAATTCATGTAAGAAACTCTAATTATTTATCTAATTTGATTTAAGAATACATTGTTTTTGCTGTTTTGTAGGTGATGTACTCAAAGTAATGAAAATGGAAAATGCTAAGCAAGGAAACCATACTTTACACCTTGAAATTTATGATCGACAGGGAGTCAGCTCTCTTGAGAACTTCACGATCTTCGTTTGTGATTGCTTAGAAGGTGATGCCTGTGTGGAAAAGCTTGCTGACCCACCATCTTTGGGCGGAGGAGCCATTGCTCTTCTTCTTCTTGCGCCTGTCCTGTTCATTGGTATGTGGATAATGCAGAATTTCAAATAAGTAGTAGATTTTTTTCTGACAAAAGTCATAATAGTTACATTCATCTTCCTAATGCATCATGTGACACCCATTAGCCAATCATACCATGCATATAAGTATAGCCTGTGAATCATGCACATGCTTAGTAGGATGATTTTCATTTGGCCAATTGTACAGTCCGTTGTTTTTATGTACAAAGTATGGGTTACATAGTATAATCAGTGATAACAGTTCATTGATATATAAACAAACTGTAAATAGCATATGTATTTTTTTGGTGCACATTTGGTTATTTTTCCTTATTTGATTTGTGTAAATTGAATGCTGTAAATGAAAGCTGTCATGTTTTATTTTTTTTTTGGACAGAGTCCATTTTTATGTAAACGGTAACCAAGCCTCAAACTGCTTATTAAGCAAAATTGTGACACGGATTTAAAAAAAAGCGCCTGGAGTTTCTTCATACATTTTGCCAGGAGCAAAAATAACTAAAAATAGGGATTGTTATTTTTGTTACAAAACATAAGAGAAATTGTGATTATTTTGCCTAATGTTCTGTAGCTTATATGTAAGGGTCTTTATGACAGAAATATATCATTGCAATGTAGAGCTTTTAGCAAACGTCTACTTTATCAATTCACAAAATAAACATATAAATAAGGTAAAAGGTAAAAATATATTGAATTTGTTTTTACTTAAGTACACTATAATTAAGTGGCACGAAACCTCCTCCCCCCCCCAATAAAAAATCAATACCCCCCAAGAACACTAGATGGCAGCAGTGTTTTCACAGACTGTCCTATAGAGAACCAGACATGTGCATGTTACCTACTAAAGTATGCTCTTAAACAAGGAATGTTATGAGAGTGAAGCACATTTTGATAATAGAAGTAAATTGGAAAGTTGTTTTTAAAATTGTATCTCTATCTGAATCATGAAAGAAAATTGTTGGCTTTCATTTCCTTTTAAACCAAAGCCTCATAAAAGATTCCTGTAATCAATAGAAAAATCACAGTTTGAAAATTGTGCTATTTGAAGAGATTTGTTCCTGCCCCTTAACACATCTTTAAGTGACCCTCAATTTTAATCAATGAAGCAAAATTTAGTAAACCCTCAGTGCATAGAACAATCTCCACTGTGAAGAACTGGCATTACGTAACAGAACATATTACTATTGTACTTTCAGGTCCTTTTATGGCCTTTCTATAATAAACTTGACTAATACAGTAAAGGAATTTTTCAAAACCTCTAGTTTACTTTTTGAGATAAATTCATACAAAATATGGAGAATTATCCTGCATCCTATAATATCATAGAATACAGTCCTGTATTTTGCAGGAGCGCTATACTTCCTGCCTTTCCACCTTCATTATAGATGTAGACCTTAAACCACCAAGCCCTGGTCTGTCCTGTTATGCTCAATGGAACTCACAGCCATGCATGCCCTGACTCTGTTCTAAGCCTGAACTAACCCCACCTCTTGCCTCACTTAGCTGCACCCCCTGTATAAGGAGATTTCACCTACATCCAGGCCTGTCTTTTGGGCAGGGTGAGAGGGGCACCCATTTAGGGCCCCACACTCTGGGGGGCCTTGCAGTGTTAGGGGTAAGGTTATGAGAAGGTGCAATGTACATCCTGTATTTAGCTTCTGAAGAAGCGTTTACGGTATCATAAGGTGTAATATTTAGTGTCATTCTTTATATAGGCTATACTAAATATTGGCATAGGGGTGGAGCACTCAGGGTGCAAGGCATACGGGGGAGAAGAATAAGCGCACCGATCTGGGCCCATTAAATTTGCTTTTCCCAGGGTCCCGCAAATGCTATGGGCCATGCTGTGCACAACCTTCTAGACCATTGCACATCCTTCCTGCCTTCCACAAAACAATGGATGAATGTTATCCTGTGGAGCTAATTCATAAAGGCATGAAGGATAATATAGGAATTAAGATCAGTCTGATTTTAGAATTTAATTAGTTTGTAGTAAAGGTAGATTAGTAATGAGTGGTCTAAAGCAGTTCATTTTATATTTGTATTCTTAAAACAGGGCTGACTTTCCTATTGTGCAAGGTGAAGACCAAGGAGATGGTACCTGTTGAAAATGAGCCTCTGAATTCCATTATTGTGTACAATGAAGAAGGAGGCAACATTGACTGCCAGGTGGGAACAAATATTGGTATTAAGTAGTTTTTAAAATAGCAGCTAATTGTTTTAGGATTCCAGGTTTACAATCACCATTTTTTTTTCAAAACTTTCAAGTAAAGGTTAGCATATTACAATTCATACAATCTATAAACCATATGAAGGAGCAACACATACTTATTTATTTTTGTATTTATTTATTTAGGACTAGATTGCAAGTAGCGCACTATCGTTTGTGCGGCGCGATATTGCAATACCACACCAGCGTTAACTTGCGCTCATATTACAAGTTTCAAGTAAATGTGATCACATGAGCACAAACTAAACTGAAGACCTCGAGTAAGGGGTTAGGGCTAAATAAAAAGTTGCATCAAACACAATATAAATACATTAAAATAAAGTGTTACACTCATATACTGTATACACTATCTAACAAAAATTGTTAATTAAAATATTTTTTAAAAAGTTCAAAGGTATATAGTATATGACAAAGTGTTTGAATGGATAGAGCTATAATATACAGTATCTCAAAAAAGTGAGTACACCCCTCACATTTTTGTAAATAGTTTATTACATCTTTTCATGTGACTACACTGAAGAAATTACACTTTGCTACAATGTAGTAGTGAGTGTACAGCCTGTATAACAGTGTAAATTTGCTGTCCCCTCAAAATAACTCAATACACAGTCATTAATATCTAAACCGTTGGCAACAAAAGTGAGTACACCCCTAAGTGGAAATGTCCAAATTGGACCCAAAGTGTATATATTTTGTGTGGCCACCATTATTTTCCAGCACTGCCTTAACCCTCTTGGGCATAGAGTTCACCAGAGCTTCACAGATTGCCACTGGAGTCCTCTTCCACTCCTCCATGATGACATCATGGATCTAGTGGATGTTAGAGACGTTGTGCTCCCCTACCTTCCGTTTGAGGATGCCCCACAGATGATCAATAGGCTTTAGGTCAGGAGACATGCTTAGCCAGTCCATCACCTTTACCCTCAGCTTCTTTAGCAAGGCAGTGGTCATCTTGGAGGTGTGTTTGGGGTCGTTATCATATTGGCATACTGCCCTGTGACCCAGTCTTTGAAGGCAGGGGATCATGCTCTGCTTCAGTACATGTCACAGTACATGTTGGTATTCGTGGTTCCCTCAATGAACTGTAGCTCCCCAGTGCTGGCAGCACTCATGCAGGCCCAGACCATGACACTCCCACCACCATGCTTGACTGTAGGCAAGATACACTTGTCTTTGTACTCCTCACCTGGTTGCCGCCACACACGCTTGACACTATTTGAACCAAATAAGAAATTACACTTTGCTACAATGTAAAGTAGTGAGTGTACAGCCTGTATAACAGTGTAAATTTGCTGTGTCCTCAAAATAACTCAACACGCAGCGATTAATGTCTGAACCATTGGCAACAAAAATTAAATACACCCCTAAGTGGAATAGTCAAAATTGGGCCCAAAGTGTCACACTTTAGAGTCCTTTCCACTCAAATACCTGAAACTAAGAAACATCATTTTTATTGAATATTAATATGAATGATAGATTTTACTGCAAATATTTTACATTCCAATGTTCTTCACTTAGTAGAAAATATATTGTATTTCAAATAGTATATATATATATATATATATATATACAGTGTATATATATATATATATATATATATATACATATATATATATATATATATATATATATATATATATATATATATATATATATATATATATAAAACTGGCACGCTCTGGTCTTTCCAAAAAAATATTTTACTGTGAAAGTAGTGATGTTTCGGGGACAAAGTATGCCCTTCCTCAGACACAGTGTATACAAAGTGCAAACAATATATAACAAACATTACACAAACCCCACCCCCCAATTAGGACCAAAAAAACGCCAAAAGGTAGTCATGGTAACCACCCAATCACATAGTAAACAAATATAGTGTGTAGTTAATTACAGCAAAACTAATGCACAAATCTGTCTGAGCTTAATAATAAGTGCATGTGAATAAGATATATGCGACATGTATCATGTAACTAGAACAATATGGTCTGCATGAGAGAACAGGCACAACATAGAGGAACAGGCAAACAATGAAATGCACATTAGCATGCGTATCTTACTTTGACCGCAACTTAATCACTATACAGCAAATTTCATATACTTTGCAGACAATGCGAGAAAACCTTTTATACATAAATGGGGCTCTGTAAAGTCGTTGTTACTTACGGAACCGTTACAGCCTGATCAGAAAACATAATCCAAGAACTTCCTGAAAGGGCACATGCCTACTAGGCCCAATCAGCAGCCAGCATCAGCGTTGCCATGGCAACGCATCGTTCACTGCCAAAGTGATCATAATAGTAGTAAAAGAAAGACCCAAACGATAACGCAGATCCAATGGGCGGTGCGTGGTCACAGCAAACCAAGGCCACTGCGCTGCAAAAAAACATGTTAATGGCATTAATCAAATGAGCACATAATGAAATGGCTAAAACATTGGCTAAACCTAAGGATATATATCCCCATGTGTAATATGCATTAAAAAAAAAAACATATTTCTAGATCCAATACAAAGTAATGTGTGTATAAAAACATAATCTGTGTATAGTACGGATAAGAGCCTATGACAAGAGGAAACAATTAACACTTGTTAAGGGAGTTATCCTAAAACCAAATTAACCTGCAAGGGGATAATCATCTATTGGAAATAAATGATGTACCATATTCATGATATGATACTGACCTATTATGTATAAAATGGAGCCTATGACAAGAGGATATAGTGGACCCTAAACTCAAAAATGTATATCAACATATACTGCAAGGGGATAATCGTCTATTGGAAATAAATAATGTACCAAATCTAGTACATGTTTAATGCTGACCTATTATGTATAATCTAAAATGGAGCCTATGACAAGAGGATATAGTGGACCCTAAACTCAAAAATGTATACCAAAGTATACTGCAAGGGGATAATCGTCTATTGGAAATAAATAATGTACCAAATCTAGTACACGATTAATACTGACCTATTATGTATAATCTAAAATGGAGCCTATGACAAGAGGATATAGTGGACCCTAAACTCAAAAGTTTATACAAATGGTCTAGGACTCTCATTAGATTTAAAACAGACGTGGACCCCCTATTGACTTTTATTTTAGCCAATAAGTGCAGTGTCTGCCACAAGCCACGGGCCTGATCACAATGTTATCTGTATGGCTCACAAGAACTAGCTCTACCCTGTTGTGAAAAGCAAATAAGCATGTGATAAGAGGCGGCCTTCAAGTGCTTAGAAATTATTATATGAGCCTTCCTAGGTTTAGCTTTCAACTAAGAATACCAAGAGAACAAAGCAAAATTTGTGATAAAAGTAAATTGGAAAGTCGTTTAAAATTACATGCACTATCTGAATCATGAACATTGTTTTTGGATTTGACTGCCCCTTTAAGTTCTAATGAAATTATATGATTTGTTCAAGTGGGCTCATTTATCATTTTCTTTGCTAGGGAATATTGAATTAGTGGCCTGGCTCTTTAATTTTACAAATTATGATAGTTGACAGTTACAATGGCAACTTAATAAGTAATTCTGGAACAAATTATTTGGATCTGTTTAAAGGGATAAGAAACAAACACATTTTCTTTAGTGATTTGTATAAAGCTTACACTTTTCAGCAACTTTTCACTGTACTTTTATATAAAATTTGCTTAATTCACTTGGTATACTAAGTTGAAGGAACAACATCACACTTCTGGGAGCTAGCTGAACACATCTGATGAATCAATGACAAGAGTGTGGCAAGAGAATGTGCAGTCACCAATAAACAGCTATATCCCAGTAGTGCATTGCTGCTCCTGACCTACCTAGGTATGCTTTTCAACAAAGAATACATAATGACAGAAATTAGATAATAGAAGTACAATGGTAAAGAAAAACAATATTACTTTTCTGACCCTTTACATTGAAAATGTAAAAACAAGCAAAAAAAGATATAATTTGTTGGAGGTAAAATGCTAAAGATAAACATCCCAAAAATTTGTTTCAGGTTCTCAGTGTAAACTTTACTGAGGGCTATATTACAAGTGGAGCGTTCATTTATTGCGTGCCTGCAAAGGGGCAAATTCGTCAGACCCCTGGGTGAATTTTTTTTATATATGCCCCAATTGCCTCCCCAAAAAATGTGTCTGTGCCTTTTTATAAATAAAAAAGAATAGCAATTTTAATTAAAAAACAAACAAACAAAAACTGCACTAAGCAGTTATAAGGGGTTAAATGGAGGTTAAATGGAGCAGGTGCGGGGTGTTAGAAAAACACGGCACTGAAAAGTGAATTTACATTGAGGTATATTGGGAACTATGTGTTCCCTGTAAATATATATGTATTGTATATGCTTATATACATATATATTTAAAAGGTTCTGTTCTTGTATGACGGCATCAGAATGAGGCTCCCATTGGAGCCTATAGAAGCATGCTCTTGTGAATGCAATGTTTCCATGCGATGCGAACATAAGGTCGCGTTCGCATTGCACCTAACTCGTAATACCAGCGCACATTTGCGTGCGTTGGTATTACAAAGCGGAGCGCAAATATTGCTTTAGCAAAGCAATATTTTGCGCTCCACTTGTAATTTGGCCCTAAATATCCTACATTTAACATCTTTTTAATCTTTTTTTTTTATAGGCATCTGCAATTCTGACTGCAAACTTGAAAGGACATTCCTTGCGTAACCAGGTATTGTAAGAAACGTTATTAACGTCATAGAAATGTCTATCACTTGTAAACACATTGTTGTAAACTTTCACAGTTTTTTTTTAGTTATGAATCTGTTTTGCCACCTGTATTAAATGAAACAGATTGAATTATCTCATTAGCACATATTGCTTGGTGTGTGCACCTTTTAATACTACCCTGTCAGATTCAGACAATCTATTGTGAAAAGCACCAATAAGGAAAACTACACATTTCATAGCTAATATTTACCTTCATTATTTAATACAGATTAGTAACTCCACTCTAAAATGTCTCACAAAGCTCTTATTTTTTATAGGATGATGAAAATGATGGTATGAATACTATCCACAATTCCAACAGGAGAAAGAACTCAGTAAGTTTTGTTGGTTTAAGGAAATCTGCTGTAATCTAGGTACATAAATACTGAGGTCATATTAAGTCACTTGAAGAACAAAGGTCATGCTATGAAACATTTGAAGAACATTGTTATCATTAGAAACAGTGTTTCCACTGGAGAAGTTGGAGAGACCCAAGAAAACTGTTATTGAATCTACTCCACTGTTTAGGTCAATTAAAAAATAACAACAACAAAAATAAATAAATACAAATAAACTGCTGTTTTTAGTCTTTTGCATGATGCTTGCTGTCAGTGCACAGATTGATATCTGATGTATTCCACAGTAGAACAATAACCGTTCTGAAATTGTCAGCTGCACGAAGATTAAATAAATATAGGGGACGTACAAATGAATAGGAGAACGAGCGCAAGCAAACATTTCTTTCTAATAAGCTGGGGCTTTGCTGAGGAGAATGCATGCGACTAAAAACTTTAAAAATATTGAGGATTTTAAAATTTTAAATTAGCAATTCTGAGCTAACGTGTATTAGTGTTGTAGAATTTTTAAAGCAAAAACAAAATTCAGTACGCACAGTCCCTCTAATACTCGTTAAATAGTAACTATTAATTTAGAAAATAGTATTCAATTATTCAACAACATTATAGTTCAAAACTCTGAGATGGAATGACTAATTTTAGTATCAAATCATCCTTCAGTTGGAGCCAGATTAACTACAAGGTAACCTAGGCATATGCCCAGGGCTCAAACACAATAAATGTGCCCCTAAAAAACTCTAAAATTAAATTGCTTATAGGACAACTGACTAGTTCATGACCTAGAAGTTTTATTACAACTGCTTTGTCCCATTTACCATCAGATATTAAATGGACACATTACAACCTAATAATTACAAACCATTTTTTGTCATCTTGCTATAAAATATCATATCAAACAAGTATAAACATTTGCAAAACAGATTAATGCTTGTTTTTGTTTTTTTTGTAGCTTCACAGCTGTTTATCTCATTATAAAGGATTCTGGCTGTGAAAGAGAAAGACCTACATTACAATATTATGCTTAAAAAAGCTCCTCAAAGATTGTGTGTGATTTCTCTCCATGCTGATGAGTTTTTGATCATTGGGTCTTAGAGAGTTTCATGAGGTTGTAGGAGTGATGAAGGCATTGATATCACTAGTGTAAAATGATATAAAACTCACAGGGACATAAAACATTTTGAGGTTGTAATGAAACAAGCTTAAATATGCACAGTAAAATAACTTTCCAATATAATTTAATTATGTATTTTGTCCCCTTCTCCTGTAACATAAGTCTGAAGATTTTTTTCCCCATCTCTGAGACGGGGAAGTGTACAGTGCAGACTTCACAAGAATAACCATATTTGTCACTAATTGGCACCAGCAGAGATGATAAGATAATATACTAAAAATCAATTAAACGTTTGCTTTCAAAATGGCAGTGCCAATCCTTCTCTACTCTTGCTCCTTCAAATAATGTATCTTGTAGGTGGAGTTTGGTTTCTGGAAAACAACTGCAGAAAGCAAGTTGGTAATACATTCCAAAATGTTTCACACACACTTATTATGTTAATTAATTATTAAACTGTAGAAAATTAAACTGTAGAAAATGCAAGGTGTTTATTGTCACCACACCTCAGTTGCTATTCATTTAGCATATTGCATACTACACACTGGACTAAGATATGTCCATCAAAAACACAGGGTTCTGTGTAGACTTTGAACATAATTTAGAGATAAGGTTATAGGCCTAGGTCTAAATGACCCCATTCTCTATTTACTAAACTTTCCTAACATTCTAGCAACTGTGGTAAGATCTCTCCTGACATTCATGTTACTTGTCAATAAAAATAGAGCTCGCATTCACCTTGCTGAATAAATACCTCATACTTTGGCCAGGTTTTGATGACTACTTCAACATTTTGGTGAGCCCAGTCTGTTCCTGAATCCTTTCAGCAACCTAAAATAACATTTATTTTTACAACATATAAGGTACACATTTTTAAATAAAATGGTGTGAGCTCATTTACACCAAACAGTCTCTAGAAGCTGATTAGTAGCAGAGAGGAAGTTAATGAAAGCAGCCGGACCAGGCTGAGCATGGTGAGAGACCATGTTGGCTGCCTTCCACCCTTTTATGAGAGCATTCTCTCCAGCTTCTAAATACATTTTAGGATATAGCAGATGCAACACAAGTAGCCTGGTAATACCAGCATCTTCAGAGTTTAAACCAGACACAAGAAAAACATTCTGGCTCAGAAGAACGAGTAACAGCAGTAGGCCTAGGACATACATTTTGTTTAAATTAAAGCTATAATTTATAATATTAGACAGAATATTGTTGTAGGAATCCCTGACTTTACCAAACATATATTTCTTACATTCCTGTTAATCACTTGCCTTGTCTCTTTCAGGCCCCAGCTCTAGGTGGACATATTAAGCCTAAAGTGGGCCGGTCCAACAGCTTGCAGGTATGGTCTGGAAAAAATAGCATAGGAAAATATAAGAATTTGTATTACTTGTTATCTGAATATACTTATATTTTTTTTTTTAGGCCCAATCTTTTAAACATGATTCTCTAAATAATAAATCATCTGGAGCATTTGATCGATCTACAGGGAGGCGCCACTCAGTAAGTTACATATGGCAAAAGTTGTACCTTGTGTGTTCATTTCAACGTAGAAATAAAACTTTTGGTGTCAAATTAAAAACATCAAACTGATCTATGGATAGCATAGGGATATTCCAGAGTTACTGTACTCTATGGTACTTCAGTGCAGTGGAGACTTGGCTAGTCTCTTTCCGTGCCCCACTCTGGAGGGTGTGCAGTCTTTGCACCTTGGATTATACTGACTCTATTGTACTTCACCTGTCTAGTCATCTAGCCTCTTACTACTATTTTTGTTCTTTAAAAATACTTATGTGAAAATTATTTGTATTTGTAAGATGTAAAAAAAAAACACCGGCTAATACACTAAATATTTTTTTTATTGAAAATATGTTGAAACTTTGTAAATCAGAAAATTAAAATTAGATAGACAATAATTCTCATGTCATTATGTCCAATAACCAGATTGTTACCCCTGTCAAGGTTATACAGGTCACATTTGTGCTGTACTTGTTAAAGGAACACTAAACCCAATTTTTTTCTTTCATGATTCAGATAGAGCATGAGATTTTAAGCAACTTTCTAATTTACTCCTATTATCAATTTTTCTTTGTTCTCTTGCTATATTGATTTGAAAAAGCAATACTGTAAGCTTTAGAGCCAGCCCATTTTTTTTTTTTTTTAAGTATTTTTTATTGAGGTTATAAAACAAAACAAGTTACAGTCAAAATTCCCAAGGTAAATATGTTCATACAAGCAGTAAAGTTACATTTAGTACTGTATTGGTTTTACAAAACAGACCTCAGGTTTTCGATTATGACAGTGTTAGGATATCCCCTTAGAAGTTAATAAGGTTTGCGTTAGAATGATATCCCCTAGTAACAAGCAGGGGCCACTCTTGGGCCCCTGGATGCAGTAATGACCTTTAAGGGGAATAACTGGGGTAATAGGATTGATTGGGTCACTCTTGGACCAACAGTAATATTAATAACAACAGTTAATTAGCAACAATAACTAAAACTTATAAGAGAACGCTGAGGGCTCAATTTATCAGAAACAATGTTAGCTGGATGATAGATAGTTACCAGGGTTGAGAACAATACAGGCATGAGGGTTATAACTACTTTTGGATTAAGAGGGAAACCAGCTGGGAGAACCTAGGGTAGTCCCTGTTTTGCACTCTTGGCAGCAGCATACTCTGATATGATGTAGTGAAAGGCATTATATGTTAATACAACAACGCATACCAAAACTGTTAGTTCAACTACTGCTATATATCATCGGTTAAGTGAAACAAAAACAAAAAACTCCCTGTATGTAAAGGATATATGAGAATAGGATAAAGTGGGTTAGTTTCATATACAGAAAAAAGGGGAGAGAAAACTTTATATAACACGCTAGTCACAAAAAGCATCAAGCAGTAGTATAGTAACATGGAAAACATATGGGGGCCCTTGACAGAGAGTCCATGTACAAATACATTGTCAAGTCCATTCAAAAGTCAAATTAGGCCAGTTCAGGGCACTCTGTATAATGTTCATTTAGATCCGTCTCAGAATGGCCAGGACTATTGAAAACCAGCAGTCCAATGCATGAAAGGAAAAATAAAAAAAACAAAAAGATACCGCTTTTGGAGAGTGACGGCTGCAAACTAAAGTGATTCATATATTCACCCCACACCAACTCTGTACCGGACTACATGTAGCAGCAGGATAAAGGAGACCGTCATTGTGGCACATTCTCCCGTTAATGGCAGATTATCTGGGCTCACACTGTAGTTCCAGGCCCCGGTAGTCAGCTGTGCGGCTGTCGCAGGAAGATCTGCAGACACGTAAGGAATGGCGTGGTAGGCACTATCTTTTCCCACCGGAGCCATCTCCGGTGCTATATAAGGCCTCTCCTGCATAGTGGTCATCCTGCAATCCAGGTTCGAGATGGACAGGGTAGCCGCTGGAGCCCGCCGGCTCCTTACATCATGGGGTATGAATCTCTGTGCAGCACGTCAGTCGCTTCTGCAGGAGCCGCCATTCGATTTGGAGGTATCCGTAGGTATAGGGGGAACAAGTGGCTCTTGGGCTGGCAAATCGCCCCCTCTTAGGTTATCCCGTTTCCCGGTCTCCATTAAGGTAGGTGAGTGTCTTGTAGACCGCTCATAGCTCTTTGTCACAGAGGCTTGTGTCACACTCAGGGGGATTTGGACTGTCAGTCTGGGCTCAAACGAAGCGTCCCTCTCTGCCTCCTTAGGACCACAGTCTCCCCGCCGGTCTCCCCCCTGGTTAGTAGCTGAGGGTAGGTAAAGCCCTTTTTGCAGAGTTATTTCAAAGGCAACCTGGTAACCATCCAAGAGATTGCTGAGCTCCGTTAGCATAGAAACCATTGTGTACATGTTGAGCTTAGATTAGGACTGTGCACTCAAGGCACAGCTCGTTATGGGGACAGGCTGAGGCTTCTGTTATAGGGGAAGGCCTCAAAGTAAAAAGTCTGGTACCGAGGGCAGTGAAGCCCAGTCACCTTCCAAAACCCTATTTCTGGAATGTAGACCTCTTCAGACGAGCCTCTCTACTGTTTTAAACAAGGTCTCGATAGAGATGTGGCTTTTAATTAGGAAACAGTGAAAGAAGCTTGAGGAGCTGAACCTCAGTGCGACCTACAAGATGGCCGCCGCCCGGGTGTCCTCCGCCAGCCCATTTTTTGTTCAGCATCTGGGTAGCACTTACTGATTTGTGGCTAAATGTAGCAAACCAATTAGCAAGCGCTACCCAGGTGCTGAACTAAAAATGGACCGGCTCCTAACCTTTCATTGCTGCTTTTTCAAACCAAGAGAACATGAGAACAAAGAAAAAATGATACTAGGAGTAAATTAGAAAGTTGCTTAAAATTGCATGCTCTATCTGAATCATGAAAGAAAAACATTGGGGTTAGTGTCCCTTTAATTAGCATTTCAAATTAGAAAAAAAAGGGAAAGACATCTATTACCTTATCAGGTTATATGTAACATTATATTAACATGTCGGATCACAGAATCTTATGTTCTCTTTCAGAGTTACCACCGAGAGAAGAGAGGGAGTTCATTTGACCGCACTAATGCCAAGAGGCATTCTGTAAGTTTGTTCAATGCTGAGATATTAATGATCAAGCTTATCAGCACAGTCCTTGCCTCAAGAAATGTCTCTGTTACTGAGGTGTAATGGATGTGTATCCTAACCACAAAGGAATACGGACACATTTCAAGATGACAGATTCCCAGTGGAAGTTTTATCTTGTTACTAAAATGATGTCAGGTCTTCTCAGCCTTACTAGTAGTAAGCTTAAAAGGGACTTTATAGATATTTATGTGCCCTGTGCCTCCCAGTATGTGTAGTACCCAGCAGCATAGTTCTATATTAGCAATGCTGAAACAAATATTGCCCCTCATTGTCTCCCACTTCACTGCTCAGCTTTCTCAGTAATTCATTTAAAAAAATTAAAAAAATAAAGGAAGGTTTTGCTGTGATCTGCCTGGGTCACATTATGTAAGTATTTACATTATAAAAAAAAATACTACAATGAAACAACCTCTTGATATTATATAGTGTGAAGAATAAACCAAGTAATATGGGGGCAAAGGGTGGTTGTAATGTTAAGCTGTAAAATGTTGTAAAACTGTATAAATTACAATGTTTAAAATGATTCTTTTCTAGGCACAGCATATACATTCCTCTACTGTAGCCAGTCGTAAATCCATGAAAAGTTATCATTCAAACGTTGTAGACGCCGTAATAAAACAGGTATAGTCTTATGTCTTGTTATCCCATTGTGAATGTACGTCTGGTAAAATGAATTTATCTCTGCAGGAATACAGTTATTGACTAGAACAAGAACCAAAACATTTTACAACAGGAAAAGGCAACACACTTCTAAGGCAGTTGCTTTAATCCTATAACATAAAATGAACAGTGTAATGCATTGGCATGAAAAACATTATCAACCAGCAATAGTGCATTAAAGGGATAAGAAACTCAAACATTTAATTCTGTGATTCAGACAGATCATACCATTTAAAAAAAAGTTTCCAATTTACTTCTATTGTCAAATTTGCTTTGTTCTCATGACATTCTGTGTTGAAGAGATACCTAAGTACATTTCTGGAGTACTACATGACAGGAAATACTGCTGCCATTTAGTGCTCTTGCTAATGGATAACATTCTTGCAAAACTGCTGCCATATAGTGCTCCAGTAATGGGCAGACTCCTAAGCTTACGTCTCTGCTTTTCAACAAAAGATATCAGGAGAACAAAGAAAAGGGATAATAGAAGTAAATTAGAAAGGTGTTTAAAATTGCATGCTCTATCTGACTCATTAAAAAAACATTTTAGGATTCATATCCCTTTAACCCATCATTTTCATGTTTTATTTATATAATGATGTTTAATATTATAATAATGTTTGATATTACAAATATAATAAGTATCTACAGTAACTAGAGCATAAAATGGAATAGTTAAATGTTTTAATGTTATTTTTACAATTTTTATTTAGATATGTATTTAAATAGCATTAAACTGATCAAAAGAGAAAACTAATTTTCTTTTATTGAAAATACATTAGTTGTGGGTCGGTGACAAAATGGTTTCATTATTATCGGTATGTGAATTTTTGCTTGTGAGCTTTTTTTTTTATCCTTTATCGGCAGACATAGGGGAGCGAAGCCTATTGCATTAGGGTGTGCACCCAAAAGGACAAACACACATATATGAGTGCACCCCTCACATTTTTGTAAATATCTTTTTATATCTTTTCATGTGACAACACTGAAGAAATGACACTTTGCTACAATGTAAAGTAGTGAGTGTACAGCCTGTATAACAGTGTAAATTTGCTGTCCCCTCAAAATAACTCAACACACAGCCATTAATGTCTAAACCATTGGCAACAAAAGTGAGTTCACCCCTAAGTAAAAAAATGTCAAAATTGGGCCCAATTAGCCATTTTCCATCCCCAGTGTCATGTGACTCGTTAGTGTTACAAGGTCTCAGGTAAGAATGGGAGCAGGTGTGTTAAATTTGGTGTTATTGCTCTCACACTCTCTCATACTGGTCACTGTAAGTTCAACATGGCACCTCATGCAAAGAACTCTCTGAGGATGTGACATTTTTTTTTGTTGCACTACATAAAGATGGCCTAGGCTATAAGAAGATTGCCAAGACCCTAAAATTGAGCGGCAGCATGGTGGGCAAGACCATACAGTGGTTTCCACTCAGAACAGGCCTCGCCATGGTCGACCAAAGAGTGCACATGCTCAGCATCATATCCAGAGGTTGTCTTTGGGAAATAGACGTATGAGTGCTGCCAGCATTGCTGCAGAGGTTGAAGGGGTGGGGGGTCAGCCTGTCAGTGCTCAGACCATACGCCGCACACTGCATCAAATTGGTCTGCATAGCTGTTGTCCCAGAAGGAAGCCTCTTCTAAAGATGATGCACAAGCAGACTAAGTTATTATATGTGGCGGGGGGGGCGCTAAAAAACCTCCTAATGGAGGGTATAAAAGCTAAAAGTGGAATCCAGAGGATTAAAGGAGGGCAGATGGTGTAATTCAATGTTAACTTCTTGTAAATAATACTAAGAATATCCAATATAAAATGTTTAACAATATATACTTAAAAAGTACACAAGGATAGCATAAAATAATATCCACAGGTGTATAAAAATTCAGTACATATAGCGCTGATAGAATTAAAAGAAAGAAATAACTAAGAAACCTTAAAGGTAATACCTATTTTAATTAACACAACTTGTAGTTAAATGAACATAGAATAATAAAAACTTCAAAATGAAAAATGACCAGATTTAGCAAATTGTCTAAAACAATAAATGTCCCAAATAAAAAGTCTTATAGAGTCCAGGTGGGTTCCGTGTGATCCAGTGTGCTGGGTGTCCTAATGTGTCCAATTGAGATTACTCCAAGTGGGGTTGATATGAAAAAATAGGAATAGAAAAAATAAATAAATAAAAAATTAAAAATAAAAATTAAAAATTAAAAATTGTGTAAAAGCTAAAAAAATGTGATAAAAAGGTGTTAAAAATGTGTTAAAAATGTGTAAAAAATGTGTAAAAAAGTGTATGGAAAATATAAAAATATAAAAAAATATATAAAAAAATATAAAAAATTATAAAAATGTGAGACAAAATGTGTAGAAAAAATTGTTGTGTAGAAAAAATGTGTATAAAAAGATGTGAATGGTGTGTGAAAGGTGTGTAAAAAAGTGCTGGCCAAAAAACAGGTGTACACCTGGTGTAGTGATTGAAAAAAATCTACTGGGCAAATCCACCCAGTGTAGTGAGTTACTAATAATCAAAGATGTATTTCCAAAAAGTTAGTGAAAAATCCCTTTATTTATTTATCCCAAGGATTGAAAAAGTCCTAGACCTTATATCCAATTATATATTGTATCCAAATAGTTGATCAAATGTAAGGCTCTTCTTATGGGGAATCCCAAGTGCAATCCGCAAACGAATTCACAGCCCTAAAACAAGATAAAAATATAGTGCAATATAGCTAAAACCAAGTAGATAGATAGGTATTAAGCTTACCAGTATAATCTGAGCCGTGATATCAGAAGTGTCTACGCATTTCAGTCCTCTCCTGGGACCTTTCTCAAGACTGATATCGGCTTATTTTTTTCACATACCTTAAATAGGGGTGACCAGCCAATGTTATTTGCTGGAATTTCGCGCCAAACATTTACATTTGGTGCCGTGCAATGTCGGGTATATCCCGGAAGTAGTAGAGGGTACTGCAGTAACATTGTTTGCTTCCACCTTCATAAACTTATCCTGGTTGGCAATACGTGAACGGAAGTGACCGGGTTTCGCATCGCAGCCTTTACCGTCACTTCCGGGTATTCGCCACGCTAATGTCCCTTCAGAAAATTGTCAATTTCATGGCCGGAAGTTGCGTGATGCTATATGTCTTAGCTTCCGGACTTGCGTGGAACTATATACCCATTACGGTTACCATGGTTATTTTCAGTAGGCAGGTAAATAATATTGCAAACTGAAACCATCCGTATACAGGGTATCTGATGCAGGGGTGAATAATAATACAATCTTGCTTTGCCTATATAGTGTATTTGAAGGTTGGATGACAAATCAAAAATGTAAATAATGGATACCATGGCTCAGATCTAAAATGTAAATCGAATCTTAATATAAATCCAATCTTAAAATAGCATCTGCCTAAATTTCGGCAAAATCGCCAATAAGCTGATACAAATTTAATAAATAAGCAATTTTTGCATATAAAATATAAATGGACAACAATATATATAGAAAAGAAAAAATATATAAAAGAAATATATATAATAACGAATAAAAACGTAAATGAAAAAACTTGCGTTGTAGTATGGAATGAGGATGGTGTGATAACAACCACCTGTTAAGATTATACAAATCGCCAAATAGCGATGCTTAAATAAATCAAGAATGCTAATAAGAAGTCTTAGGATACCTGAAAAGGTTAATATACAGAGATCTAAAAAAACTAAAATTCTAAAAATCTAATAATCTAATTTGGGTGCCTACTAAATCCATAAAAAATATAAAAAATATAAAATATACACTAAACATGAGCCTTAAAAAAGAACAGAGTAAAACTGCAGGGTATGTAAACCAGTGTGTTTACCAGAGGAAATCCAGACTCATTATAAGAAACTCCCATGATAATCTAAAATAGACTAAAATGAACCAGACGTTATATGAGTACGTCGTGTTCATAATATTTTAGATACCTCTGCATATCAAATGGGTAGGTAGGTGAGTGCCTTCCAGATCAAAGAGTGGAATCTACTGATAGTATATATTATCCTCTATCTGTCTGCATCGCTATTTGGCGATTTGTATAATCTTAACAGGTGGTTGTTATCACACCATCCTCATTCCATACTACAACGCAAGTTTTTTCATTTACGTTTTTATTCGTTATTATATATATTTCTTTTATATATTTTTTCTTTTCTATATATATTGTTGTCCATTTATATTTTATATGCAAAAATTGCTTATTTATTAAATTTGTATCAGCTTATTGGCGATTTTGCTGAAATTTAGGCAGATGCTATTTTAAGATTGGATTTATATTAAGATTCGATTTACATTTTAGATCTGAGCCATGGTATCCATTATTTACATTTTTGATTTGTCATCCAACCTTCAAATACACTATATAGGCAAAGCAAGATTGTATTATTATTCACCCCTGTATAATGGTTTCAGTTTGCAATATTATTTACCTGCCTACTGAAAATAACCATGGTAACCGTAATGGGTATATAGTTCCACGCAAGTCCGGAAGCTAAGACATATAGCATCACGCAACTTCCGGCCATGAAATTTACAATTTTCTGAAGGGACATTAGTGTGACGAATACCTGGAAGTGACGGTAAAGGCTGCGATGCGAAACCCGGTCACTTCCGTTCACGTATTGCCAACCAGGATAAGTTTATGAAGGTGGAAGCAAACAATGTTACTGCAGTACCCTCTACTACTTCCGGGATATACCCGACATTGCACGGCACCAAATGTAAATGTTTGGCGCGAAATTCCAGCAAATAACATTGGCTGGTCACCCCTATTTAAGGTATGTGAAAAAATAAGCCGATATCAGTCTTGAGAAAGGTCCCAGGAGAGGACTGAAACGCGTAGACACTTCTGATATCACGGCTCAGATTATACTGGTAAGCTTAATACCTATCTATCTACTTGGTTTTAGCTATATTGCACTATATTTTTATCTTGTTTTAGGGCTGTGAATTCGTTTGCGGATTGCACTTGGGATTCCCCATAAGAAGAGCCTTACATTTGATCAACTATTTGGATACAATATATAATTGGATGTAAGGTCTAGGACTTTTTCAATCCTTGGGATAAATAAATAAAGGGATTTTTCACTAACTTTTTGGAAATACATCTTTGATTATTAGTAACTCACTTCACTGGGTGGATTTGCCCAGTAGATTTTTTTCAATCACTACACCAGGTGTACACCTGTTTTTTGGCCAGCACTTTTTTACACACCTTTCACACACCATTCGCATCTTTTTTTACACATTTTTTCTACACAACAATTTTTTCTACACATTTTGTCTCACATTTTTATAATTTTTTATATTTTTTTATATATTTTTTTATATTTTTATATTTTCCATACACATTTTTTACACATTTTTTACACATTTTTACACATTTTAACACATTTTAACACCTTTTTATCACATTTTTTTAGCTTTTACACAATTTTTAATTTTTAATTTTTAATTTTTATTTTTAATTTTTTATTTATTTATTTTTTCTATTCCTATTTTTTCATATCAACCCCACTTGGAGTAATCTCAATTGGACACATTAGGACACCCAGCACACTGGATCACACGGAACCCACCTGGACTCTATAAGACTTTTTATTTGGGACATTTATTGTTTTAGACGATTTGCTAAATCTGGTCATTTTTCATTTTGAAGTTTTTATTATTCTATGTTCGTTTAACTACAAGTTGTGTTAATTAAAATAGGTATTACCTTTAAGGTTTCTTAGTTATTTCTTTATTTTAATTCTATCAGCGCTATATGTACTGAATTTTTATACACCTGTGGATATTATTTTATGCTATCCTTGTGTACTTTTTAAGTATATATTGTTAAACATTTTATATCGGATATTCTTAGTATTATTTACAAGAAGTTAACATTGAATTACACCATCTGCCCTCCTTTAATCCTCTGGATTCCACTTTTAGCTTTTATACCCTCCATTAGGAGTTTTTTTAGCGCCCCCCCCCCCTGCCACATATAATAACTACTAATTTGAGATCCGGTTGGGAGATCTCGGTTTTTCCTGGGAGGGGCTTCAAGTGGTAGCCATTTTGGCGCTGGAGATACCTATTAGCTATACGATTGCACAAGCAGACTAAGGACATGGATTACTGGAACCATGTCCAGTGGTCCGATGAAACCAAGATAAACTTATTTGGTTCAGATGGAGTCAATCGTGTGTGGCGGCAACCAGATGAGGAGTACAAAGACAAGTTTGTCTTGCCTACAGTCAAGCATGTTGGGGGGAGTGTCATGGTCTGGGCCTGCATGAGTGCTACCAGCACTTAGTGCTACCAGCACTGGGGATCTACAGTTCATTGAGGGAACCATGAATGCCAACATTCACTGTGACATACTGAAGCAGAGCATGATCACCTCCCTTCAGAGACTGGGCCCCAGGGCAGTATTCCAACATGATAACGACCCCAATCACACCTACAAGACGAACACTGCTTTGCTAACGAAGCTGAGGGTAAAGGTGATGGACTGGCCAAAGCATGTCTCCATAACTAAACCCTATTAAGCATCTGTGGGGCATTCTCAAATGGAAGGTGGGGAGCGCAAGGTCTCTAACATCCACCAGCTCCGTGATGTCATCATGGAGGAGTGGAAGAGGACTCCAGAGGCAAACTGTGAAGCTCTGGTGAACTCCATGCCCAAAAGGGTTAAGGCAGTGCTGGAAAATAATGGTGGCCACACAAAATATAGGCACTTTGGGCCCAATTTGGACATTTCCACTTAGGGGTGTACTCACTTTTGTTGCCAACAGTTTAGACATTAATGGCTGTGTGTTGAAATTTTTTGAGGGGACAGCAAATTTACACTGTTATACAGGCTGTACACTCACTAGTTTACATTGTAGCAAAGTGTAATTTCTTCAGTGTTGTCACATGAAAAGATATAATAAAATATTTACAAAAATGTGAGAGGTGTACTCACTTTTGGGAGACACTGTGTGTATATATATATGGAGTGTTGTGGTTGCACTCTCACCAAAAGGTCAACAAGGGTGCTATCTCAAAATCCAAGTACAATTCACATATAGAGCACTCGCTGGACTTCAGTCAACTCTAAAAACAAGTGTTTTATTAAAGTGATGTTTCAGGGTAAAGGAACCCCTTCACCTGACAGAAAAAGAATAGAGACAAGAGTAGAGAAGTATCTTGCTTAAAAAGGATAAGGGCAGAATAGTAAGAGTTCAAGATGAACTTGCAGTGAAGAAAGTCAGCTGAACTCATAGACTTTCTCCAGTGTCGCTCAGCAGTATGGGATCATCTGCATAGATAAGTGTCAGAGGAGTATGCTAGGGCCGAGGATGAGTGTGTGACTGCTGAGCTATGGTAGGAGGGGACAAATTGTCAAGGACCGATGTAGGGGTGGAATTGTAGTGGCAGATTGGTCTGGGCAGGAAAAAGAGGAGATGGATTAGGCAAAGGTTTGAGAGAGCTTAAGAGCTGTTGCTGATCTAGTGACTTAATGCTTCTATGGAGTTTGGTGGGAGGGGTAGATAGAGGGGGAGTGTTAGGAAATTATGTGATGTTGCAAGTGAGGAGATGATGGTCAGAAAGAGGAAAAGGGAAGTTTGCAAAGTTTGAGATAGTGCATCGATAGATAAAAATCAGATAAAGTGAATGTCCATCTTTGTGAGTAGGAGAGTCAGTCCATTGTGACAGACCAAAAGAGGAAGTGTGTTGCAGAAGTTGTTTTGCAAAGGAGGCAGTGGGATTGTCAACAGGGAGGCTTAATTAGCCAAGAATAAGGACAGGGGTGTCTGAGGAGAGGAAATAAGGTAGCCAGGCAACAAAATTATCTAGAAATTGAGTTGACGAGCTAAGGGGGGGCAGTATATAACTGCAACATGTATGGAGAGGGGAGAGAATCATGTGGGTTTCGAATGAGGAAACTGTAAGGGAAGAGATTGTTTGTATTTGTTGAAAGGTGCAACGAGAGGAAAGTAAAATACCTACAGCACCTCCTTATCTATTTCCAGACCTAGGAGTATGGTTGAATTGGAGACCCCATGTTACAATGCAGCAGTGGATGCTCTGTCTGAAGGAGAGAGCCAGGTTTATGTGAGAGCCAGAAGGTTGAGGGAGTAAGAGCTTGCTGCAAACAGAGCAAGCGTTCCAGAGTGCACAAGTGAAGGGGTGTTGGCTTTAGACTCAAGAGGAATTTGAGTAAGCATACCTGAGTTGTGTTTTCTAAGTCTATGGAAAGGCATTCATGGGTGTGCAAGACTAGGAAGTTGTAGGGGACCAGGATTAGGGGATATACCACTAGCAGCTAGTATGAGCAAGATGGAGAGTAACATACAATGAGATACAGATTTGCAGTAATGAGAGGGGGGAGAGTGTTTAGGTATGTGTTCATGAGTGCAAAAGTGAGGTCAGGGTAAAAGAGGTTGGCTAATAAATAGTGCATGTGGTGAGTGGGACGGAGTAATTGAATAGAGTAGTTTTTATAGAAACAAGAGGTAGCATAAAGGAACATGAAAATATGAAACATTTTTACAAAAGAGGGAAACAGTGAAACACATAAAAACACAGTATCCTTGTTTTAATTCTTGTATAATTATTTTGTCTAATTCTTAATGGCTCACTTATAAATGCTCACTTAAGATATGTGAAACATAAGATATGTAAATATAAATGTAAAACTTTGCACACCTAATGCAGCAAACAATTTAAAAACTCCCTTGGTTCTCTAACTCGATACTTAATGCAGCAAGCAACTCAGAACAAGGCTCACAGAGTTAATGAGCTAAATGTATAGTGCAGGCCCACACAGGTGAAACTAATCACTCCCCTAATAACACATACACACACACACACACACACAAGATGATGGGGAAAAAAACAGAAAACAAACTATCGGGAATTAGTTAAAAAGCAGGCTAAAATTAAAAAGTTAAATATAAATGTAAAACTTTGCACACCTAATGCAACAAACAGAAAATTAACCAGAGATTAGATCTCTGGCTAATTTTCTAAAAGTGCCCCAAATGCCCAGTTTTTGGGGTTTAAAGTTGGTGAGGTGTTAGAAAACAACTGGCACTGAAAAGTGCCTTTACATAGTGGTCTATGGGAGTTGTGTGTTCCCATTAAATATATATGTATATGCTTAAATACATATATATTTATGTGTTAATATGCGTATATACACATATTAACACATAAATATATATGCTTATAAGCATATACATATATATATATATATATATTTATTTTTTTTAAATAATTTTTATTTGAGGTTTTTAGAAAAAAGGCATACAATAAATTTGAAACAGTAGTACAGAATAACATTGGATTACACTAATGATATGCAATTTAAACATACATGTATGAGATGCCTAGTACTCGACCTACCTCCAAATTCACATATGAGACCACTCTTGGGCCCCAAGCAAAAATATATCAAGTTTAGGAGGCTATTGTTATCTGGAGAGACCACTTACGGACCTCAATGACAAACCTCTTTTTATATTTAAGATAGATTTACATGAATTTAAACGTATAGCAATTTTCATCAAGTAGATGAGATAATTAGAGTATAACCAATATATATAATGCTATGTAAAATATAGAATAATGTTCACTTCCTATATCGATAAGCAGAGTTTGAAGTAGGGTATTTAAGTTCAACATTTGCTTCCTGTAGTGATAAATGAAATCGGGAGTGGTATGTTTGATCTAGTGCCTTGATAGGGGCTACTATACACTGTGATAGGATCATATATACAGGTGAGAAGCAATAAAGATCAGACCTGCTGATCTGGATGGTCAGACAGAATTTTTCTCTTGAATGTTATGTGGGAATTAAAGCTTAGGAAGTGAGGGATGTGATAATTAGGTTGCGGTATACACGAGACAAACCGCGTATTAAGCCCCTCTAAAATAGAGGGTACATTATTATGGACTTGGGGGGGGGGAGGTGATTGAAATGTATGAAGTGATCCATATTTTCAATATTCTATATATTGACCTCAAGATGATTGTGGTTTATGTGGGTTGTCCCAACTTCTTCATCCTAGGGCTAAGGGAATGAGTGTGCAAACACCCAGCATAACCTTTCAAACATAGAGACAGTTGTGAGCAACCGAAATTTACAAAGAGACGCTCTTACTCGTGCCACTGCTGATGAGAGTTAAGAGTACAGTTAAGGGCGGGCTGCAGGGTAAATATATATGGTAGAGTGTGGTAGGGACTGTAGTATCGGTATGTATGCTAACTAATATATTGATGAGATAACAAACATAGGATAGGAAGCAATGTTACTCCACGCTGAAATTAGTATCTATTCGAGTCTAGGGGAGGAGTTATAAGCTTGCAATAGGCAGACACAAACCTATTAGGTATTGCTATTAGTAGCTAGTTGCAGTATGGTGGTCCTCCACGAGACATAGCAGATCTTCTAGAAAGCCGGTAGTAAACTCCATGTTAGGCAGCCTTTTAGCCTTGTACTGAAAGCAATTTATAGCCTTGTACTTTGGATTAATTAATATCCTCGTGGTCACCAAAATGGCCGGCCTGGAGCTGTGTATTGGTCCCTTCGGCAGATATTAATCTCTGATTTCAAGTATCTTAATGCATCTCAGGTAATACTAATTTGATCCTTGGTGTTAAATGGATCTATGATGTCAGTTTAAGCTGGGTTGAACAGTCTGAAAACAAAATAATAAAACATTGCGATGGAGCTGAGGTGATATGCGTCTGTTCAGTTGCTAGGCTTGCTCCGCCCCCCCATACATATATATTTTAAAATGCTGCAATCTCTGCACAATTTACCCTCTTCGTTGTGCTTAGGTTCTGATGCCGTCTCTGACAGCATCAGAACGAGGCTACTATTGAAACCTATGGAAGCGCGCTTTGGTGTACACAATGCTTCCAGGCAATGTAAACGTGAGGCTGTGTTCTCATTGCGCTTAACTTGTAATACCAGTGCACCTTTTGTAATTTAGCCTTTTGTTTCTATGCACCTGTATCTTTTGGCACAACCTCTATCAAATAAGTAGTTATAAACTAAAGCTCATTTGAATTTCATGTTACATTAGCCTGTTCAGGGAAGCAAAATAAATAGGAAATAGGTAATGTGTTAGTGCAGCGATGTAGAGGTTAAGGTTTGACCCAACAATTACTTTACACTCAGTGATTGTGGTAAACCTGTATTACTTTAGTTGTTAGCCTAGCGATTCATTTCAGATTCCCTCAGGAATGAGTTGTGTGTGTGTTTGTGTGTGTGTATATGTGGAGGGGGGGGGGGGGTTAATTCACTAACATGAATTGCTACCAGCTATTCACAATAAACAAAAGTTTAAGATTATTCACAATAAACAAAAATTTTGCTCCATAGACAGCCGGCATCCAGAAAACAGTAACTGCAGATTGTAAAAACTGTAATGTTGTCCCTTGAGCCAGTCCATGTCTGACCCTTGGACACCAGTAACACAGACAGATTCCTTCACCTAAGATGACTTTGCCTTCTGTCACTGCTCTTTTACTCCCACGTGGTGTAGCACAGAAAACAGCAG
The DNA here is from genome assembly GCF_027579735.1 of Bombina bombina. Taxonomy (NCBI): domain Eukaryota; kingdom Metazoa; phylum Chordata; class Amphibia; order Anura; family Bombinatoridae; genus Bombina; species Bombina bombina. The sequence continues at coordinate 964,226,851 of NC_069499.1, forward strand.
ACAGGAAGGAACTGCAGATAAGATGGTAGAAGTGTTGTTAGATGGTCTCACCGAGTGCTATGCACGAGTGGATTAAGGAACAGCTCCAATACAGCGTGGTTAGGAAAATAATTACATTGCACCACTGAAAAATGGTAATCAGTAAAAATGGTTATCTAGCGGTGCCCATCTTTTAAATTCCTCCACCATATTTCTAAAGGCAAAAAGATGTTGGCTGCTATTCCACCACCAACAGTATTGGTGGTGGTGGGGCAGTAAATTGCCACATGGCCCCTTCCCAGTCAGCCCCTGTATAAAAACACCAGCTGCGCTGGTGAATTAGGAGCCTGGATGCAGCCCTGTCCCACTGAATCCAACTGCCTGATTGCCCGTTACAACGACCATGTGTACATGCCTATGTTGGCAAACCTTTTTTCATTATTGTTTTTGTGAATAATAGCCCTATACTTAACACGTGCTAGTCCTGTTTTTCTGACAACAATTTGAATTCTCGATACTTAAGAACACATCTACAAGGCAATGTTTCATGTATTGATTCCAATAGCTAAAAAGACTTTATAAACCTCAAACACATCCCTATGATATCAACAATGCTCCTGTTCAAATCCTTTAAAATGAGATACACAGATATCTTTATGATTATGCAGCACAACAGGTTAATTGCAGACACATCACCTATTAGCATCACTACACACTATTAAAAGTGGTCTATAAAACATGCAGGCCCTTCAACCTGTGATGTACTAATTTCCAAACCCCAATTGCTTAAAAGGGGTCTGTCAAGAAGAAAAAAATAACTTACAAATCCAGACTATTCTGTTATGATGTTGATATGGATGTCGCTAGATCTAACATTAATGGTAAGGCATAATATAAAGGATATAGTATATGGGCATTTATTAGTATTTATTAATCAGTTTGGTTTGATTTATTAACATTATGTCTTTTGATACCTCTTCTCCTTTCCATGTTCAGAAACTTAGGTCCTATTTGGATGATTTTGACGTGTACAAACCAAAGATATTTGCAGAAGAAGGGGAACTTTCTAAAGCATCATCCCTGGATGAGATTACCATAGCAGGAAGTACCTTCAGGTTGGATAGCTTGCATTACCTTGGCTCGAAGTTCAATATTCTTGAGAGCATCTGTGCAGAGAGAATGCTGGTGCAGCCGAATGTTGAAACCTCACCTTCATCAACCTCCAGTTCCATACACTGAACAGGCACGTCCAATTGGAGAGTTGCCTCAGTTCATTTCTTAGCTGAAGAATGCAGCCTATGGAATAATTAATGGATAAAGAACAAATAAAGTATCCATTAGTATTTGGTTCAATCTCATTCTGCTGACCGTCATCTGTCAGCTGAAGCACGAAGACAGGATAAGCGGATCTTCCAGTAACGTTGAACAGTTGAAAAATTCACTTCTGCTCTTCATATGCTCATATTATTTTAGAAAACAATTCATTTTCAATTCTTAAAACAACAACAACAATGTTTTAACATTAATTTCACACCTACAATACCAAGGAAGGAAGAGAAGGAATGTACTTATAAAAAAAAAATTGGTATTAGGTTTGACTGTTGCAAGTCTTTTGAATTAATTGTAAAAATCATCCTGCCTGCTTTTTATTCAAGCAGGAGAAATGGGCTTTGGTTAGCTTGTTTTGTATTCATTTCAGATGGTCATTTAGCACACACCTGAATATATGCTGCATTTAAAGGGACACTGTGCTTAAACTAATTTCTGCCATCCATGTGAAAGACAATAAAAAGTGGAGTTAAAGCTTTTTCAAATTTAAATTGAAGCTAATACAGCTTTATTAGTTGTGTACTTCCCGCTAACATGCATTGGTTTATAGGTACTTCCTGTGAATGTTTGTTGACAGGTATTCCCTGATAATGCTCACTGAGTATTGAAAGGGAATATCTATAAGCCAAAGGGCATTAGCAGGAAATGCACAATAGATACGGGTATTAAACAAAAGCCTAAGGGGCCGAATTATCAAGCTGGCCGGAAATAGAAGTTAGGAAGTAGTGGACAGAAATCAACTCGATCAAATACGATCTGGTTGATTGACACCCCCTGATAGCGGCAGACTAGCCGCAAATCTGCAGGGGGCGGTTTTGCACAAGCAGATCTGGTGAACTGCTTGTGCAATGATAAATGCTGACAAAGTATGATGTCGGCATTTATCGATGTGCAGCGGATATGATACGCTACATCGTATCATGTCCGCTCGCACTTTGATAAATATGCCCCTAAATATTTAAATGCTGTTTTTGTATATGGATGACAGAAGAATAAGGTTGAAGGGTAAAAGATCATTATAAAAATGTAATTCAGCTTTGTAAATATTGCTTTTTGAAATGTATTAATCTTATGGGTGCTTTCTACTCTAGAAAAATATTTGTAGCAATTTATAGAAATATATGCAATGTTATTGCTAATAAATTCATATGAAATTATTGATCAAATTAGGAGCAATATCTGATATTGTTTCTATGTTTATTGGAGGCGTATCCCATTTGTTGGAATAATTCCATTACAGCTGAAGGCCTACTTACACTACATGATTTGACTAACTGGTCAGAACAAACTGATTATATCCACAGTGTCAAAATTAGGGTTTCCACTTCAGCTATGTTATGAGTAACACATGTTGAAGGTTTGCCGGGAGGAACATGTGTTCTTCATAACTCAAAACTATCAATTCAATTAAAGGATCGCTGAGGTGGCAATTCTTCTCAAAATATTTAGATTTTATTAACATGAATGGATGTAAAGGGGGGCTAAACATTTTAATTATAAAGTTAAAAAAACTATTCATTTTAAAATTGATTTTTTTTAAATTTGGTTTATTGGACTGACATTGAACATAATCTTGGTATGATGGTATAAGCTGCTTTTTTTATTTTTTTCCTACATATATCACCTTAGTGTAATATTGTTACTGAACAGCTTTTTCAATCTGTTGCAGACTTACAGGGACTTTAAAGGGACATGAAACCCAAACATTTTCTTTCATGATTCAGATAGAGAATATAATTTTAAACAGCATTCCAATTTACTTCTATTATTTAATTTGCTTCATTCTTTAGATATCATTTGTTGAAGAAATAGCATGCACATATGTGAGCCAATCACATGAGGCATATATGTGCAGCCACCAATCAGGAGCTACTGAGCATATCTCGATATATGCTTTAAAACAAAGGATATCAAGACAATGAAGCAAATAAGATAATAGTAGTAAATTGGAAAGTTGTTTTAAATGGCATATTCTTTCTACATCATGAAAGAAAAAATTTGGGTTTCATGTCCCTTTAAAGGGACATAATACTGATATTTTAAATAACTTGAAAAAGATGCAGCATAACTGTAAAAAGCTGACAAGAAAATATCACCTGAGGATCTCTATGTAAAAAGGAAAGACATTTTACCTCAATGTATTCAGTTTACCAGTAAGTGCTGTGCAAGTTGAAGAAAAAAAACAAGCCAATAAGCTTTAGCAGTGCTGAGGTTATGCTTTGCTTTGCCTTTTCTGTGATCTCATGAGATTTCATATAATTTACTTAAACTGAATAGGAAAATAACATGACTGTGCCTGCGCATGACAGATCCACACTCCCTAGCTTGCCCTGGGACAGGCTGCTTAAAGTCTTTTTACAGTGCGGTGTAAATACTTAGGAAATGTGAGGTAAATATCTTCCTTTTTTACATACAGATGTTCAGGTGATATTTTCTGGCCAGCTTTTTACAGCTATGCCGCATCACTTTCATGTGCTTCAACATTTGGGTATCATGTCCCTTTAACGTATTTTTTTAATATATGTAAACAGTATGGGGGTCAATTTATCAATGCATCAACCTGACCGCATTTGCTGAGTTAAATACGCTTGCTGTACATCGCTGATGCGAATCTCCATTTGATGTCCTTATTTATAAAAAAAAACTGTCAAACACAAGCGTCAAGTATGACGCGAAAAGCATTGTACTGTTGATAAATATGAAGCATCAATTTCACTATTTATCAAGAGTAATCTACCCAGAGTTGTGTATGATCCTCATCACATGTCCATCCTGTGACTTGTGTTTTCATACAGTTATTACTTACAACATTTCTTTCTTGTCCATGAATAAGAACAGTTATTTAATGCAATATTTAAGGCTAGATTACAAGTGGAGCAGTATTTTAATGTGCGCCCCATAAAGAGGCAAATATGTCAGTTTACGTGCACACATTAAATAACCAGCCATTAAAAGTGTATGGTTAACGCTCTCATAAGCTCGCGGGAGCACTTTGTGCTTATCGCAATTAACCAGAGGTCAGAAAAAAAAATATGCCCCAAATGCCCTCAAAATAAAGTGGACAGTTCCTTTCTTAAAATAAAAAAATATGAGCATCTCTATATTTAATGAAGATAACTGCACAAAGCAGTTATAAGGGGTTAAAGTGAGGGAACGGGGGGTGGCACTGAAAAGTGCCTTTACATTGAAGTCTATAAAGGCTGCGTGTTCACTGTAAATATATATGTACAGTATATGCTTATATACATATATATATTTATGTGTTAATATGTGTACATACATATAAAAACATATATATATATATATATATATATATATATATATATGTATATATTCATATACATATATATTTTAATTTGCTGCCCAACACTGAGCAACTTACCCACTACACTGTGCTAGGTTCTTTGCCGCTTCTTACAGCATGAGAACAGTGCTCCCATTGTAGCCAATGGAAGCGCGCTCTCGTGAGTGCAAAGCTTCCAGGCAATGCGAACGCAAGGTTTGCGTTCGCATTACGCTTGACTTGTAATACCAGCACATATTTGCGTGTGCTGGTATTACTGAGTGGAGAGCAAATATCGTGCTCCTGAAAGTGCAATTTTGCGATCCACTCATAATCTAGCCCTTAGTTGGTTAAATTATGTCCTCCTTGAAATACTTATTTTTATACAAGTGCAAACAATAAACAATACATTTACTTTAATATATATATATATATATATATATATATATATATATATATATATATGGAAAAGAGAAAAATCTAAGTAGCAAGCAGGCTCAAATTAATGGTGATAACATACAAAATGTCCACAGCACTGTCCTTCTTAAATTACTTTATTATCTGTTAAGGTACAGACATTAAAACAGCGACGTTTCGAGTTTAATCACTCTTAATCATGCTAGTTACATTGTATCATGTTACACACTTTTAAAAGAATTCAGTTTCGCGCCAACCACCAAACAATGTGGCTCTGCTCTCATCTACTGACAAAAAATAACTGACATGAAATAAAAAACATTCTCAAAAATACACTAACAGCACTAACTCCGACATCACCCTATACAAATTAATGGTGATGTGTGGCAGCATAAAAACAATATATATATATATATATATATATATATATATATATATATATATATATATTTTAATTATTTTGCTTAAATGAGTATTGCAAATATAAAGATATTAGTCATGTTCATTGTTAATGATTGTATGAGAGGACAAACAGCATATAACTCAACCTTTCCGTGTTTTTAGACACACCCTTTTATACTAGACTAATAACATCCCTTTTATTCCTATGGGATTTGCATGCCAAAAGTGGAGGATTGAAAATCAGGTTTGCTGTGTCAATCAAGACATGAACGTACCAGTTGAATGTTTTTTTAAATTTTAATTTGGTTTAATAGAGTCGTATCGTATGTAAAGGCAGATTACCAGTAATACTCTCAAATATTGTGAGTATCTATTTGCATCAAACTAATCTCGCTGTAACATATGTTACAGCAAATAGGCCTGCATTTTACTATGTTGACTGATTGTTAACTTTGGCGTATCAATTTTGTGCTTCATTTGACGTGGAATTGCAGTGTATTCACAGTTGAAACTTTGATAAATTAAACCTTATATATCAACAGTTCGAAACAAATTGTTTTGCAGTCTAAGGACGTGATCTTTGGTAAACTTTTTGAGTATTGTTATTTTATTGCCTTGCTGATAGGGACAGATATAAATTTGCTCCTGCATTGATGAAGCCATCGCTGCATATAATGTTGCTGCAAAATTCACCTGAAATCTGCAGGATACATTCCAGCCTCTCTGAGAGTAGTAGAGTTAAATGTGATGAAAGAGTCTTAATTTGACACTGGAGTATATTTATCAAGCAATCACTGTGTAACCTGTTACAGAATACGGGTTCTGAAGTACACATCACAGGCTCAATGGGGCAGTTAAAACCCCCCACAATTTTAAATTACAGGAAAAAAATAACAAAATACATAATGAATGTATATTGGAAAGTTCTTTTCTATGCATAATTAAACATTTTGTGGGAAAATAATTTTTGAGTTTAATGTACATTTATTATTATGTTTTTTTAAACTTAAAATGACCATTTGGCTAAGAACAAAAACGTGTAAAATATTACTTTATTTCTTCTATAAAAAGGACACTATGGGGCCTATTTATCAAGCTGTCAACCGCAAATACGCTGGATTTCTGCAGCGTAATTATGGCGAGCTTGATTCGCCTTAGTTATCAAAGGCTACAGACCGGCAAAAGTAGAATTTTGTGACGTAACATACAATCCACCGGTCTCAGTCCGACACAAATCGATGCTTACATCATTACAGATGTTCCGAATGCAAATTCGGCACTATCTGACTACTTTTGCTAGTTATCAAATGTCTACCCGGTACGCTCGGCACTATTCCAGCCCAGCATACCTGGTTTTCAATCCCCTGCCCTGGAGGTGGCGGATGCCATAGGAATCAATGGGAGTCTGAAAGCAGCGAAAGCTTATGTTCGCTGCTGCCCGATATCCCATTGATTTCTATGGGAGAATAAAAGTTATGTTTACACCTAACATCTTAACATAAACCCCGAGTCTAAACACCACTAATCTGCCGCCCGACACCACTGCCACCTACATAAAAGTATTAACTCCTATCTCGCCGCTCCCGAAGCCCGCCGCAACAAAATAAATGTATTAACCCCTAAACCGCCAGCCCCCCACATCGCCATATACGAAATTAAACTATTATCCCCTAAACCTAACAACCCGCTAACTTTATATGAAATATTAACTCATCCCTATCTTATAATAAATTTAAACTTACCTTTAGATTTAAATTAAACTATATTAAACTACTAATTACCAACCCTATTATACTACAATTACATTAAAATATATTAAACTATTAATTAACCTATTCTAACTATTATAATAAAATTACATTAAACTATATTAAACTAATAATTTATCTAACCTAACTTTTATACTAAAATTACATTAAACTACAAATTAAATTAACTATATTATATATTTAAACACATAACCCTACTCAAATTATTTAATTCTACACTTAAAAATTAGTTACAAAAAACTAAGTTACAAAAAATAACAAACACTAACGGCTAGATTTAGAGTTTTGCGGCCAAAGGGGTGCGTTAGCTACGCGTGTTTTTTTCCCTGCACCTTTTACATAACGCTGGTATTTAGAGTTCTCTGAAGGGATGCGTTAGGCTCCAAAAAGGGAGCGTAGAGCATATTTTACCGCCACTTCAACTCTCAATACCAGCGTTGCTTACGGTAGCGGCCAGCTTGAAAAACGTGCTCGTGCACGATTCCCCTATAGGAAACAATGGGGCAGTTTGAGCTGCAAAAAAACCTAATACCTCCAAAAAGCAGCGTTCAGCTCCTAATGCAGCCCCATTGTTTCCTATGGGGAAACACTTCCTAAGTCTGCACCTAATACCCTAACATGAACCCTGAGTCTAAAAACCCCTAACCTTACACTTATTAACCCCTAATCTGCCACCCCCGCTATCGCTGAACCCTGCATATTATTATTAACCCCTAGCTTTTTACAGCTATGCCGCATCACTTTCATGTGCTTCAACATTTGGGTATCATGTCCCTTTAACGTATTTTTTTAATATATGTAAACAGTATGGGGGTCAATTTATCAATGCATCAACCTGACCGCATTTGCTGAGTTAAATACGCTTGCTGTACATCGCTGATGCGAATCTCCATTTGATGTCCTTATTTATAAAAAAAAACTGTCAAACACAAGCGTCAAGTATGACGCGAAAAGCATTGTACTGTTGATAAATATGAAGCATCAATTTCACTATTTATCAAGAGTAATCTACCCAGAGTTGTGTATGATCCTCATCACATGTCCATCCTGTGACTTGTGTTTTCATACAGTTATTACTTACAACATTTCTTTCTTGTCCATGAATAAGAACAGTTATTTAATGCAATATTTAAGGCTAGATTACAAGTGGAGCAGTATTTTAATGTGCGCCCCATAAAGAGGCAAATATGTCAGTTTACGTGCACACATTAAATAACCAGCCATTAAAAGTGTATGGTTAACGCTCTCATAAGCTCGCGGGAGCACTTTGTTCTTATCGCAATTAACCAGAGGTCAGAAAAAAAAATATGCCCCAAATGCCCTCAAAATAAAGTGGACAGTTCCTTTCTTAAAATAAAAAAATATGAGCATCTCTATATTTAATGAAGATAACTGCACAAAGCAGTTATAAGGGGTTAAAGTGAGGGAACGGGGGGTGGCACTGAAAAGTGCCTTTACATTGAAGTCTATAAAGGCTGCGTGTTCACTGTAAATATATATGTACAGTATATGCTTATATACATATATATATTTATGTGTTAATATGTGTACATACATATAAAAACATATATATATATATATATATATATATATATATGTATATATTCATATACATATATATTTTAATTTGCTGCCCAACACTGAGCAACTTACCCACTACACTGTGCTAGGTTCTTTGCCGCTTCTTACAGCATGAGAACAGTGCTCCCATTGTAGCCAATGGAAGCGCGCTCTCGTGAGTGCAAAGCTTCCAGGCAATGCGAACGCAAGGTTTGCGTTCGCATTACGCTTGACTTGTAATACCAGCACATATTTGCGTGTGCTGGTATTACTGAGTGGAGAGCAAATATCGTGCTCCTGAAAGTGCAATTTTGCGATCCACTCATAATCTAGCCCTTAGTTGGTTAAATTATGTCCTCCTTGAAATACTTATTTTTATACAAGTGCAAACAATAAACAATACATTTACTTTAATATATATATATATATATATATATATATATATATATATATATATATATATATATATATATATATGGAAAAGAGAAAAATCTAAGTAGCAAGCAGGCTCAAATTAATGGTGATAACATACAAAATGTCCACAGCACTGTCCTTCTTAAATTACTTTATTATCTGTTAAGGTACAGACATTAAAACAGCGACGTTTCGAGTTTAATCACTCTTAATCATGCTAGTTACATTGTATCATGTTACACACTTTTAAAAGAATTCAGTTTCGCGCCAACCACCAAACAATGTGGCTCTGCTCTCATCTACTGACAAAAAATAACTGACATGAAATAAAAAACATTCTCAAAAATACACTAACAGCACTAACTCCGACATCACCCTATACAAATTAATGGTGATGTGTGGCAGCATAAAAACAATATATATATATATATATATATATATATATATATATATATTTTTTAATTATTTTTCTTAAATGAGTATTGAAAATATAAAGATATTAGTCATGTTCATTGTTAATGATTGTATGAGAGGACAAACAGCATATAACTCAACCTTTCCGTGTTTTTAGACACACCCTTTTATACTAGACTAATAACATCCCTTTTATTCCTATGGGATTTGCATGCCAAAAGTGGAGGATTGAAAATCAGGTTTGCTGTGTCAATCAAGACATGAACGTACCAGTTGAATGTTTTTTTAAATTTTAATTTGGTTTAATAGAGTCGTATCGTATGTAAAGGCAGATTACCAGTAATACTCTCAAATATTGTGAGTATCTATTTGCATCAAACTAATCTCGCTGTAACATATGTTACAGCAAATAGGCCTGCATTTTACTATGTTGACTGATTGTTAACTTTGGCGTATCAATTTTGTGCTTCATTTGACGTGGAATTGCAGTGTATTCACAGTTGAAACTTTGATAAATTAAACCTTATATATCAACAGTTCGAAACAAATTGTTTTGCAGTCTAAGGACGTGATCTTTGGTAAACTTTTTGAGTATTGTTATTTTATTGCCTTGCTGATAGGGACAGATATAAATTTGCTCCTGCATTGATGAAGCCATCGCTGCATATAATGTTGCTGCAAAATTCACCTGAAATCTGCAGGATACATTCCAGCCTCTCTGAGAGTAGTAGAGTTAAATGTGATGAAAGAGTCTTAATTTGACACTGGAGTATATTTATCAAGCAATCACTGTGTAACCTGTTACAGAATACGGGTTCTGAAGTACACATCACAGGCTCAATGGGGCAGTTAAAACCCCCCACAATTTTAAATTACAGGAAAAAAATAACAAAATACATAATGAATGTATATTGGAAAGTTCTTTTCTATGCATAATTAAACATTTTGTGGGAAAATAATTTTTGAGTTTAATGTACATTTATTATTATGTTTTTTTAAACTTAAAATGACCATTTGGCTAAGAACAAAAACGTGTAAAATATTACTTTATTTCTTCTATAAAAAGGACACTATGGGGCCTATTTATCAAGCTGTCAACCGCAAATACGCTGGATTTCTGCAGCGTAATTATGGCGAGCTTGATTCGCCTTAGTTATCAAAGGCTACAGACCGGCAAAAGTAGAATTTTGTGACGTAACATACGATCCACCGGTCTCAGTCCGACACAAATCGATGCTTACATCATTACAGATGTTCCGAATGCAAATTCGGCACTATCTGACTACTTTTGCTAGTTATCAAATGTCTACCCGGTACGCTCGGCACTATTCCAGCCCAGCATACCTGGTTTTCAATCCCCTGCCCTGGAGGTGGCGGATGCCATAGGAATCAATGGGAGTCTGAAAGCAGCGAAAGCTTATGTTCGCTGCTGCCCGATATCCCATTGATTTCTATGGGAGAATAAAAGTTATGTTTACACCTAACATCTTAACATAAACCCCGAGTCTAAACACCACTAATCTGCCGCCCGACACCACTGCCACCTACATAAAAGTATTAACTCCTATCTCGCCGCTCCCGAAGCCCGCCGCAACAAAATAAATGTATTAACCCCTAAACCGCCAGCCCCCCACATCGCCATATACGAAATTAAACTATTATCCCCTAAACCTAACAACCCGCTAACTTTATATGAAATATTAACTCATCCCTATCTTATAATAAATTTAAACTTACCTTTAGATTTAAATTAAACTATATTAAACTACTAATTACCAACCCTATTATACTACAATTACATTAAAATATATTAAACTATTAATTAACCTATTCTAACTATTATAATAAAATTACATTAAACTATATTAAACTAATAATTTATCTAACCTAACTTTTATACTAAAATTACATTAAACTACAAATTAAATTAACTATATTATATATTTAAACACATAACCCTACTCAAATTATTTAATTCTACACTTAAAAATTAGTTACAAAAAACTAAGTTACAAAAAATAACAAACACTAACGGCTAGATTTAGAGTTTTGCGGCCAAAGGGGTGCGTTAGCTACGCGTGTTTTTTTCCCTGCACCTTTTACATAACGCTGGTATTTAGAGTTCTCTGAAGGGATGCGTTAGGCTCCAAAAAGGGAGCGTAGAGCATATTTTACCGCCACTTCAACTCTCAATACCAGCGTTGCTTACGGTAGCGGCCAGCTTGAAAAACGTGCTCGTGCACGATTCCCCTATAGGAAACAATGGGGCAGTTTGAGCTGCAAAAAAACCTAATACCTCCAAAAAGCAGCGTTCAGCTCCTAATGCAGCCCCATTGTTTCCTATGGGGAAACACTTCCTAAGTCTGCACCTAATACCCTAACATGAACCCTGAGTCTAAAAACCCCTAACCTTACACTTATTAACCCCTAATCTGCCACCCCCGCTATCGCTGAACCCTGCATATTATTATTAACCCCTAATCTGCCGCTCCGTACACCGCCGCCACCTACATTATACCTATGTACCCCTAATCTGCTGCCCCTAACACCACCGACCCCTATATTATATTTATTAACCCCTAATCTGCCCCCCCAACGTCACCGCTACCTTACCTACACTTATTAACCCATAATCTGCCGACCGGACCTCGCCGCCACTATAACAATTGTATTAACCCCTAAACTGCCTCACTCCCGCCTCGCAAACCCTATAATAAATAGTATTAACCCCTAATCTGCCCCTAATAGTATTAACCCCTAATCTGACACCTAACTTCAAGTATTATCCCCTAATCTGCCGACCGGACATCGCCGCTACTCTAATAAATGTATTAACCCCTAAAGCTAAGTCTAACCCTAACCCTAACACCCCCCTAAATTAAATATAATTTTAATCTAATGAAATAAATTATTTATTATTAAATAAATTAATCCTATTTAAAGCTAAATACTTACCTGTAAAATAAACCCTAATATAGCTACAATATAACGAATAATTATATTGTAGCTATTTTACAATTTATATTTATTTTACAGGCAACTTTGTATTTATTTTAACTAGGTATTAACTATTTAATAGCTACCTAGTTAAAATAATTACAAAATTACCTGTAAAATAAATCCTAACCTAAGTTACAATTAAACCTAACACTACACTAGCAATAAATAAATTAAATAAATTAACTATAATTACCTACAATTAAATCAACTAAACTAAATTACAAAAAAAAACAAACACTAAATTACAAAAAAAAAAGATTACAAGAATTTTAAACTAATTACACCTACTCTAAGCCCCCTAAAAAAATAACAAAGCCCCCCAAAATAAAAAATGCCCTACCCTATTCTAAAATAAAAAGATAACATCTCTATTACCTTACCAGCCCTTAAAAGGGCCTTTTGTGGGGCATGCCCCAAAGAAATCAGCTCTTTTGCCTGTAAAAAAAACATACAATACCCCCCAACATTACAACCCACCACCAACATACCCCTAATCTAACCCAAACCCCCCTTAAAAACCTAACTCTAAGCCCCTGAAGATCTCCCTACCTTGTCTTCACCCAGCCTGGTATCACCGATCCGTCCAGAAGAGGGTCCGAAGTCTTCATCCTATCCGGCCAGAAGAGGTCCTCCAGAGGGTCCGAAGTCTTTATCCTATCCGGCCAGAAGAGGTCCTCCAGAGGGTCGGAAGTCTTCATCCAGGCGGCATCTTCTATCTTCTTCCATCCAGAGCGGATCCATCTTGAAGCAGCCGACGTGGAGCCATCCTTCCTCACCGACGGACTAACGACGAATGAAGGTTCCTTTAAATGACGTCATCCAAGATGGTGTCCCTCGAATTCCGATTGGCTGATAGGATTCTATTAGCCAATCGGAATTAAGGTAGGAAAAATCTGATTGGCTGATTGAATCAGCCAATCAGATTTAAGTTCAATCCGATTGGCTGATTGGATCAGCCAATCAGATTGAGCTTGCATTCTATTGGCTGTTCTGATCAGCCAATAGAATGCAAGCTCTGATTGGCTGATTGGATCAGCCAATCCGATTTCCTACCTTAATTCCGATTGGCTGATAGAATCCTATCAGCCAATCGGAAATTCGAGGGACGCCATCTTGGATTAAAGGAACCTTTATTCGTCGTTAGTCCGTCGGTGAGGAAGGATGGCTCCGCGTCGGCTGCTTCAAGATGGACCCGCTCCGCTCCGGATGGAAGAAGATAGAAGATGCAGCCTGGATGAAGACTTCTAAGTCTAATAAGTGTAGGTAGGTAGCGGCGACGTTGGAAGGGCAGATTAGGGGTTAATAAATATTATGTAGGGGCAGCAGATTAGGGGTTTATAGTGATAATGTAGGTGGCGGCGGTGTCCGGTTGGCAGATTAGGGGTTAAAAATTTTTATTAGAGTGGTGGCGATGTGGGGGGACCTCGGTTTAGGGGTACATAGGTAGTTTATGGGTGTTAGTGTACTTTAGAGCACAGTAGTTAAGAGCTGTATAAACCGGCGTTAGCCCATAAAGCTCTTAACTCCTGACTTTTTTTTGTGGCTGGAGTCTTGTCGGTAGAGGGTCTAATGCTCACCTCAGCCAAGGCTCTAAATACCAGCATTAGTAAGATCCCATTGAAAAGATAGGATACACAATTGGTGTAAGGGGATCTGTGGTATGGAAAAGTTTCGGCTGGAAAGTGAGCGTTAGACCCTTTCCTGACTGACTCTAAATACCAGTGGGCGGTAAAAAGCAGTGTTAGGAGCCCTTAACGCTGGTTTTGACGGCTAACGCAGAACTTTAAATCTAGGCGTAAGTTACACAAAAAAATAAACACTAAGTTACAAAAAATAAAACAGAAATTATTAAAGCTTTAAACTAATTAACCTAATCTAAGGGCCCTATGAAAATAAAAAAGCCCCCCCCCAAAAAAAAAAAATAACCTCCCCAGCCTACAATAAACTACAAATAGCCCTTAAAAGGGCCTTTTGCAGTGCATTGCCCCAAAGTAATCAGCTCTTTTATCTGTAAAAAAAAATACAATCAACTCCCAACAGTAAAACCCACCACCCATACAACCAACCCCCAAATAAAACCCTAACTAAAAAAACCTAAGCTCCCCATTGCCCTGAAAAGGGCATTTGGATGGGCATTGTCCTTAAATGGGCATTTAGCTCTATTGCAGCCCAAGTCCTAATCTAAAACTAAAACCCACCCAATAAACCCTTAAACAAATCCTAACACTAACTCCAGAAGATTTACTTACAGTTTTGAAGATCTGACATCCATCCTCCAAGAAGCCGGGAGAAATCCTCAATGAAGCGGCCGAAGTCTTCATCCAAGCTCACAGAAGTCTTCATCCAGATGGCATCTTCTATCTTCATCCATCCGATGCGGAGCAGTTCCATCTTCAAGACATTTGACACGACTTCCGACGACTACCAACAAATGAAGGTTCCTTTAAATGACGTCATCCAAGATGGCGTCCCTTACATTCTGATTGGCTGCTAGAATTCTATCAGCCAATCGGAATTAAGGTTGAAAAAATCCTATTGGCTGTTGCAATCAGCCAATAGGATTGAGCTTTCTTCCTATTGGCTGATCAAATGGTGTTAGGGTTAGACTTAGGTTTAGGGGTTAATACATTTAATATAGATATAGTTTCAGTGACGTTGGGGACAGCATATTAGGGGTTAATAAGTATAATGTCGGTGGTGGCGGTGTAGGGGGCGGCAGATTAGGGGTTAATAACATAATGTAGGTGGTGGTGGGCTCTGGGAGCGGCAGGATAGGGGTTAATATGTTTATTAGAGTGGCGGTGGGCTCCAGGAGCAGCGGTTTATGGGGTTAATAACTTTATTTAGTTAGGGCGGGGTCCGTGAGCAGCGTAATAGGGGTACAACAGTGTAGTATAGTGTGGGTGTTTGGTGACAGTATACCAATAAAGCTGGGAAAAAGCCGAAGAGCAGAGAGATCGATGACTGTCAGTTAACAACAGTCCGCTGCTCATCGCCCTGTACTTGGTGCGTGGCTTTTTGGCAGCTTTTTTGGTAACTTTGGAGAACGTATTCAGGTCCACGGCAGCGAAGTTAGGCGATCTTAGGCGAGCGTATTGGTGCCGTTGAATGCAAGTAAGTTGATGGCTTGATAAATAGGCCCCTATGAATGTGTTAATTGTTAAATTTAGAATATATCCTATATTATAAAAGACAAGTGTTTTTCTGAAGCCGTCATGCACAGTACAGACAAACACTTGGCCTTAGATTCTATTCTCGCGCACCTCGGCATAGCTGACAGCTGACAGATTGGGAGCGCGAGGTACACAGCATACAAGCAGCTGTGAGATAGGGAGCGCAAGCTACTCAACAGCTGTGAGGTCTGCTGCGTGAGAAGCGGCAACACGCTCCCCAGACCTCACAGCTGTTTGTGGCCGACGGGAGCGTCGCGAGGGGCGTGGCCGGGCGTCACGAGGGGCGTGGCCGGGCGTCGCGAGGGGCGTGGCCGGGCGGGTGTTGCCGCGATGGGGCGTGGCCGGGCGGGGTCCCGCGAAGACAGAGCCAGAGAGGGAGCAGGAGGGGGGGGGGGGGGCAGAGAGCCAAAGAGAAGGGGGGGGGGCAGAGAGCCAAAGAAAAGGGGGGGGGCAGAGAGCCAAAGAGAAGGGGGGGGGGGCAGAGAGCCAAAGAGAAGGGGGGGGGGGCAGAGAGCCAAAGAGAAGGGGGGGGCAGAGAGCCAAAGAGAAGGGGGGGGGGCAGAGAGCCAAAGAGAAGGGGGGGCAGAGAGCCAAAGAGAAGGGGGGCAGAGAGCCAAAGAGAAGGGGGGGGGGGGCAGAGAGCCAAAGAGAATGGGGGGGGGGCAGAGAGCCAAAGAGAAGGGGGGGCAGAGAGCCAAAGAGGGGGGGGGCAGAGAGCCAAAGAGAAGGGGGGGGCAGAGAGCCAAAGAGAAGGGGGGGACAGAGAGCCAAAGAGAAGGGGGGGCAGAGAGCCAAAGAGAAGGGGGGGGCAGAGAGCCAAAGAGAAGGGGGGGGGCAGAGAGCCAAAGAGAAGGGGGGGGGCAGAGAGCCAAAGTGAAGGGGGGGGCAGAGAGCCAAAGAGAAGGGGGGGCAGAGAGCCAAAGAGAAGGGGGGGCAGAGAGCCAAAGAGAAGGGGGGTGGGGGGCAGAGAGCCAAAGAGAAGGGGGGTGGGGGGCAGAGAGCCAAAGAGAAGGGGGGGGCAGAGAGCCAAAGAGAAGGGGGGGGGGGCAGAGAGCCAAAGAGAAGGGGGGGGCAGAGAGCCAAAGAGAAGGGGGGGGCAGAGAGCCAAAGAGAAGGGGGGGCAGAGAGCCAAAGAGAAGGGGGGGGCAGAGAGCCAAAGAGAAGGGGGGGCAGAGAGCCAAAGAGAAGGGGGGGGCAGAGAGCCAAAGAGAAGGGGGGGGGCAGAGAGCCAAAGAGAAGGGGGGGCAGAGAGCCAAAGAGAAGGGGGGGGCAGAGAGCCAAAGAGAAGGCGGGGGGGGGGCAGAGAGCCAAAGAGAAGGCGGGGGGGGCAGAGAGCCAAAGAGAAGGGGGGGCAGAGAGCCAAAGAGAAGGGGGGGGGGGGCAGAGAGCCAAAGAGAAGGGGGGGCAGAGAGCCAAAGAGAAGGGGGGGGGGCAGAGAGCCAAAGAGAAGGGGGGGGCAGAGAGCCAGAGAGAAGGGGGGGGGCAGAGAGCCAAAGAGAAGGGGGGGGGGGGCAGAGAGCCAAAGAGAAGGGGGGGCAGAGAGCCAAAGAGAAGGGGGGGGGCAGAGAGCCAAAGAGAAGGGGGGGGCAGAGAGCCAAAGAGAAGGGGGGGCAGAGAGCCAAAGAGAAGGGGGGGGGGCAGAGAGCCAAAGAGAAGGGGGGGGGCAGAGAGCCAAAGAAAAGGGGGGGCAGAGAGCCAAAGAGAAGGGGGGGGCAGAGAGCCAAAGAGAAGGGGGGGGGCAGAGAGCCAAAGAGAAGGGGGGGGAGAGAGAGCCAAAGAGAAGGGGGGGGGAGAGAGAGCCAAAGAGAAGGGGGGGAAGAGAGCCAAAGAGAAGGGGGGGAGAGCCAAAGAGAAGGGGGGGAGAGCCAAAGAGGGGGGGAGAGAGAGAGCCAAAGAGGAAAAAGAGCCAAAAAGGAGAGAGAGCCAAAGAGGGGGGAGAGAGAGCCAAAGAGGGGGGGGGAGAGAGCCAAAGAGGGGGGGGAGAGAGCCAAAGGGGGGGGGAGAGCTAAAGGGGGGGAGAGCCAAAGATGGGGGAGAGAGAGAGCCAAAGAGGAAAGAGAGCCAAAGAGGAGAGCAAAAGAGGGGAGAGAGACAAAGAGGGGGGGAGAGAGAGCCAAAGAGGGGGGGGCAGAGCCAAAGAGGGGGGGGGGGGGGAGAGCCAAAGAGGGGGGGAGAGAGCCAAAGAGGGGGGGAGAGCGCCAAAGAGGGGGGAGAGAACAAAAGAGGGGGGAGAGAGCCAAAGAGGGGAGGGGAGAGCAAAAGAGGGGGGGGAGAGCCAAAGAGGGGGGGAGCCAAAGGGGAGGGGGGAGCTGAAGGGGAGGGGAGAGCCAAAGAGGGGGGAGAGAGAGAGCCAAAGAGGAGAGAGAGCCAAAGAGGGGGGAGAGAGAGCCAAAGAGGGGGGAGAGAGAGCCAAAGAGGGGGGAGAGAGAGCCAAAGGGGGGGGAGCCAAAGAGGGGAGAGAGAGAGCCAAAGAGGAGAGAGAGCAAAAGAGGGGAGAGAGCCAAAGAGGGGGGGGGGGAGAGCCAAAGAGGGGGGGGGGGGGAGCCAAAGAGGGGGGGGAGAGCCAAAGGGGGGGGGGAGCCAAAGAGGGGGGAGAGAGCCAAAGAGGGGAGAGAGAGAGCAAAAGAGGGGAGAGAGAGAGAACAAAGGAGAGGGGGGAGAGAAAGCAAAAGAGAGGGGGGAAAGAAAGCAAAAGAGAGGGGGGAAGAGAGAGCAAAAGAAAGGGGGGAGAGAGCAAGGGGTGGGACCGCTGTTCTGAAAAAAATGGCCCGTGTACACGGGCTTTAGTACTAGTTGTATATAAAATGCATGAGGGAATATTTGCAATATATATTTCTTATTTCAAAAGTTGGATATGTGTATTCATTTCCATTAACCAGTATGTGCCCAAATTGGCAATAATCTTCAAAATACATTTTTTTTTCAAATTTCTGTTAGAACTAGTGGAAGTGGACTTCCATTCCACACATAACCAACATTCCAAAATACTGGCTAATATTGACAATCTATCATCAGATTCATCGGATCAGCTCTTCTTGAAAAATTCTCAAAGCACTGTAAAAATAAACTTTCCAATGGCACAGTATGTTTGTTCCAAGTTGAGGTTACAATCACCCTCACCACAAAGACCTGTACTCACAATTTCCCAAGCACCACACAGGTGCTAAATGTAGATTGGGTAAATTAGGAGCCTCCCAGATAGATCACTGCAGGATCCACAGTTATTCAGGACACTGTGATAGGTAAGCATAAACACCCTTCAATGGCACAGTATGTCTGATCACACGCTACACTTCAAATACTCACACACTCTGAGGGCTAATACTCACACTTTAGAAAGCACCACCTAGGTGATGTATACGCAGTCTGGTTAAGTTAGGACCCTCCCTGCTAGCTCACACTGTGCCATTGGAGGATGTTTGCCGGTCTGTGTGACACTGATTGTTATTATTGTCAAGGCATATAGCTATTGTATGCTGTAGGATCTTTTTTCATTCAATTATTTTTAAAGTGTAGCATTCTTTTCTTGTTTTTTTTTTTTTGTATTTTTGTGACTTCTTTACACAGTATCATTAGAGCAGCAACCAGATGGAGAATGGTATTGATACTGAAACTCACATTGATAACTCCAATACAAATATAAACCAGGGGGAGATAGATTTGCTGGAGATTGATAATGAGACATCTGTACCCCATGCATTAGTATACTAAGGTCTTTAGAAAAGCTACTAACATCGGATACTAAAGAATGCCAAGACCTGATTTTACTTGATAACTATGTAGCACAGAATATTATCCCACGTAGTCTTAAGATATTAAAATACCCTGCATTTGAATTAGAGGATGTAGAATATTCAGCAGAGTGGGAGAATGCATTACACGAATGCTCGATAAAGCTGATTAAAATACTGATCAAATATAGGGAAGCAAAACTCGAGAAAGTAAAGAATGAAATCACTAGTGTTAGAAACAAGTAGCTCTTCTCCTAAAGGATGAAAAATGGAACACTTTGCACAAGAATATAATGAATTACAACTACAAGCAATAAAGGCTTCTAAATTTAGGAGAGATAAGGAGGATTACAAAAAGGATAATATATATTCCTTTATTAAAATAAAATGTATAGGCGACACACTCTTTGTATTCCCAGAGATGATAGGAATAGCCTTATGGAGAAAAAAACGTTCAGCAGTAAGCTTAGCCAAATTAGTTCTAACAATAAGAGTGATAATAGATCATATAGGGGTAGCTATAAAATCCCAAATAAACCCAAGGAGGAACAGGGAGCCCTATAGATAAATCCAAACTCAGAGTAGAACAGGGGGGTATTCAATCTCAAAACCTAGAATACAATTCACCCAAAGAGAGAAGAAATCAGGTGACATATTCTAACAGATTTGAACCTTAGTCAAAAAAACCCCCAGATAATTCTAATAAATGGCACACTGACGGCTAGATTTAGAGTTTTGTCGGTAAGGACCCGTGTAGCTAACGCTGGCTTTTTTCTGGCCGCACCATAAAAATAACTCTGGTATTGAGAGTCCACATAAAGGCTGCGTTAGGCTCCAAAAAAGGAGCGTAGAGCATATTTAACGCAGCTTCAACTCTCGATACCAGAGTTGCTTACGGACGCGGCCAGCCTCAAAAACGTGCTCGTGCACGATTCCCCCATAGGAAACAATGGGGCTGTTTGAGCTGAAAAAATACCTAACACCTGCAAAAAAGCCGCGTTCAGCTCCTAACGCAGCCCTATTGTTTCCTATGCGGAAACACTTCCTACGTCTGCACCTAACACCCTAACATGTACCCCGAGTCTAAACACCCCTAACCTTACACTTATTAATCCCTATTCTGCGGCCCCCGCTATCGCTGACCCCTGTATATTATTTTTAACCCCTAATCTGCTGCTCCGTAAACCGCCGCTACTTACATTATCCCTATGTACCCCTAATCTGCTGCCCCTAACACTGCCGACCCCTATATTATATTTATTAACCCCTAATCTGCCCCCCCACAACGTCGCCTCCACCTGCCTACACTTATTAACCCCTAATCTGCCGAGCGGACCGCACCGCTACTATAATAAAGTTATTAACCCCTAATCCGCCTCACTAACCCTATAATAAATAGTATTAACCCCTAATCTGGCCTCCCTAACATCGCCGACACCTAACTTCAATTATTAACCCCTAATCTGCCGACCGGAGCTCACCGCTATTCTAATAAATATATTAACCCCTAAAGCTAAGTCTAACCCTAACACTAACACCCCCCTAACTTAAATATAATTTAAATCTAACGAAATTAATTAACTCTTATTAAATAAATTATTCCTATTTAAAGCTAAATACTTACCTGTAAAATAAATCCTAATATAGCTACAATATAAATTATAATTATATTATAGCTATTTTAGGATTAATATTTATTTTACAGGCAACTTTGTAATTATTTTAACCAGGTACAATAGCTATTAAATAGTTAAGAACTATTTAATAGCTAAAATAGTTAAAATAATTACAACATTACCTGTAAAATAAATCCTAACCTAAGTTACAATTAAACCTAACACTATACTATCATTAAATTAATTAAATAAAATACCTACAATTACCTACAATTAAACCTAACACTACACTATCAATACATTAATTAAATACAATACCTACAAATAAATACAATTAAATAAACTAACTAAAGTACAAAAAATAAAAAAGAACTAAGTTACAAAAAATAAAAAAATATTTACAAACATAAGAAAAATATTACAACAATTTTAAACTAATTACACCTACTCTAAGCCCCCTAATAAAATAACAAAGACCCCCAAAATAAAAAATGCCCTACCCTATTCTAAATTACTAAAGTTCAAAGCTCTTTTACCTTAGCAGCCCTGAACAGGGCCCTTTGCGGGGCATGCCCCAAGAAGTTCAGCTCTTTTGCCTGTAAAAAAAACCCCATACAATACCCCCCCAACATTACAACCCACCACCCACATACCCCTAATCTAACCCAAACCCCCCTTAAATAAACCTAACACTAAGCCCCTGAAGATCATTCTACCTTGTCTTCACCATACCAGGTTCACCGATCGGTCCTGGCTCCAAAATCTTCATCCAACCCAAGCAGGGGCTGGCGATCCATCATCCGGTGGCTGAAGAGGTCCAGAAGAGGCTCCAAAGTCTTCATCCTATCCGGGAAGAAGAGTAGATCCGGACCGGCAACCATCATCTTCCAAGCGGCATCTTCTATCTTCATCCGATGAGGGCCGGCTCCATCCTGAAGACCTCCATCGCGGACCCATCTTCATCCGGCGACGTCCAACTGAAGAATGACGGTTCCTTTAAGGGACTTCATCTAAGATGGCGTCCCTCGAATTCTGATTGGCTGATAGGATTCTATCAGCCAATCGGAATTAAGGTAGGAATATTCTGATTGGCTGATGGAATCAGCCAATCAGAATCAAGATCAATCCGATTGGCTGATCCAATCAGCCAATCAGATTGAGCTCGCATTCTATTGGCTGATTGGAACAGCCAATAGAATGCAAGCTCAATCTGATTGGCTGATTGGATCAGCCAATCGGATTGAACTTGATTCTGATTGGCTGATTCCATCAGCCAATCAGAATATTCCTACCTTAATTCCGATTGGCTGATAGAATCCTATCAGCCAATCGGAATTCGAGGGACACCATCTTGGATGACGTCCCTTAAAGGAACCGTCATTCTTCAGTTGGACGTCGCCGGATGAAGATGGGTCCGCGGTGGAGGTCTTCAGGATGGAGCCGGTCTTCATCGGATGAAGATAGAAGATGCCGCTTGGAAGATGATGGTTGCCGGTCTGGATCTACTCTTCTTCCCGGATAGGATGAAGACTTTGGAGCCTCTTCTGGACCTCTTCAGCCACCGGATGATGGATCGCCAGCCCCCGCTTGGGTTGGATGAAGATTTTGGAGCCAGGACCGATCGGTGATACCTGGTGAGGTGAAGACAAGGTAGGATGATCTTCAGGGGCTTAGTGTTAGGTTTATTTAAGGAGGGTTTGGGTTAGATTAGGGGTATGTGGGTGGTGGGTTGTAATGTTGGGGGGGGGGGGTATTGTATGTTTTTTTTTACAGGCAAAAGAGCTGAACTTCTTGGGGCATGCCCCGCAAAGGGCCCTGTTCAGGGCTGGTAAGGTAAAAGAGCTTTGAACTTTAGTAATTTAGAATAGGGTAGGGCATTTTTTTATTTTGGGTGTCTTTGTTATTTTATTAGGGGGCTTAGAGTAGGTGTAATTAGTTTAAAATTGTTGTAATATTTTTCTTATGTTTGTAAATATTTTTTTATTTTTTGTAACTTAGTTCTTTTTTATTTTTTGTACTTTAGTTAGTTTATTTCATTGTAGTTATTTGTAGGTATTGTATTTAATTAATTTAATGATAGTGTAGTGTTAGGTTTAATTGTAACTTAGGTTAGGATTTATTTTACAGGTAATGTTGTAATTATTTTAACTATTTTAGCTATTAAATAGTTCTTAACTATTTAATAGCTATTGTACCTGGTTAAAATAAATACAAAGTTACCTGTAAAATAAATATAAATCCTAAAATAGCTATAATATAATTATAATTTATATTGTAGCTATATTAGGATTTATTTTACAGGTAAGTATTTAGCTTTAAATAGGAATAATTTATTTAATAAGAGTTAATTAATTTAGTTAGATTTAAATTATATTTAAGTTAGGGGGGTGTTAGTGTTAGGGTTAGATTTAGCTTTAGGGGTTAATACATTTATTAGAATAGCGGTGAGCTCCGGTCGGCAGATTAGGGGTTAATAATTGAAGTTAGGTGTCGGCGATGTTAGGGAGGGCAGATTAGGGGTTAATACTATTTATTATAGGGTTAGTGAGGCGGATTAGGGGTTAATAACTTTATTATAGTAGCGGTGCGGTCCGCTCGGCAGATTAGGGGTTAATAAGTGTAGGCAAGTGGAGGCGACGTTGAGGGGGCAGATTAGGGGTTAATAAATATAATATAGGGGTTGGCGGTGTTAGGGGCAGCAGATTAGGGGTACATAAGGATAACTTAAGTAGCGGCACTTTGCGGTCGGCAGATTAGGGGTTAATTATTGTAGGTAGCTGCGACGTTGTGGGGGGCAGGTTAGGGGTTAATAAATATAATATAGGGGTTGGCGGTGTTAGGGGCAGCAGATTAGGGGTACATAAGGATAACTTAAGTAGCGGCGCTTTGCGGTCGGCAGATTAGGGGTTAATTATTGTAGGTAGCTGGCTGCGACGTTGTGGGGGGCAGGTTAGGGGTTAATAAATATAATATAGGGGTCGGCGGTGTTAGGGGCAGCAGATTAGGGGTACATAAGGATAACGTAGGTGGCGGTCTGCAGATTAGGGGTTAAAAAAATTAAATCGAGTGGAGGCGATGTGGGGGGGGCCTCGGTTTAGGGGTACATAGGTAGTTTATGGGTGTTAGTGTACTTTAGAGTACAGTAGTTAAGAGCTTTATGAACCGGCGTTAGCCCAGAAAGCTCTTAACTACTGACTTTTTGCTGCGGCTGGAGTTTTGTTGTTAGAATTCTAACGCTCACTTCAGACACGACTCTAAATACCGGAGTTAGAAAAATCCCATTGAAAAGATAGGATACGAAAATGACGTAAGGGGATCTGCGGTATGGAAAAGTCGCGGCTGAAAAGTGAGCGTTAGACCCTTTTTTGAGTGACTCCAAATACCGGAGGTAGCCTAAAACCAGCGTTAGGAGCCTCTAACGCTGGTTTTCACGGCTACCGCCAAACTCCAAATCTAGGCCTGAGGGAGCTAAATCAAAATATGGATCAAGTAGGCCAATGGATAGGAAGCATAGATATGATTCAGGACCAGCACCTTTTTTAGTGAGAGGGCACAGGGAGAGAGCTCCTCCATACATGAGGCTCAGGGACGAGAATTATCATGTAACAAAAAAAAGGGGAGGACAATATGAGCGACAGGTGGGCAACAAAAAAGGGGGCAGAACCAAGAGAGGATGTAGAGAAGGAAGAATGGTACAGGGAAAGGAAAAAAGCCAAAATCTACTAGATATAGCCACTAAAGATATAACAATTTGTCCTCAAAAAAACTTACGAATAGTGAAATAAAAGTCTTGGTAAAAGGCCTACAATTTGCTCCTAAATGTGCGCCAAACAAATGTATTATATATTTGGATCTCCAGAAATATATTCACAAGCTGCCGTTGAAAAGCTACTATATAAAGGATAGTATACATTAGGGCCTAAATCAATTTAATTCATATGATATCAAAACAGTATCTGTATTAAAAGCTTTGGAACAGGAACAACATGATGGAAGTCAATAATACAGATCAAGATGATATGGCTAAACTATTAGAGTTGCACGATTAAGTGTTGTTAACCTGAAACATCGCTTGTATATCTGATGACCCTGATGTTCCAATAAAGTCTTATCTACAATCATGGTGCTGTGGAATATTTTGAACATTGAACTATTAGAGTTGTCAGTCTATGATGAGGACAGATGGATTGTACATAGTGGCCTTAAAGGGAAATCCACTGTTTTATCCTACTTAGGCCCAAGGAAAGTATATAAAAATCTTTGGGGATTTGGTCACTAATGGCTAGATTATGAGTTTTATGGTAAGGTGAAAAAGCAGAGTTATCAGGTTATAACGCTGCTTTTTCACTACCGCTGGTATTACGAGTCTTGCAGATTTAGGGGCACCGCACACTTTATTGGCCTTACTGCAAATCAACTTACGCAAATTACGTATAGTATTTTTTCAATTGGCCAAAAAGTGAGCGGTACACCCTATCTCGTCAAGATTCGTAATGCATTCTAAAGTCAGTAGTTATGAGTTTTACACTAAAAAGATGTAGCATAAAACTCATAACTAAAGTGTTAAAAAGTACATTAACACCCATAAACTATCTATTAACCCCTAAACCGAGGCCCTCCCGCATCGCAAACACTAATATAAAATTATTAACCCCTAATCTGCCACTCCGGACATTGTTGCCACTAGAATAAACATATTAAAACCTAAACCGACACACTCCCGCCTCGCAAACACTAGTTAAATATTATTAACCCCTAATCTGCTGTCCCTAACATCGCCACCAACTATCTACATTTATTAACACCTAATCTGCCGCCCCCAACGTCGCAGCCACTATACTATATTTATTAACCTCTAAACCTAAGTCTAACCCTAACCCTAACACCCCCTAGCTTAAATATAATTAAATTAAATCTAAATCTACTATTAATAACTAAATAATTCCTATTTAAAACTAAATACTTACCTATAAAATAAACCCTAAGCTAGCTACAAAATAACTAATAGTTACATTGTGGCTAGCTTAGGTTTTATTTTTATTTTACAGGCAAGTTTGTATTTATTTTAACTAGGTAGAATAGTTACTAAATAGTTATTAACTATTTACTAACTACCTAGTTAAAATAAATACAAATTTACCTGTAAAATAAAACCTAACCTAAGTTACACTAACACCTAACACTACACTACAATTAAATAAATTACCTAAATTAAATACAATTACCTAAATTACAACCCCCCCACTAAATTACACAAATATAAAACAAATTACAAGATATTTAAACTAATTACACCTAATTGAATAGCCCTATCAAAATAAAAAAAGCACCCCAAAATAAAAAAAACCCTAGCCTAAACTAAACTACCAATAGCCCTTAAAAGGGCCTTTTTTTCGGGGCATTGCCCCAAAGAAATCGGCTCTTTTACCTGAACAAATAATACAAATAACCCCCCCCAACAATAAAACCCACCACCCACACAACCAACCCCCCCAAATAAAACCCTAACTAAAAAAACCTAAGCTCCCCATTTTCCTGAAAAGCCGGGAGAAGTCTTCATCCAAGCCGGGAGAAGTTGTCCTCCAGATGGGCAAATGTCTTCACCCAGGCGGCATCTTCTATCTTCATCCATCCGGCATGGAGCGGCTCCATCTTCAAGACATCCGGCATGGAGCATCCTCTCCAACGAAGCCTTCTTCCAGAATGATTATCTCTTTAAGTGAGTCATCCAAGATGGCGTCCCTTAGATTCAATTAGATTCAAGATTCAATTAGATTCAAGATTCAATTAGATTCAAGATTCAATTAGATTCAAGATTCAATTAGATTCAAGAATTAAGGTTGAAAAAATCCTATTGGCTGATGCAATCAACTAATAGGATTGAACTTCAATCCTATTGGCTGATCCAATCAGCCAATAGGATTGAGCTGGCCTTCTATTGGCTGATTGGATCAACCAATAGAATGCAAGCTCAATCCTATTGGCTGATCTTTCGGTTTACATTGACCATTTCCTACAACCTATGGTGAAGTCAATAACATCATAATTAAAGGATTCCACAGATGCCATCATGACATTTGAAGGAGTTACATGGAATTCAGAATTTTTGTGGATGACATGTGATGTTTCCTCATTATTCACTAATATCCCATACGATTTAGGTATTGAGGCTTTTAAATACATGTGTAAAAAGTGGGACATTCCAGAAGCACATGTACTTTTTGTAGCAGATGGAATAGGGTATGTACTTACCATACTTATTTTGAATTTAATGGCAAGCATTATAAATAGATACAAGGAACAGCCATGGGTAAAACCATGGCCCCTTCATATGCTAATATATACATGGCTATTTTGAGGATAAGATGGTGTGGAACAATAATCCTTTCATTAATAATTTATTTAAATATTAATAATATTTTAACAACATCATTATCATATGGAAAGGACATCAGAAAAGGCAAAATTGTTTTTAAATCACATGAATAATAATAATTTTAATATTAAATTTACAGAAAGTATTAATCTCTGAATATAATCTTAACAACAAACGAAATTGGTGAAATTATTACAAAAAAAATTCTGAAACCAACAGATAGGAATGGCTTCCTACTGCAATATTCTGACTACAATTTCTTGCAGTTAGTATTGCTTGGATGAAATATATGACAAGAAATAGTGTTTTAATAGCTATTAATTTGTGGATTTGTAGCTACGATTAAGTATCTGCTAATTATTATTATTATTATTATTATTATTATCAGTTATTTGTAAAGTGCCAACAGTTTCCGCAGCTCTAATTATTAACCCAAAATAAGCAGAATCCAATTCACTTAGCATTTAATAGAATAGCTTAGCAAGTTAATAATTAAGATTACAGGGCTCCATGTACTAAGCCGTCAATTAATACAACATTGTAGATGCGGATAAACTCGCTGTTACTCTCCGCGGGCGAAATGGTGTCCGCTGTCACTATGTACTAATAATCCACCCATAAATAGACATGTCTAGCCCGCCGCAAGCAGTGGCGGATTATTGATAAATTTGATGCCTCGCTCGCCGCGACTAAGCTAATGTACTTAAATGTCAGTAGAATTGTATGGCCAATTATTAACACGTGACATGCAAGCTGTACATGAGTACCCTCCATCTCCTAATAGGACATAAAAGAAATATAAATATTAATATAAAAATAATTATAAAGATTGAGAACTAATACGATACAAATTAAAAATAAACAACACTTTACACTTTAATTACAGTCGACAAATTTGGCGCAATTTATGTACATGGAAATTAAAAATGACAAATTAGACGCCAGTTATGCTTACCTAGAAGCCATCCTTCAGGCATATCTCCATCCTCGAACTTCCGGTATAAGCCAGTCTGCCTTAAGATGTAAGAATCCTGACATGAGCCTGGGTAGTTTGATTGGACATTGATTATCCTCATGTAGGGGTCACAGTCCATCTGAACATTCAAGGAATGTAAATGCTTACTATTCCTATAGATCTCCTCACGAGCTTGAAGTGGTCTTACAGCAACATGGGTACAGTCTATGGCCACTAGGACATTGGGCATCCCAGCCATCCTATAGAAATTTGACTTTATAGATTTCCATTCTTCTGGGGTAGATGGCAAACAAACATATCGAGGAAAAATAATCATCATAGCCCCTATGACTTTTGATAAGTGGCATGAAAAAGCAGATTGACTCATTCCTTTAATGACACTAGAAACTGCCTGAAATGATCCTGTTGCCATAAAATGCCATGCAGCTAATAGTTTCAATAGTCCAAGAATAGCTCAAAATAATCTTCAATCTCTCGATACAGGTGTAATATGGATTCACGATCAAGCCGGAATCTTTGTATGATCTTTCGGTCAGAAAGGCTGTGCAAACCAACCCGTGGAAGGAATACACGGGGGACACAAACTCTACTTCTTCTAACCAATCGATTAGCGACATTTCCAGTATTCTGTCTTCTAGACCGGATTTGCATCACAGGGAGAATAAACAAATACAGAAGTGTCTCCATAGCTTCTGAAATCAAGAATGTAAGTACAATGCTTATATTACTGCCTTTTATATATGTCTAGACTGGCGTCTACATTGACTTTCCTATGTTTTTGTACCTTGCCCACCACCTAAAAGGTGGCGAGGCAAAAATAATGAGTTGGGAGCGGAAATTGTAGTGAGCGGACAAATAGATTTTTTAGTACATTAGTTTATGGCGAGTTGGTGGTCAAATGTGTCTAATTACAGTGAAAAATGGAGAGGTAGCGAGGTTTGGCAGATAAGTATGCTCGCAATTTTAAACATGCGGGTTTGAACATAGTTGACGACTTTGTACATATCAGTTTGCGAGTTTTGACGCAAGATTTTTTGCGGGTAGCTCGCTGACTGCTTAGTACATGGAGCCCACAATCAGCAATTCAGAAGAGTTCTGTTTTGAAACAGCAGGCACAGTGTTAACTTAATTTGCTTGAGTTGCTAATTTTTATTTGTATTCAGGGACAACAAGCAGAGTATTAATATATAGCATAAGTCGTTAATATGGTATATCAGCTATGCAGTAAGTAGGCAAACAGGTTCACAGCATGTAAGTGTTTGCAGAAATGATGGTAGTTTTCACAAGGCAGTTCATATGTTAGCATAAGCACAAAATAAGGTTAATCCTGTTTGCAGAGAGTAGGCAGTGGATTGACAGCAAGAAATAAAGCAGTGGTAGTATAACAGTTCATAAGTCACTTCAATATTTTCAGAATACTTGCGGTTATACGAGCAGATAGAAGTATTAGGCAGAGAGTGAAGCAAACTGGTATTATCCCCTGTTGTTGCAGAGCAAGGAAGGAGCTGCAACACACTGAACTTGGAATGATTTCCTGCAGCAGCTGAATCCAGTCAGCTGATACTTCCAGATGAAAGTGTTGATGTGGTTGCTGTGAATAAGCAGGCTAGTGCAACAGGTATCAGAAGTTAAATCCACAGTGGTAACATTAATCTTTAGACCAACAAGTCTTTACTCTTTACTTCATGTCGATATCAAGTGCTATATTGTAGCTACTACTCGTGATATTCAATTCCTGAGTAGATACTACTTTTTAGCTACATTTCTGGAATATTAACGTTGTTACAAGTAGTAACTGTACAATAGTTCAAAAACCTCTGGGAAGTAATTTTAGTTAACGAATATTGCAGATTAATCAAGCCTTTAATAGCACAGTGGATATGGGTCTAAATTAAATCACAAAACAAAGAAAGGATTGGATGGAGCACCGACAGTTTAAAACATAATTTTCTTTATTTGTAAATCTTTAAAACAAACAGGATTAAAAAGGATAACAGGATGATATGTCCTATAAAAGAGCCAGCTCACACAGCTGACATGTTTTGGCTGAATGCCGTTCTCATAGCTGCTTGAGAACGGCATTCAGCCGAAACATGTCAGCTGTGTGAGCTGGCTCTTTTTTAGGACATATCATCCTGTTATCCTTTTTAATCCTGTTTGTTTTAAAGATTTACAAATAAAGAAAATTATGTTTTAAACTGTCGGTGCTCTATCCAATCCTTTCCTTTTTTTGCTATTGACTTTGGCCTGTGGATGTTGAGCACAGAGCTAAAAGTCCCTGACAGCCCTTACCGAGTGCATCGTTTGTTGGATTGGTCCGTGTAGCTGTCGATCTAATTCCAAGTGTATACAAAGAAAGCGGGTCTCAAGCGAAATTTGAAATCCAATGCACCTTTATTGTGAGCAAAATAGAAAGTAAAATAATAGGACATAAAAACTACATGTAGACTAAGTGGTCAGATGCGTTTCGGCTCACGCCTTCATCTGTGACCTGTACATTATACTCTGCTAAGCATGTATATACCCTAAAGGTATTGCTGATTGGTTGATTGGTGTACAGAACAATCAGTTAATTACGGTTGAGAGAACACCCTCTTAAAATTTAACCCCTTGAAAAATGCATATAACAGAAAATGCATGTTGTAAACAAACAGATTATCAAATGTTAAAAGCTTATGTGCAACAGAGACTAATAGTAATGAAACACAATACAATAATACACACTACAATGATAGTAAAGGCTGCTGAAAAATGTATATGTACAGACGTGCCTGCTAAAAACATCGCTCAGACATGTAAAATTTAATTTCACTAATCAAATGTTATATTTAATCAATATTAATTAATTTTACCTTTGATTTTTATTTAAATTTTATTTAATTTTTATTTATTTAATTTTTGTTATGTTGATTGCAGGCTCTCAACGTGTAAACTTATAATAGTGAGCTCAAAAAGAAAGAAAAGAAAAGAAAAGAGGAAAAAGAGAATAAAAATAGAAATAGAATTTGACTGGGGGGAAAGGTTTCCTGGACTATTAACATATTTTGTCACATAAATTTAAGGACATTTTTAACTGTAAAAGTTGTCACTTGAACTATCGTCCCTTTGCCAAATCAAAGCTCTTCTTAATCAAAAAACTTTATCACTAAATCTTAGGTTTTATACCACATTGAGAGAACTGCAAAAAGCCATAGATTCTCATAGCAAGTGTTTTTCAGCAGTGATTGGTCAGGAACATACATTATATGTACTATAGTATTGAGCTTATATAGAGGTTTTAATATGTATGTGCCCCTAATGACCCCTATTATAGCAAACCCCACTCTAATCACCAACCCTCCCCGGAGGGAAAGTGTGATAATAAAGTAAGATACTTAAAGACACGGAATTATCTCCTATGGTGTCCATAGCACCTGGATGAACTAAGTACTAAGGGTCCAGATAGCATGGGTACCTCTTAATTCTTCCTACCAGGATATCCACTCTGTTGGGTGGTTCCATAAGCCCTACTCTAACATTGTATTATGATAAATCTGTACTACCAGGGTGATTTTAAGTTCCTATTTCCAGACATTTATGATGTCAGAATCAATATTGAAGCCAAGTGGTACTCTTGTTCTCAGAACAAAAATCCAAAACGCTTCTCTCTTGGAGAGGATCTCATCCAGATTTCCCCCCCTTTGGGGGCGACGAATTTGTTCTATCACAAGCCACTTGAATGTGTTCACTTTACAGTCATGTTTGACTATAAAGTGCTCTGCCAGTGCTGAACACGGAGAGATATTAGAGATATCATTAAGATGTTCTCTAATCCTTTCACGGGCTTCCCTTGTAGTCTTACCCACATATTGAAGATTACATGAGTGACATCTGACTAAATAAACAACATATTTGTTCCTACAATTTGAAAAATGTTCCAAATTGTAAATTCTTTGGGTGACGCAGGATTGGAAATGTTTAGAGACCTCAGCATGACCACAGGCTTTACAGTTGGTTTTCCCACATTTGAAGTGACCATGGGTCGCCAGCCAGTTGCCTTGCTTGGTCTGAGAGCGGATCATGCTGGGTGACAAACAATTTCCCAAAGTTTGATTGCGTCTTGAGACGAAACGAAAACCCCTTTTAATAATAGGGTTTAAAGAAGCGTCTCCCATAAGCATAGGCAAGTTCTGTTTAATAATCTTGATTATCTGATCATATTGTCTACTGTACCTAGTGCTGAAGATAATCTTTTCTTCTTGTTTAGTTTGACTATTTGGCCTAGATTTGAATCTGTCCCTTAGTAGAGAAGACCTATCCAAAGCTTGTACCTGTGTTAGAGCTTTATCTATCACTGGCATTGTGTACCCGCGTTCAAGAAATTTCTGTGTTAGCATGGTACTCTCTGACAAAAAAGTTTCTTTATTAGAACAGTTACGTTTTAACCTGATCATTTCACCCTTTATCATACCAAATCCAGTGCTTTTGGGATGCAAGCTCTTTGCATGCAGCAAAGCATTGGACTTGATGGGTTTGGAGTACAGTTCAGTAGAGATGGTATTGCTACAAACATCACCTATCAATGTTAGATCAAGATAGGGAATCTTGGTACAGTCACATGTATATGTGAAACTTAAACCGCATCTGTTAACATTGAGGGATGCAACAAACTGATCTACTTCCTGTAATGTACCTTCCCAGATAAAGAGCAGGTCGTCAATGTAACGCCTGTAGAATCTGATACATTGACGAAAAGAGTTTTCCTGTCCATAAACGTGGAACAGCTCCCACCAACCCATAAATAGGTTGGCATAGGAGGGGGCGAATTTCGCCCCCATAGCTGTTCCACGTTTCTGGAGAAAAAACTCATTTTCAAACAGAAAATAGTGGTGATTGAGTAAAAACTCTATCACATCCATTACATAGTTCTTGAAATCTGTTGAATAATCACTAAATCTGTCTAGGAAAAATCTTACTGATTGTAAACCTAAACTGTGTGGAATGGCTGAATACAGCCCCACTACATCCACAGTTAGCCATATGTAATCCTGAGACCAGACTTCCTTATCCAAGAGATTCAAGAGATGTTTGGTATCTTTTAGAAAGCTTGGGATAAGTTGGACTAGGGGCTGAAGGATGCTGTCTATCCAGGCTGATAATCTCTCCAAGAGAGAGCCAATGCCCGAAACAATGGGCCTACCCTTAATAGATTCCAGAGACTTGTGCACTTTTGGAAGGTGGTGAAAATTTTTACATAAAGATAATCATGTGTGTCACTATCAAAAAATCCCGCTTCTCTCCCATCATCCAATATGTCGTACACAAGTCTCTGGTATTCAAAGGTAGGATTTTTTCCCAATTTCATGTAGACATTAGTATCATTGAGCTGGCGATAAGCCTCCTCAATATAATCAACTCTGTTAAGCACTACCACCATTCCCACCAACCGGAAGTTGGAACGCAAGGAACACGCTTACGCCGGACCACGCCCCCCACCCTGTAACGAGTCTGAGGAGGGTCAGTAGAGGCAGCCGGATAGGGAAGACCGGTACACCACAGGTTAGAACCAAGGATTACCGCAGATGTCACTGACATTCTAACCGGAGAAGGCCGGAACTGTCCCCAGGACCAGACGAAGTGAGGTGAAGGGGGGCGCAAGTGGTTACATAAGTGTATACCTACAAATTCCTGAACATTATCTAACCCAATATAAAGGGACATTTGTCAGCTGGGTCTGACGCTGGATATGTATGTTATATAAGGTTGCACATTATGCCATATTAATACAATGGACAACAGTCTTATACTGAAAACACACAGCTGTGAGGGGGTTTCGTCCTCTAAATTAAATCAGCACACATATTAATACTTTAAATCAAAACGTTGATTTTCTTGCTAGGGGTTTAACTGAACTCCAAGCTGAGAATTCTACTCTCAGAAATCTAATGAAGGATCTAATGTCCGCTAAAACATCATATCCCCCTGAAACATCCTCCCATATCTTTCTCAGGAAATAGAAAGAATTTTAGAGAATTCAGAAACACTTGTAAACTACTCTTTACTTGAAACCTAAGACATATGCCACACAGAGGATTAAAGCATGTACTACTATTTCCTATTTAACTGGTGAAGCCCGAAACTAGACTAATAGGTTTTTTGAGAGTAATGACAACATTCTGGATTCATTAGATAACTTTTTCTCTGCCATGGCTAATTTATATGAGGACAGTCCCGTTGAGGATTACGTGGCAGAATTCCCGCTATGGGCCACCGACTCACTATGGAATCAGATTAGCCTAACGAATCAATTTAGATTGGGACTGTCAGAATCCCTAAAGGATGAGCTATCCCGTATTGATATACCTGATAAGTTAGAATCTCTGATCAAAACTTGCACTTCTATAGATAGAAGGTTGAGAGAAAGGAGAGCTGAAAGGTATCATCCTGAAACAACTTATAAAAAATCCCCTTACTTTTCTGACAGTTCATCTACCACATCCACCTCTATGGAAATAGGCATAATCAAAGTACCTCTATCGCAAGATGAGAAATTTAGGAGATGTCTGGCTAACCTATGCCTTTATTGTACTAGCAAGGACCACATTGTATCTTCATGCCCATCCTTTTCTAGACAAAAGAAAGGTAAGACTCATTTCATAAAATTTCTGATAACAAATAAATCAAATACCCATAGCTCTCTACTTTTGTCATTACAGTGGGATCATCAGCAAGTCAAGACAGAAGCTTTGATTGATTCGGGAGCTTTCGGACTAGATGCTAAACTTGTAAATAAACATAAAATCCCTTATGTGTTAAAGCAGAATCCTATATTTGTCAAAGTTATTGATGGGTCTTATTTTCTTAACCCCTTAAGGACCAAGGACGTACTGGGTACGTCCTACAAAAAATGTCAGTTAATGACCAAGGACGTACCCTATATGTCCTTAGGGGTCCAAGCGGTGGAAGCGATCATGATGGCTTCACTGCAATAACCTTTTTTTACCTACCGATGCAGAGAGCCACTTGTGTCCCTCTCTGCATTAGCTAACAATGGTGTTGTTGTATGGTGGGAGCCATAACAGGGAGGTGGGTGGGCGGCCCATCGCTGGAGTAGTTCCGGCCACTGTTCCGGGAGTGCGCCGAGGGGGGCGGGAGCGCACATGCGAGATCACTTTGCAGTGAGTGCACACAATATGCAAGGGAAGGAGGGAAGGGGGAATAATTGTTGATAAAGGGATCTGGGAGGGGGAGGGGGAAGGATATTGAGGGGGGTAGCTACACTACGAAAAAAGGGGTAAAAATATAATAAAATAAAAAATTAGCAAATTTTATTAGAAACTGGGTACTGGAAGACAGCTACCAGTACCTAAGATGGCCACATATAGGAAAGGGGGGGAGGTTAAGAGAGCTTTTGGGGGGGGGGGTCATGGGGGTTGGGGGATTATGGGGGGAACCTACACTGCAGTAACTATTTATATATAAAATAAATGCTAAAAAAAGGCTTTTATTTTAGTACTGGCAGGCTTTCAACCAGTACTTAAGATGGCGGTGACAATTGTGGGATGTGGGAGGGAAGAGAGCTGTGTGAGGGGGTCAGGGAGGGATCAGGGGTGGGATGTGTCAGGTGGGAAGCTGATCGCTACACTAAAGCTAAAATTAACCCTTCAAGCTACCTAATTAACCCCTTTACTGCTGCACATTATACAAATGTGGTGCGCAGCAGCATTTAGCGGCTTTCTAATAACTAAAAAGCAAGGCCAAAGCCATATATGTCTGCTATTTCTGAACAAAGGGGTTCACAGAGAAGCATTTACAACCATTTGTGCCATAATTGCACAAGTTGTTTGTAAATAATTTCAGTGAGAAACCTAAAGTTTGTGAAAATATTTGTGAAAAAGATTACAATTTTTTTTATATGATCGCATTTGGCGGTGAAATGGTAGCATGAAATATACCAAAATGGGCCTAGATCAATACTTTGGGTTGTCTGCTAAAAAATATATATACATGTGAAGGGTTATTCAAGGATTCCTGATAGATATAAGTGTTCCAATGTAACTATCGCTAATTTTTTTAAAAAAAAAATGGTTTGGAAATAGCTACTTGTACTTATTGCCCTATAACTTGCAAAGAAAGCAAAGATCATGTAAACATTGGGTATTTCTAAACTCAGGACAAAATTTAAAAACTAGCATGGATGTTTTTTGGTAGT
Source organism: Bombina bombina (assembly GCF_027579735.1). NCBI lineage: Eukaryota > Metazoa > Chordata > Amphibia > Anura > Bombinatoridae > Bombina > Bombina bombina. The sequence goes on from NC_069499.1 coordinate 964,263,481, forward strand.
TGTAGATGTGTAACAGATTTTGGGGGTCAAAGTTAGAAAAAGTGTGTTTCTTTTAATTTTTTCATCATATTTTATAATTTTTATATAGTAAATTATATGATATGATGAAAATAATGGTGTCTTTAGTAAGTCCATTTAATGGCGAGAAAAACGGTATATAATATGTGTGGGTACAGTAAAGGAGTAAGAGGAAAATTACAGATAAACACAAACACTGCAGAAATGTAAATTTAGCCCTGGTCCTTAAGGGTAAGAAAATTGAAAAATGGTCCTGTCAATAAGGGGTTAAAGGTCCAATAACACATCACACAATACCACTTTTAGTTTCCACTGTAGAAGGACATAACGATTAACTTACATTTGATGTGATTCCTTCCTCCTTACATTCTATAATTTTAGGCCTACCATGGTTGAGAAAACACAACCCTAATATTGATTGGGCTCAAAAGGAAGTAAAACTTCAATCACTTTATTGTAAAGAGACGTGCTATCCATATGTAACTATCGCCCAAATACGCAAGGCTGTACCTAAAGAATATGATGACTTTGCTGATGTATTCGACCTAAAGGAGGCAGAAAACTTTAGAATATATGATTGCCCCATTGATATTAAAATAGGGTCTAACATTCCATTTGGACGAATATATCCACTATCTCAGATAGAATTACAGCATCTACATCAATATTTAGATGAGAATCTTAATATTTTTTGTCACCAATAAGGATGGTTCTTTAAGGCCTATAATTAATTACAGATCTCCTAATTCTATAGCCAGAAAAAATCGATACCTTCTTCCACTCATACCAAAACTCCTGGAACGTCTTAATGAAGCTACCATCTATACTAAACTAGACTTAAAGGGAGCCTACAATCTCCTTCAAATAAAGGAGGGTGATGAGGGGAAAACGACTTTCAGGACCCGATCCAGGTTATTTCAGTACAATGTTATGCCTTTTGGGCTTTGTAATGCCCATGCAACTTTTCAGTTTTTTATTATCAATATTTTCAGAGATTTAATGGTTATATGCGTAGTTAAATATCTAGATGATATCCTCATATCTTCCAGAAATAGAGAAGAACATATAAAACACCTCAGTTGGGTCTTGGCCAGACCCAGAGACCATCGACTGTATGCAAAATTAGAAAAGTGTCAATTCCACACCGTCACCATAAAATTCCTAGGTTATATTATTTCTCCCAATGCAATCCAAATGGAAGTAATCCAAAGTAAGGAAAATAATTAGGGGAGAGTAGCCTGTTGCGCGGCGTGCTTCACAGATTAATTATTGACATACTGTGATCAAGTGTGCAGCTCACTTATACTAAGTGCTCTCTATGTCAGTCCTGAGCACTAGTTATGGAGGATAGAGGTTCCGTCAGTTTTCCTTGCCAGACCGGTCCCCCGTTTTTGCTGTCCCACCGCTAGTTATAGGTAAGTCCCAAGAGGTCAGAAAACAGGATAACTGTGTATAAACTGTTTAGGACAAAACAGACACGTACCTCCGATCCTACTGACAGCCACCGGGAATCGTCCTGTATTCACAAATTGCCACCGTGTGGTCAGTGTCTCCGTCAGTAACCGGTAGTGTGCAGCTCCCAAACAACCTCCTCAGTCGGTTCCGTATATGGCTCCTCCTCTCCAAACATCCCTACTAACAAGCAGGCTAAGCGGTCAGGATATCGAGCCCACTCCTCACCTGTGCTCACTCGAAATGGCCATACGAAGCAAAATGAAAAAGAATACGAGGAGCACAGGTTGGGTGAGTTGCAAATAAAAGGTTTATTAAACAAAACAATCGCGCAACAGCGCAAATGAGTGAGGTATACACACAGCGATAAGTCACTGACAAACCAAACATACAGTGTGAGGTGGGGGGGAAACAACCTCCCCAGGGTTAATACAGAACTGAAAAAATCTACTGTTAGAAACAGACTGCAAAATAGACAGGTATACGCGTTTCAGCAGATTGCCTTACTCATTACCTGGTTAAAACATTTGTGTGTGCTCTTTAAAAGGCTAGCAGTCAGCTTCCCATTGGTTAGGGGGGACCGACCCCTTTTTACAAAAAAACCCAGAGGGAACCAATTGCAGAGTACAGATTAGTACACAGAGATTTTAGATAATCATACAATGTTAGATAAAGACTCCTGATGCAGTTATAATACATAAACATCAACAACAATAGATATATGTGTACAATAAGGACACAGAAATTATCGAATACATCAACAGCCCAAATATATACAAAAATGGTGTGGTGTATTTTTGACAAATTGTACCAATCTTGTTTTGACTTGAATTTCACGATGAGTGTTTTGATCACCATTTCCCTGTTGCTCAAATGGAACTTCCACTTCCATGCACTCTCCAGTTCATATTTATTTAACACATGGTTTGATAGATTCAGAACATTCTGTAAATTGCCCCTTCGTCGTCCTCTTCTCTGGGGGTACCTCCTTTGATCTTTGAACTGTGTGTTTGGCTCCATTGTTTTTCCTCCCCCCCCGTCTGGTGCTCTTTGGGGGACCCGAAAAACCTGTTCTAGATGGGCATTCTCTGTCTCTCTGGTATCCCTCGGGGTTGCCCCTGCACATTCTGGTTCTTCTCTGTAGTGTGAGTGTGATTGAACAACCTGGGTCTTTAGTATTGGAGGTGGGAGCACTGTTGTTGCTGAGCTCTCTTTGGGTCTTGTCACCTGTTCTTTAGGTGGTAATTCTTCCCCACCTGATCCAGAGCCCTCGTCGTATGACTCCCCCTCACTGTCATAAAAATTGACCCTTCTTCCTCTGTTTCACCTCTGCTTGTTTCTTCCCCTATGTTGATTGGGAAAATAGGTGTTTTTGTTTTGGTCCTTTTTTAGCATATACCTGTCCCTCTTATTCCAGACATATACCCGATTCAGGTCATAGTCCGATTGATCACGCAGGTATTTGTTGTGTTTCACTTCAAGTAGTAAGGTCTTAGCTTCTGCTACAATTTGTTGTAATGTAGTATCAAACTTGATATAGCTTGTCTCCTTGCTTCTGTTGTTAAGTTCCCTCTGAATTTCCTTTATTTTGATTGCCAGCTCATCCAGGGACTTTTTTTTAAACTCACAGATCAGGTTCATCAGTTTCAGTGAGCAAGTAGTCAGGTGGCCATTCCAAAGGTCAATGAATACCTTATCATCCGTAACAAACGTGGGGAATTTATTGAGCCGTAGCCCCCTGGGTATAATGCCCAATTCCTGATATTTGATCAGGGTTTTTATGTCCCAACCCAGCTTATTCTCTTTGAGCAGAAGGAACTCCAATTCTTCAAACAGAGCAGCCAAGCTATAATGAGATTTATCTGTGGAAAAGACTTTGTTATAATCCACTTGGATAGTGTCTCTTTCCTGTGCATTCCTTAGAGAAAATAGCAACACTGGAGTATCATCAGTATTAACCCCTTCACTCATACCTGACCGCTACAGCCGCTGAAAATATTTCAATGAATATACAAAAAGCACACGCAAAGAATGTAGAGACTCAGGTTACTCCAAATTAAGGAAAATAGTTAGGGGAGAGTAGCCTGTTGCGCGGCGTGCTTCACAGATTAATTATTGACATACTGTGATCAAGTGTGCAGCTCGCGTATACTAAGTGCTCTCTATGTCAGTCCTGAGCACTAGTTATGGAGGATAGAGGTTCCGTCCATTTTCCTTGCCAGACCGGTCCCCCGTTTTTGCTGTCCCACCGCTAATTATAGGTTAAGTCCTAAGAGGTTGTTTTCCCCCCCTCACTCATTTGCGCTGTTGCGCGATTGTTTTGTTTAATAAACCTTTTATTTGCAACTCACCCAACCTGTGCTCCTCGTATTCTTTTTCATTTTGCAATCCAAATGGACCCTGATAAAGCATCCGCAATCTCAATCTGGCCTAAACCTACTACAGTCAAATCGTTACAAAGATTTATCCTAGAGGTAGATGTCTCAAATATTGGGATCGGAGCTGTTCTTTCTCAAAAAGCTCAAACCTCATCTGTTTCACATCCCATTGCATTCTACTCTAGAACATTTCCCCCCCACAGAGTTAAATTATTCTGTGGGCAACAAGGAATTGTTGGCTATCAAATCTGCACTTGAAATCTGGTGCCACCTATTGGAAGGGACTTTGAAACCATTTTTAATATTTACCGACCATTAAAACCTAGAATATTTAAAGAAAAACAAAACCTTATCCTCCAGACAGGTATGATAGGAGTATTTTCTTTAATAGATTCGACTTTTTACTGACCTATCGCCCAGGTTCTAGAAATACTAAGGCTGATGCCTTATCCAGGTCTCTGGAAAACTCTTTCAATACCGAAAACACTTCCCATATAATTCCTTAAGAGAAAATAATTGCAACCTCTTCATCCTTTAATGAATAGATCATACAGGCCCTCAAGGATGATGAAGAACTACCTATTAAGAGTTTAAGGTATGATTCTTCCGGACTTTATTACCACAAGGATCAAATCTATGTATCCGCTTCTCTACACAGCCTTCTTCTCCAACATTTCCATGACTCCCCTTTATCTGGTCATTCAGGTATAAATAAAACCTCTGAACTGATTAAGAGATATTTTTAGTGGCCTAACATGAATTCCATTATTCACAATTATGTCGTCTTGCAAGATTGGTGCACAAAATAAATTGGATCATATGAAGCATATGAAGCCATTTGGGTTTTTAACTCCCATTCCTGTACCTGATACCCCTTGGTCTATTATATTAATGGACTTTATAATGGAGTTACCTCCCTCTTCTCAACTCAATATCACTCACTAAACTGTCACCTCACTAAACTGTCTCATTTTGTTCCTCTGAAACAATTACCAACCCCAAAGACAACAGCAGAAGTTTTCATATCACACACATTGTAAAATTACACGGCCTACCCACTACAATAATCACACATTGAGGCTCACAATTTACTTCTGAAAGGCTGTATATAATTCTCTTAATATTTACTCCAGACTTTCCACTGCATATCACCTTCAAACAAATGGACTCACTGAAAGAGTAAATCAAATAATTGAACACCTCGTTCGCTGCTATATATCCCATTCACAGGACTATTGGTTACAGTTATTACCAATGGAAGAATTTGCCTACAATAACCCAGTTAATACTTTCAGCAAAAAGACTCCATTCTATGCAACTTATGGATTTCATCCTACCACTATCACCAATTGTAAATTTATCTCTAACTCTCCTGCAGCTTCTGAATTTTCCTTAAACCTAAAACGGAATCTTAACTCCTGAAACAATATATCGCTGAAACTAAAGCTAAACATAAGACTTACTATGATCTGTGCAGAAGAACTGCTCCTCAATATCAAATAGGTAATTTAGTCTGGCTTTCTACAAAACATTAGACGTTACAGGTGCCATATAAAAAACTAACAAATACGTTCATTGAATCATTCTCTTTCAAAAAGATTATTAATCCCAAAGCTGTTATACTGGATTTACCCGATAATTATCAGATTCATTGTTCATTCCACGTGTCATTTTTAAAGCCCTACATCAAGGATATAAAGGACATCAACCCAAATCGTCTCTTGTCTCCATCTCCACCCATCTTGGAAAAAGATCATGATGAATATGAAATTGAACAGATCATTGATTCACGCTATTCTAGGAAAAGATTAGAGTTTGTCATCAGCTGGCGTGGTTATGGGCCAGAGGAAAATTCATGGGTTCTTTACAATGATGTACACGCACCTAGGATTGTTTCTTCTTTTCATAGACAGTATCCATAGAAACCTAGATTGAAACCCTCATAGAGTTTTCCTTGAGATGGGGGATCTGTCATAACACTTTAACTCTAAGCCCCTCCCTCTTCAAACCATATTTTAGAAAGCTTCACACAGACCTTATTGCTTGATTAACGCCAAGCAGTTAGCTATAATCTTTCCTAAAGGATTAGCTTTATTACTCACTAAAGGCTTCTTCGGGTCTTTTGTATTTCTAGCCTGCCTTTGATCATCCATGCTCACAATTGCTGTTGCTGAACTTCTATCACTTTGAGCCGGATCTTACAACATTGCATCAGATTTCCCTATCACAGCTCAGGATCCTTCAGTCTGTCTCTTTCTGTTTCACAGGCAATCAGATGACTGGATACAAACCTGGAAGAACCTCGCTACTCAGATCACGCTCCACATACAACAGCTTGTTTCTCCTAGGATAAACAACCGCAAGTATAAGCATCTGCCTAAGATGTCATTCAATTTCTACTTATTTGACTGTTAAGATTACTCTTCGGATTGACTTGCAAAGTAAATACTTTTGAATCCTGTCTTCCTTTTGCATATGACAATCTGCAGCACCTGTTATACTTAACGCTTTGCATACTTGCCTTCTACTAACTAACGGCCAGATTACGAGTTTTGCATTATGAGCGGCTCGGTACTAACTTGCAAGTTATTTCCACCGCTTACCTCCCTATAGCGCTGCTATTACAGGTTTGCAAAAACCCAGGCGTTAGCAGGCAATATGTCAGCGTTGAGCTCCATTCCGCACACAAATACCAGTGCTGCTTTGAGCTGGATTTACATGCTCGTGCACAATTTCCCCATAGACATCAATGTGGAGAGCTGGCTAAAAAAATGCCTAACACCTGCAATAATGGAGCGTAAAGCTCCGTAATGCAGCCCCATTAATTCCTATGGGGAAAGAAAAGTTATGTTTACACCTAACACCCTAACATAAACCCCGAGTCTAAACACCCCTAATCTGCCACCCCCGACATCACTAACACCTACATTACACTTATTAACCCCTAATCTGCCACCCCCGACATCGACGCCACCTACCTACACTTATTAACCGCTAATCTGCTGCCCCCAATGTCGTTGCTACCTACATTACACTTATTAACCCCTAATCTGCCACCCCCGACATCGCTGATGCCTGCCTACACTTATTAACCCCTAATCTGCCGCCCCCAACGTCGCCGCCACTATACTAAAGATATTAACCCCTAAACATAACCCTAAGTCTAACCCTAACCATAACGTAACCTTAACCCTAACATCACTGACTTTAACATAATTAAAATAAAACTAAATAAAAATTACAATTAATACCTAATTCCTATTTAAAACTAAATACTTACCTATAAAATAAAACCTAACCTAGCTACAATATAATTAATAGTTATATTGTAGCTATCTTAGGTTTTATTTTTATTTCACAGCTAAGTTTGTATTTATTTTAACTAGGCAGACTAGTTAGTAAATAGTTATTAACTATTTACTAACTACCTAGTTAAAATAAATACAAATTTACCTGTAAAATAAAACCTAACCTGTCTTACATTAACACGTAATATTACACTAAAATTAGATCAATTACATTAATTAAATACAATTAACTAAATTACAAATAATAAACACTAAATTACACAAAATAAAAAAGAAATGATCAAATATTTAAACTAATTACACCTAATCTAATAGCCCTATCAAAATAAAAAAGCCCCCCCAAAATAAAAAACCCTAGCCTAAACTAAACTGTCAATAGCCCTTAAAATGGCCTTAAAAGCTCCCCATTGCCCTGAAAAGGGCATTTGGATGGGCATTGCCCTTAAAAGGGCATTTAGCTCTTTTCCATTGCCCAAAATCCCTAATCTAAAAATAAAACCCACCCAATAAACCATATACCCTTAAAAAAAACCTAACACTAACCCCGAAGATCCACTTACAGTTTTTGAAGACCGGACATTCATCCTCATCAAGCTCGGAGAAATCTTCATCCAAGCTGCAAGAAGTGGTTCTTCAGGCGGGCAGAAGTCTTCATACAGATGGCATCTTCTATCTTCATCCTTCTGACGCCATCTTCAAGACATCCGGCGCAGAGCATCCTCTTCTTTTGACGGCTAGTGAAGAATGAAGGTTCCTTTAAGGGACGTCATCCAAGATGGCTTCCCTTGATTTCCGATTGGCTGATAGAATTCTATCAGTTAATCGGAATTAAAGTTGAAAAAATCCTATTGGCTGATTGGATCAGCCAATAGGATTGAACTCGCATTTTATTGGCTGATTGGAACAGCCATTAGAATGCAAACTCAATCCTATTGGCTGATTGGATCAGCCAATAGGATTGAAGCTCAATCCAATTGGCTGTTTGCATCAGCCAATAGGATTTTTTCAACTTTAATTCCGATTGGCTGATAGAATTCTATCAGCCAATTGGAATTCAAGGGACGCCATCTTGGATGATGTCCCTTAAAGGAACGTTCATTCTTCAGTAGCCGTCGAAATAAGAGAGGATGCTTCACGCCGGATGTCTTGAAGATGGAGCCGCTCCGCGTCAGAAGGATGAAGATAGAAGATACCGTCTGGATGAAGACTTCTGTCCGCCTGGAGGACCACTTCTTGCCGTTTGGATGAATACTTCTCTTGGCTTCGTTGAGGACTTCTGCCCGCTTGGATGAAGACTTCTCCCGGCTTGATGAGGATGGATGTCCGGTCTTCAAAAACTGTAAGTGGATCTTCGGGGGTTAGTGTTAGGTTTTTTAAGCTTTTTTTGGGTGGGTTTTATTTTTAGATGAGGGACTTTGGGCAATGGAAAAGAGCTAAATGCCCTTTTAAGGGCAATGCCCATCCAAATGCCCTTTTCAGGGCAATGGGGAGCTTATGTTTTTAGATAGTATTTTATTTGGGGGGTTTGGTTGTGTGGGTGGTGGGTTTTACTATTGGGGGTTGTTTGTATTTTTTTTTTACAGGTAAAAGAGCTGATTTCTTTGTTTTTTTATTTTGGGGAGGCTTTTTTATTTTGATAGGGCTATTAGATTAGGTGTAATTAGTTTAATTATTTGATAATTTCTTTTTTAATTTGTGTAATTTTGTGTGTTTTTTTTGTAATTTAGTTAATTCTATTTAATTAATGTAATTTATTTAATTGTAGTGTAATGTTAGGTGTTAGTATAAGACAGGTTAGGTTTTATTTTACAGGTAAATTTGTATTTATTTTAACTAGGTAGCTAGTAAATAGTTAATAACTATTTACTAACTATTCTACCTAGTTAAAATAAATAGAAACTTGCATGTGAAGTAAAAATAAAACCTAAGATAGCTACATTGTAACTATTAGTTATATTGTAGCTAGCTTAGGGTTTATTTTACAGGTAAGTATTTAGTTTTAAATAGGAATTATTTAGTTAATGATAGTCATTTTTAATTATATTTATTTTAATTATATTAAAGTTAGGGGTGTTAGACTTAGGGTTAGGTTTAGGGGTTAATAACTTTAGTATAGTGACTGTGGTGACATTGGGGCAGCAGATTAGGGGTTAATAATATTTAACTAGTGTTTGCAATGCGGGAGTGCAGCGGTTTAGGGGTTAATATATTTATTATAGTGGCGACGATGTCCGGAATGGCAGATTAGGGGTTAAAATTTTATTTTAGTGTTTGCGATGTGGAAGGGCCTCGGTTTAGGGGTTAATAGGTAGTTTATGGGTGTTAGTGTACTTTGTAACACTTTAGTTATGAGTTTTTTGCTACAGATTTGTAGCATAAAACCCATAACTACTGACTTTAGATGAAGGTACAAATCTCAACGGTATAGGGTGTACCGCTCATTTTTTGGCCTCCCAGGCAAAACTCGTATTACCGGCGCTATGGAAGTCCCATTAAAAAAGGACTTTTTGAAAGGTGCGGTAGTTACGTTGCGTTACAGCCAAAAAAGTGTGCGGTACAGCTATACCTGAAAAACTCGTAATACCAGCGGTAGTGAAAAAGCAGCGTTATGAGGCTTTTTCACTCATAACGCACAACTCATAATCTAGCCGTAAGCTTGTCATCTGGCTTGCATAATTATATTCATCAAACCTGTTATTTGGACTATCAGTACTTGCGTGCTTAATCATATATTGTTCCATCTTCTTATACTAAACTTAAAGACTGCCTATATGCATTAACCACTTATTCTCCCCTGCCTGCTATCTTACTCTGCTTTAGAAGCCATAGGGGTATTCCTTAATCCTTACTCCTTACTTCATATCCACATCAAGTGCTATATTGTAGCTACTACTAGTGATATTCAATTCCTGAGTAGATACTACTTTTTAGCTACATTTCTTGAATATTAACGTTGTTACAAGAAGTAACTGTACAACATTAGTTCAAAAACCTCTGGGAAGTAATTTTAGTTAACTAATATTGCAGTATGACACTGATTGTTATTATTGTCAAGGCATATAACTATTGTATGCTGTAGGATCTTGTTTCATTCAAGTATTTTTAAAATGTAGAAGGTCAGTTTTTGATACTTAATATATACTTGTGTAGCGCTCTTTTCTTGTTTTTTTTTTTTTTTTTTGGAGGGTGTTTGTGCTTCACTTTTGCATTGTCCTGGAAAACTGTGGATCCTGGAGTGAGCTAGCTGGGAGGTTCCAAATCTACCCAGATTGTGCATTTAGCACCTGTGTGATTCTTGGGAAATTGTGAGTACAGGTCTTTGTGGTGTGTAAGTGATTGGAATCTCAACTTGGATCAAACATACTGTGCCATTGGAGCACCTTCTTTTTTTGTTTTTAAATTACATTCCACACAGTCATTGGTTGATCCTTTTATAACTGTCTCTAATTGGCCTCAGCAGAGAAGGAAACTTAGGTTACAATATGGCAGCATGCATTGCTTTATGGACACTAAAACTATACAGTATTAGTTTTTTTCAAAATTTATACAACAAATATAATTAAATATGATTTATAAATATAAATTAAATTATTTAACTGTTAGTGCCCTTTAAAGGCATATCATTTCGACTGAAATATTTAGGGCTTGATTATGAGTGGTGCACTTTTATACATGTATATCTATTCCTATAGATACAGTATATAGGTATAAATATGTACTTTACATGAACAGTATCAGATATACAGTTGTAAGTAGCTCAACACAACGAATGCTTCAAGTGGTTTACCCACATTCAAGTGAAAATGCAATAAAAGGAATAAAAAGAATTTAAAAAGAAAGAAAATGCAACTTTTAATGAATTCTTCTGCAGTCTCAAAATTATTCAACCACTTCATGGCAAGCATCTTAGTAGAGCACCATTTTGCTGTTATGACCTGCTGCAAACAAGATGCATAGCCAGACACCAGCTTCTGACAGTGTTCCTGAGAAATCTTAGCCCATTCCTCCTGAGCAATGGCCTCCAGTTCAGTAATATTTTTTGGTTTGCGTGCTGCAACTGCCTTCTTCAAATCCCACCAGAGATTTTCTATGGGGTGCAAGTTAGGTGACTGTGATAGCCAATGTAGAATCTTCTAGGACTTCTTCTGCAACTAAGCCTTGGTGGAATTTGAGGTATGCTTGGGATTATTGTCCTGTTAGAAGGCCCAATGATGCCCAAGCTTCAGCTTCCTCCCAGATGGCATTACTTTTCTCCTAGGATTTCCTGATAATTCAATGAATCCATCTTGCCTTCCACATGCTGCAGGTTTCCAGTTGCAGAGGATGCAAAGCAGCCTCAGAGCATTACCGAGCCATCACCATTCTTAACTGTAGGCAGAGTGTTCTTTTTAGCGTATGCTTCATTTTTCTTCCTCCAGACATACCGCTGATCCATGGTGCCAAAAAGTTCCAGTTTTGTTTCATCGCTCCAAAGAACAGAATCCCAAAACTTATGTGGCTTATTTATTTGATTTTGAGCATATTCAAGCCGACTTTTCTTGTCCTTTTGGGTCAGTAGAGGTGTACGTCTTGGAGTTCTGGCATGGAAACCTTCTGCGTTTCGTACGCGCCTTACTGTGCAAACTGAAACCTCAGTGCCTGTTTCCACCAAGTCTTGCTGCAGGTCTTTTTCAATCAATTGAGGGTTTTTCTCAACCTGCCTTCTCAGAAATCTGGTTGCATACGTTGATAGCTTCCTTTTTCTGCCCTGTCCAGGTAGTGTAACTACTGTTCCAACGGTGTCTCCAGTAACATTCAGTGTCTTTGCTATCGTTTTGTATGCTGTTCCTTGCTTGTGAGGCACGATGATCTCTTCTCTTAACTTTTTGGACCATTCTTTTGACTTAGCCCTATTTCTAACATGCAGTCAAATGTGACACTCAACAAACCCCTAGCCAGTTCAGATATTTCATGTGTACTAGCTCAAGCACACATGGTGCAACTAATGAAGCCCTTGATTAGGGATTCTGTTCAAGGGGTTGAATAATTTTGAGACTGCAGAATTCATTAACATTTGCATTTTTAGTTGACTTTGGGGAAACCACTTGAAGCATTTGTTGTGTTGAGCTATTTTAATTGCTTTTGTCTGATTTGTTCATTGCAAAAAGCTGAAAGTCTGTAAATTTTAACAATAAACCTGATTTTCAATAGGGGTTGAATAATTTTAATTACAACTATATATATATATATATATATATATATATATATATATATATATATATATATAAAATTCATTAAAATTATGGGGGGAGATAAAAAACTGAAATTAAAATCCTCCATGTCTCAAAATTAAATCAATGTAAATATTTGCATAGGAAATTAGCAAATCTAGGCCAGTATCCCCGCTTGCTTTTCCCCAGAAATTCTTAATATGCAATGTTACCAATGCACAAGAGAATTGTGGGTAAGATATGACTGTTTGTTATCTATTGTCTTGCATTTAGCATTGTTTTGTGCTAAATCTTAAATAACCCCCTGTGCCTGAACACAGTGTTATCTATATGGCCTGTGATAAGAGGCAGCCCTCAATGGCTTAGAAATTAGCACATGAGCCTACCTATGTTTAGTTTAAACTAAGAATACCAAGAGAAAAAGCAAATTTGATGATAAAAGTAAATTGGAAAGTTCATTAAAATTAAAAGTCCTATCTGAATAATGAAAGTTTAGTTTATACTAGACTGTCCCTTTAAATAAAAAATGAAAGGAAAGTCCAAAGATTTTGAATAATAAACATGTTATAGTACAATCTGAAACTGTTTAATGTCCCTTAAACTTAGTGTTCACCCATGCTCAGGTAGTCATAGAGGATTTGTTGGCTGCGAGCAGAGCGGGGGGTGTTTAATCCACTAAACACAGTAGAATTGTATAATTAACAAATCCATAATAAAAAGATGAAAGCACTTTGTTGGAATATCAAATGAGTAAGTTATCTACATTTTCATTCCTCTTGTATCATGTGACAGCCCTTAGTCAGTCACAAAATGCATATACGTATATTTTGTGAATTCTTGCACATGCTCAGTAGATGATGGTGCCACAGAAAGTAACATAGTAACATAATAGATGAGGTTGAAAAAAGACCATCGAGTTCAACCTATACAAATCTAAAATACTTACAAAAAGCTCCAGTTAAACTTAAATAATCCCACTAAAAGGTGACTCATTTAATCATATCCATGAATTTTGTTTCTAGACAGAAATGTATCCAAACAATTTTTAGATGTATCTAGGGTATTGGCATTCACTACCTCCTTTGGTAATGAGTTCCACAATTTTATTGCTCTTTCAATGAAAAAAAAAAAAGTTTCAGTTGCAGGAGATTAAATCTCCTTCCTCCAACCTTAAATTGTGTTCTCTTGTCACAAACAATGTTGTTGGAATAAACAGAGCTTCTGCCATCTCTGTATATGGGCCTTGAACATTGACCTGCTTCTTGCGTCCTCTACCATCACCTCCTCTCATGCTAGACTACAGGACTTCTCTTGTGCTGCACCAACCCTCTGGAACGCACTTCCTCGAGCTATCATCCGACTTATTAACAAACTTACTTAACTTAACTAACAGTTGCCCTCTATCTGCTCACTACTAGCATTCTCACATTTGCAGTCCCCACCTCCTGTTTGTGGCCCTTCTCTGAAATTCTGCAATATCTTTTTTTGCGATCAGTCCCCAGAACTGCACTCTATACTTAAGGTGAGGTCTTACCAGGGATTTATATATGCTTTCCTAATACCTCATTTAATACATGCTAGTATCTTATTAGCCTTTGTAGCCTCTGCCCTGCATTATGCACCCATCTTTAACTTGTTATCTATTAGTACTCCAAAATCCCTTTCCTCCTCTGTTTGACTAAGTCTTGTTCCATTTAAATAATACATTGCCTGCTTATTTTTACATCCAAAATGTAGAACCTTGCATTTTACCTTATTAAATCTCATTGTCCATTTACCTGCCCATACTTCTAATTTTTGCAGATCCCTTTGTAATGAAAGGTAAACCCCCCACCCAACCAATCCCCCAAAATAAAAAACCTAAGTCAAAACAAATCCTAAGCTATCCATTGCATTTCCCTTAAAAAGGCATTCAGCTATTTTACTGCCCTTTAAAGGGCATTCAGCTCTTTTACTGTCCATCAAAACCCTAATCTAAAACAAAAATCCACCCAAAAAATAAAAAAATCTACTCACAGTTCCTGAAGTCCGGACATCCATCTTCATCCAGGCGGAGAGAAGTCTTCATCCATCATGGGGGCATTTTCTATCATCATCCCAGTGGCGCGGAGCTGTGGAGGCGTGGAGCATCGGCGGCAGCGGCACGGACATCCAGCATAGAGCAGCCTCTTGATACAATGACTGCCGTACACTGAAGCTTGAATGCAAGGCACCCGTTTAAAAATGGGGTACCTTGGATTCCTATTGGCTGACATTTTCAAATCAGCCAATAGGATGAGAGCTACTGAAATCCTTTTGGATGTTCTAATCAGCCAATAGGATTTTAGGAGCTCTCATCCTATTGGCTGATTTGAAAATTTCAGCCAATAGGAATGCAAGGTACTTCATATTTAAACTGCTTTTGCAATGATAAATGCTGACAGTGAATGCTGTCGGCATTAAGAATGCTGTCGGCACTAAGCGATGTCGGATGGACATGATTCGCTACAGTGAATCATGTCCGTCCGCCATTTGGTAAATCGGCCCCCTAGACCGCAATGTAAATATATAAGTTTATGCTTAAATACATATATATGTATGTGTTAATATGTGTATATACACATATTAACACATACATTTCTATGTATATAAACTATATATTCATATACATTTATATTTAAAAATGCTGTGCTACTTAGCCCCTTGGCTGTGCAAGGTTCTGATGCTGTCTGTTATGTCATCAGAATGAGGCTCCATTAGGAGCCTATGGAAGCACACTCTAGTACAGCCACATTATCATGCACTGGTAATACAAAATGGATCGCTAATATTGCTTGCACCAAGCAATATTTAGTGCTCCACTTGTAATCTAGCCCTTAATTTTTATTATTAAATATATATTTCTACTTATGTGATAATGTTAAAAATATATATTTATACCCATATATCTATATGTATAAATATATAGGTATAGGTAAATATACTGTATATAGAAATATTTATATTAAAATAAAAATAACACTTTCCTGTAAGTGAAGAACTTTATTACTTAGACATATACACATATATACATATACTGTATATACAGTATATATATATATATATATATATTTAGATTATAGCCCTTTGCAGTCAAATAAAAGGCCATATACCATATACCTTTGAACACTTATACATATTTTTATTAATATTTATATGAATATATTTTTAGCAGATAGTGTTTATATGAGTGTAACTGCATATTTCAATGTATTTATGTTGTGTTTGGTGCAACTTTTGCCCTTACCTTTTATACAAGATCTAACCGTACACGCTTGAGCGAATGCTTTTACTTTCAACTTGTAATATGCCCGCAAATTAACACACCCGTGACATTCTGATATCGCTTGCTGGCAAATGCTAGGGCACCACTTGTAGCTATGAACCAAAGAAATGCTAGAAGAAATGACATTGTTTACATAGTAATAATACAAACCAAAAACATTGTTGTAATAATAATTAACAAAGTTTATTGACAATAAATCTTTGTTCAGTTTGGCTTACGAGTGCAGTTTAACAAAGCCCATCTAACAATTCTGTATTAGACACACACAAAAAAAATCTTTGTAGGTAAATAATTAAAACAAAACAGTTTTTGATTAGCTGTCACTTTATATCATGTTTTTTCCATGTTGTAGTAAAAAGAGCTAATATTGTTTGAACTTTCCGTAAATGTTCTTGTTTTAGTGATAACGCCATTATTTCACAGAGGTGCGGCGGAAGCCTCTGCTTTCCGCTACAAGCTTGTGGTCCTGCCAGTCTCCTGATCTGAATCATTATGATTTCTCTAATCAAAGTATTGGGTCATTAGGCAGGAACATGTCAAGCCGTTGATTCATCGAGAATGGAGATAACAGGCTGTTAGCAAGGAAATCTGCAACAACATTGTCACTGACACAACATAGTTCTATTTAGTACTTTAATGAGGCACACAATTGAAAAGTTCATTCTTGGATGTGTGAAGGAAATAGCGAAGAATAAAATATATAGTCAGATCTGACTTTAATTGCTTGGTAAACAAAGCAAGTGCACAAGATTTCAGTGAAAGTTTAGCATACAGAGATACTCAAAACTAAAAAGACATAAACTGCCCTCATGCTCTGTATGCAGTAGCCACAAGACAGCCCTACTGGGCTTCTGTAAGAGGACTGCTAAATGTTTACTAATTGTTTATTTTAGTATTTGCAGCAGACATACAGGCAGAATTGATAACAAAGGCATTAAAAAGTAATCTATCAATTGTTATGTTGTTTGATTCTTTTTATTACACAACAATCTTAAAATTATACTGATAAATGTGCTTCTATTTAGTGCTAAAATAATGACTCTGGAACATTGTAAACAACACAAAGGGCAAGATTACGAGACAAGCGCTATTTAGCAATTTTGCTAAATCGCTAATTGCACTAGAAGTAAACTTTTTGTGTGTGTCGAGTTGCGCAGGTATAACAAGTTGAAATTAAAAAGTTATTGCTCTCGCGGTAACCCGACATGCAAAAAAGCCGAATTTACAATATCGTGCACGCAATTACCTATTCCTCCCATATAAGTCAATGGAGCAAAACAAGTGGAAAAAACTCCCTCGCAAACCCAATAGCATATTTTCATGCGCACTAACCCAACTTGAAAATATGAATATTTTATATTCCAATGTTTTGTACATAGCAGAATATGTTTTATTTATTAATAAATAAATATTTCTATAAACATCTGATGGTATTTTGGTACAACATATATCTATACCTAAATATATATACATATATATATATATATATATATATATATATATATCGAGATATATATATATATATATATATATATATAGGTATAAATAAATTCACAGATATATATATACTGTATATATGTGAATGCAAGAAAAATGTGACACTGACCTACAGATTGCTGCCCAGATCTACCTATCAGAGAAAATAGGTTCCCTATAAACCCATATCCCAATATATAAAAACAAATGTAAAGAAAGAGAAGTAAACCACAAAGTGCAATCTATTAGTGTAACTCATAAACAAAGTCCAGTATTGCAAGTACCTCTAGTAGAAATATATACTAATAGTCATTTATATTCATTGTAAATGAATATCTATAGATCATGAGTCTAATATGAATAAATACATCAGATTGGAGACACAAAATCAATATAAAATCAATATCAAAAGGCATGAAGAAATTAGCACACATAGATCTATAAACAATAATAATCTGCTAAATTGAAGCAATACAGTTATATCGTACAATTGAATACAATACAGTAAAAATAAAATAAAAAATAAAAATGTTACATCAAATTCCGGTCCCCGTAGGGTATCTACTTACGCTTCTTACCCTCAATCATATGAGGTAAGAGCCGCACAGTGTAGGGAAAATCCCTCTGGAACATCAATGGAAGGCTGTACCAGTTGATAGTAGTGAATCCGGCTCAGAGATCCGATTGCGGGCGTGTGACATAGAAAAGAGAAAAGAGCAACACTAGTGCAACACTGTATAAACCTACAAACAGGTGCATTATTTCACAATTAAATGCTCACATAATAAGGGACCGATTTACTAAAGAGCGGATGGACATGATACGATGTAGTGTATCATGTCCGCCACACATCGATAAATGCTGACAGCATATGCTGTCGACATTTATCATTGCACAATGCCGCCCCCTGCAGATAATTTGATAATTTAAACAAAGATTTATTAAGGTCCAAATGGGGAAAGATAAAAAGAGACATCAAAGATAATAAAGAACAATCGAAAACAGGGAATGAAATCAAGGGGTTGAAATAAATTAAAAATAATAAACCCGTATCTGAAATTACTGCAAGGGCTGAAAATAATGGCCTAAATAAGAATAAAAGATATCAAAATAATCAAAGATATCATAATGATTATGGATATAATTATGGTAGGGACAACTATAATACTAGCAATTATAATAGAAATAATTATAATCCAAGCTTCCAAAATGAAAGATCAAATTATGGACATAATTACAATCCTATTAGGAATTATTCCTATACTAACTATGGTAGAGACAGATACCCAGCATTTAATGAAAGAGATGGGTATCAGCACAATAGATCTGGAAATATTTTTCCTAGAGAACATGACCAGCGATATAATGATTGGGAATACCCAAAACACAGGAACACCAATAGATGGGGTAATGACAGACAGGAACAAAACAGTTGGAGAACTCCTGTACATAACAGATTGGAACCACTAAGAGATAATCCAGTTGCAGATGATTTACGTACAACAGAAGAGAAAACTTTTCTAGAATAAAGCCCTCTAAAGGAGGGCACATCAAGAGAGTTACTAAGACCAGAACATGAACAGAATCTAAGACGAAAAAGAGGTTTAGATAAAAGAGGGGAGGGGGAACTTCGAAACAATGCAAAAAGATGGAGATGAATAAACCTAGTCAATGAATTTTTAATCTAAGTAAAGTACAGCTAAATAAGGAACAAGAGAAGTTACTTAATTTAGGTTTGTCCTATGCTGATACAGCTATGATGAACAAATTTTATACACATATTCACGTCAAGAAATTTGTCATAAATCTGACATTAAAAAGATTTTTTATGAAGGATCCCCTAGAGAGACAATTGAAACCCTCTCCTGCACAAATATATACCGGACAGCATACGAATCTTAAACCCAAATCCAAATTTTACCCTATTCAAACTAAAGGCAATTATTTAGAAACATTCGAGAAAATAGTATTGAAAGAAATAAAAAGATGTAATCCCCCTAAATTTAGGAGTCAAAATGTAAATAGAAAGGAAAATCCTATGTGATCTAGAAACAAATGCACAGATCACTATAAAGCCAGCAGACAAGGGGGGGAGGAGTTGTTGTAATGGACACAGATAAGTACATGTGTGAAGGATATAGACTTTTAAATGATGACAAGACCTATAAGGTATTACAACATAATCCCACCAGTAGATTCACGAATATACTAAATAAAACCTTATTGATGGTAAGAAATCAGGAGTTCTCAATGATAAAGAATTTGCTTATCTTACACCCAGTTTTCCCAAAATTCCTATTTTTTATTTTCTCCCTAAAATCCAAAAATGTCTCACTAACCCAGGCCGATAATTTCAGGCATTAATTCCATCTCTGATAATCTATCTCAGTATATAGATAGATTTTTACAGCCAAATGTTTTAAACTTAGAATCACATCTTAAAGACTCCACTCAAGTCTGAAATATTCTGAATTAATTGGAATGGCAAGATGACATGATTCTAGATACATGTGATGTGTCATCCTTATACACTGTGATCAATCATAAACAGGAAATCCAAGCAATAAATCACTTTTTACAGAAATATCAGGAAATTAAACAGACACATAAGAAATTAATTCTCACTTGTATTAAATCGTGGCCGGACTTTTGGCCGACGGACACTTGGCCGACGGACACTTGGCCGACAGACATTTGGCCGACGGACATTTGGCCGAAACACAAGTGGCTGTCAGATAACAGTCCGGCACAAGATAGATAGATTTGATAGATAGATAGATACATAGATTAGATAGATAGATCAATAGATGCAATAGATACATTTGATAGATACGATAGATAGATAGATTTGATAGATAAATAGATAGATTTGATAGATAGATAGTTTCCCAGACAGAGAATTACAAAACGTGCGGCCTAGGACCCATGGTAAGGTTCCCAGAGGCAGTTGCGGCGCCCGAGGCTGTGATTAGAACAGAGCACTCTGGTAACGCATCTGCCCTCGGCCGAAATCGGAACATTCTTTAGCTTTCTGTCTGTCAGCCAAATGTCTGTCGGCCAAATGTCCGTCTGCCAAATGTCCTTCTGCCAAAAGTCTTTCTGCATTTTGTCAGAGCACCGTATTAAATATATATTGGAACACAATTATTTTTCATTTGATAAAAAAAAACACAGGTAGAAGGGACCGCTATGGGTACGAGGTTTGCACCAAGCAATGCCAATCTTTTTATGGGTCTCTGGGAAGAAGTTTTTTTCAGAGATGGTGGCTATGGTGCAAACCTCTTACTCTATAAACGCTATATAGATGATCTGGAAAGGACCTGAATCTGAACTTATACAAATGTTTGAGAATATGAATAAAAATGACTATGGGCTTCATTTTACTTCTAGTCATAGTAGGGACCAGGCTATTTTTTTAGATCTTAAGTTAATAGTGATTTATAAAATATTGGAGACTAAAACACACTTCAAAAAAGTTGACTGCAATAATTTCATACATGCTGAAAGTTGCCATTTAAAGGCATGGAAGGATAATATTCCATTTAGCCAAAGCTTACGCATACGTAAAACTTGTTCTAGAATAGAAGATTTTGAGAGCCAAGTAATTATATTAACAGATAAATTTAATGTAAGAGGCTATGATGAAAAACACATTAATAATGCAATAATGAAAGCCATAAATGTAAAGAGGGAAACTCTTCTGCAATATAAAATAAAAGAGAAAGCTAAAACAGACATAATCAAGGTGCCATTTAGAACTGATTATAGCACTGACTTTGTCACTATTAAAAAGATCATTAATACGCACTGGCATTTGCTAAAGGAAGATACTATTATAGGAGACAAATTACCACCTAATCCTAATTTTGTTTTTAAAAAAGCGAAAAATTTTAAGACCATATTGGCCCAGAGTGAATTGAAAAGCAGTTAAGACAAAGACACAAGTAGATATATATGGAAATAAAATAGCTGGGTTTTACCAATGCTATACCTGTAAGGCATGTAAACACAGTTATAAGATTAAGAACCTAAGAATAAACAATTCTGAAGAAGAGTACACTATAAAAGAAGTAATTAGATGCACATAGAAAAATGTCATTTATGTTTTAAAGTGCACTTGCAATTTATTTTATATTGGAGAGACTAAAAGATGTCTCAGAGAATGTATAAGAGAACACTTGTGGAGTATAGAGAAAAATAAAAAAGATACACATTTATATAAACATTTTCAGGAAGTACACCAGGGTAACACTAAATATATTCGATAATGGGGTATTTATAGGGTTAATGGTCACTGGAGGAGTGGGAATATAGAAAAGACACTACTTATTAAGGAAGCGGAGTTAATCTATAAATTTGATACTTTGTTTCTTAGGGGTCTTAACTCTGAATTAGACCTCTGACCTTTTCTTTTTGGATAATATATAAAAAAATCACACAAAAAAATATTTCTTGTAAATATATTTTGTACACAGATTTTAGAAATTCTGTAATACTTACTTGCATATATGTGTATATATGTTACACTTCTCTGTATTAATTGAATGCTATCTTGTTTGAGTCCATATGTCTAATGTACCATACAATGCCTAAGGCATATTATCAAATATTAAGAAATATATTTGCTATAACTCAGCTACATTAATTGTATGTTATCCTAAGAATCATCAGTTATATTAAATTCTCAAAGTATATAAAATGTGCCATATAATATCTTATATATTCCATGTTAAACCAATAATTGACAATACCACCTTTATTTGGGAAAATGAAAAATTCAACCAATGGCCTCTCCACCAATAACAACTAAGAGAACCATTTAAAAGGAAGCTTTTCACTTGCCACTTATATCTTGATAAAGCCCTGATAAGGGTGAAACGCGTTGTATTTGTGGTCCAGCATTGTATGACAATACTATTATTGTTTCTATTATCAATTGTTTTAACCCGGGTTATTCACTTAAGACTTTACTCACACCATCCAGCTATATTATAGCCAAAAAACACAGCAATTCACAAGGATTTTTCCTGCGTGCAGAACACTAAGTGCAGGAATAATAAGTATACCGCTATTCACTGATACCGCTATTCACTGATAGCTCACGGTAAAGTGATATCTACAATATCGTCAAATGTGACTGTCACCCGTGTCACATTTTTTTTTTAGACTTTTTTTTTTTAAATTAAAATTTAATTAAGCTTTGGCCCCATATGGCAGGGTAGGCACTGCCTACCGTGCCTCCTATGAGTGCACGTCCCTGCAATTTAGCAGATTATTGTTGTTTATAGATCTATGTGTGCTCATTTGTTCATGCCTTTTGATATTGATTTTATATTGATTTTGTGTCTCCAGTCTGATGTATTTATTCATATTTGATTCATGATCTATAGATATTCATTTACATTGAATATAACTGACTATTAGTATATATTTCTACTAGAGGTACTTGCAATACTGTACTTTATTTAGGAGTTACATTAATAGATTGCGCTTTTTAGTTTACTACTCTCTTTCTTTACATATATATATATATATATATATATATATATATATATATATATATATATATATATATATATATGAATATCTATTTAAGGATACTTAGATCATTTTCTGCTATGTGCAGATCATTGGAATGGGAAATATTTACAGTAAAGACACATGTAACACTTTATTAAATATGAATATTGCATAAATATGCTTTTACTTCTTTTCATCTGCTTAACTGCAAAGGGCTCCAATGCATGAATATTATTAATATTGCTTACTATTGAGTTATCTATGTGGGGTCTCCAAAAAAGGGCACTAGGGCCCTCTGTTTAGTAGGTCCACTGCAGCTTGTCATGCCTATGCTGGGATTAATACTGAGTCTATTTTCCCTGTTGTTTTGGGGCTTTACCCTCTGAGACACTGTAGAGCTTTTGCTCAGTTTTGTTTATTAATATTATTATTTTTATTGAGGTTTGTTATAAATCATTCAAATAACTACCTATAAAATTATGATGGAGACCAAAAATCCTCTTAACAAAAAGACCACTCATGGATTGGTCTCTAACTGCAAACCTCATTTTTGTGATTATAATTGTCAGGAATAGGACCAAGTGCGGACCTTAGAGTACCAAGTGGAAATAAAAAACATAATATACAAACTGCAATATACCCGTAATAACATATCCAGAAATAAAATAACAGATAATAAAAAACCTGAGCCATCAAGTTATAACTGTGATATACAATGGATAAGACCCATGTCTGAATTAGCAGAATATATAAATTACCCCATAACAATGTAAAGGGGATATAGTAATGAAATATGTTCACTCTGCTATCTTGATGTACTAATGACAACATTTCTATTATATGTCATATGAAACAGCTTTAAAGGAATAGTCTAGTTAAAATTAAACTTTCATGATTCAGATAGATCATGCAATTTGAAGCAGCTTTCTAATTTACTCCTATTATTACATTTTCTTCATTTTTTTGGTATCTTTATTTGAAATAGCAAGAATGTAAGCATAGGAGCTGGCCCATTTTTGTTTTAGCATCTGCGTAGCACTTGCTGATTGGTGGCTAAATGTAATCCACCAATCAGCAAGCGCTACCCAGGTTCTGAACCAAGAATAGGCCAGCTCCTAAGTTTATAAAGAAAGATACCAAGAGAATGAAGAAAAATTGATAATAGGAGTAAATTAGAAAGTTGCTTAAAATTGCATGCTCTATCTGAATCATGAAAGTTTAGACTATTACTTTAATCTAAAATCTGCTTAATTATGAAAAATATCAATACTCAGTGATGCACCCCTCATACCAGAGAGGCAACCACCTATAGTTATCAGAGATATAAAAATACTACATACATCTTGATACACCATAGCATAAAAAAATGGACAGATCATAGCATAAGGAAACCTAAGCTTAATTTCTAATGGGCAATTCAAAAATGTAGATGGCAAAGTCAGTTATAGTTGTCGTCTCTCATATCAACATGAGATAATAAATATTTGAAGAAGCCAGTTTAAATTGTGAAATACAGAAAATAATACTCTGATTGCTAATTATCAGAGGGGTAACCACAAATATATATTTTTATATAGTTTTCGGCGCAAGCGAGGGAACCCGCGCCGCCTGTAGTTTCACCTCGCACATCGGGGTATTACATATACCCCGCCGGCAGTTGCTAAAGTGCCGTAAGTCGGATAAACTAGCGATGTCCAGAAATAAGCATAACTAAAAATTTCTGGAGTCGCCAGTGACTTACGGCACTTTAGAAACTGCCTGCGCCTAAAAAAAGTAACTAAAATATTAAATCTCCTGTAACTGTCTAACTTGCCTCCCACAAATAGCCCGACACGTATACCCCTATATCCGCAATCCCCCCCTCACTCCTAATAATAAATGTATTAACCCCTAGATCGACAACCCCCCACAACGCAATAAGCCTAATTATTAACCCCTAAACCGTCATAGCCCACACTGCAATAAACCTATCCTAGTATTAACCTCTAAACCGCCGCTTCCGGAGCCCACCGCCACCTACATTATATGTATTAACCACTAAACTGCCGCTCCCGGACATCGCTGCACCTTAATAAAGTGTTTAACCCCTAAACCGCCGCTCCCGGACTCTGCCGCCACCTACATTAAATTTATTAATCCCTAATTTGACCACACTACACTGCCACCACCTACATTAAATATATGACCCTCTAATCTGACCCCCCTACACCGCCTCCACCTACATTAAATATATTAACCTCTAATCTGATCCCCCTACACCGCCGCCACCTACATTAAATATATTAACTTCTAATCTGACCCCCCTACATCGCCGCCACCTACATTAAATGTATTAACCTCTAATCTGACCCCCCTACACCGCCGCCACCTACATTAAATATATTAACTTCTAATCTGACCCCCCTACACCGCCGCCACCTACATTAAATATATTAACCTCTAATCTGACCCCCCTACACCGCCGCCACCTACATTAAATGTATTAACCTCTAATCTGACTTCCCTACACCGCCGCCACCTACATTAAATGTATTACCCCAAAACTTAAGTCTAACCCTAACACCCCCCTAACTTAATTATTATTTAAATAAATCTAAATAATATTAATATTATTAACTAAATTATTCCTATTTAAAACTAAATACTTACCTATAAAATAAACCCTAAGATAGCTACAATATAATTAATAATTACATTGTAGCTATTTTAGGATTTATATTTATTTTACAGGCAGCTTTGTATTTATTTTAACTAGGTACAATAGCTATTAAATAGTTAACTAATTAACTATTTAATAGCTAGTTAACTAGTTAACTAGTTAGGGGGGTGTTAGGGTTAGACTTAGGTTTAGGGGGTAATACATTTAATGTAGGTGGCGGCGGTGTAGGGGGTCAGATTAGAGGTTAATATATGTAATGTAGGTGGCGGCGGTGTAGGGGATCAGATTAGGGGTTAATACATTTAATGTAGGTGGCGGCTGTGTAGCGGGGTCAGATTAGAGGTTAATATATTTAATGTAGGTGGCGGCGGTGTAGGGGGGTCAGATTAGAGGTTAATATATATATATATATTTTTTTTAAATCTTTTTATTAAGTAATCATCAGGGATACAAAAAGAAAAAAGAAAATCAAAATACAAGTACTTGCATGGGGGTTATACACAATGAAAATTTGACAAAAGAAATTGATAAAACCAATCAATCAGAAATAAACATAAAAGTAATAATTGTTTTCATTTATATCCCCCAGCTCTCCCATTTCTTTGAGAGACATATAACCCTTAACTCCTCCCTGATTGGGTTCTCTTTCCAATTCAAAACAGCCTTGTAGGCGACAGAAACTGAGAGAAAAAAAAAGAGGAGAGAGAGAGAGAGAAAATAAGAAAGAGAAAGAAGAGAAGAAAGAAAGAGAAAAAAAATAAAAAAAATAAGGTTAAATTAAATTAAATTAGTCCTGTCCTCAACCACTCCCCACTCCAAGCTCAATATACTTGGGGTAGTTCATTCCTTATTATGGCATTCATTACATAATCTGTAGATCTAAGTGGATAGATAATTCTTTTTTGCAGCTCGTTTGGCTGTGAGTATATAAATATCTCCCATTTTTTGAAAAATCTTTCAATTTCCTTGTTTTTATCTTTTTCTACCATGCATTGTTCTACCGACATTTGTTTAAATAGTTGATTGTTTACTTCAGCTATAGTAGGTAGCTTCCTTGAAATCCAGGTTTTCAACAATGAAAACCTGGCCATTCCAACAACCATTTCAATAAATTCTTTATTCTTAATCTTTTTTCTATCCATGGGGAATAAGAAGAATACCAGCTCTCGATAAATTTTCATTTCTGATTTAAGAATCCTAGATAACCAGAAGCTCATTTTATACCAGAATTGTCTAACTCGTGTACATTCCCAAAAATAGTGCAAATGTCCGCCCCTCTACTACCGCATTTAACACATTTATCTTGAGTTTTACTATTCCACCTTGCCATAGATGCGGGAGTAAGATATGTGTGATTTAATATATTAATATGAGCTTCTCTAAAATTTGTAGAGATAAAGATCTTATTGATTCTAGTAATACTATTTTGTATGTATTCTTCATTACATTCTGTTAACCCCTTTAAATGCCATTTCTTAACAATCAATTGAAGATTTAGCTTGCCCTCCTGTCTTAATGATTCCTTATACCATTTTTTTATAGAAACATTATCCGTCTTACACAGTTCTAGATTGTGTATGAGTGAGGGCCAACCCCAGTCTTTATTCTCAATATGTAACAATTTATTAGCTAGGTTCCTAGATTGTAGATAGGCAAAAAAATCTTTGCTGGGGAGATCAAATTCACGCCTTAGCTCTTCAAATGTTTTAATCTGTGTTGTATCTGGCATAAAGTTAATCATTTGACTAATATATAGTAATCCCTTTCTCTTCCATCTATGAAATACTGCAGATTTTAATGCTTCGGGAAACGAGGGATATCCTGTTAATGTTAGAAAATTAGATACTGTATAATTGATTTTGAGTTTTTTACAATATTGTTGCCATGCTTTTATAATACAAAAAAATGAGCTACTGTTTTTAATCCTTTGTGGCATATCTTTTATTTGTGTATGTAATAGTGCTTTTAAAGTATATGGTTTAACAATCATATCTTCTAATACTTTGTCTGTGAAATATTCTTTATCTGTCAGCCATTCAGCTGCTATCTTAATCAGACATGCCAAATTATAATTCAGAATGTTCGGGAGAGCATAGCCCCCATATTCTTTTGAGTATGATAATATTTTGAATGAGATTTTTCTCCTTTTTTTTCCCCCAAAGAAAATTAATTATATTTTTGTTAAAGAGTGAAATATCAACTTTTTTGAGTACAAGAGGAAGATTCTGCAATTTATAGAGGATTTTTGGGAAGATGATCATTTTAATTAGACTAATCTTTCCTGATAATGCTAGTGGTAGATATTTCCAAACGTTAAGCTGATCATATATTTTCTGTAGAATTGGTATTATATTTAAGTCATACCATAATTTTGGGTTCTTTTTTAAGATAATACCTAGATATGTAAATTGATCTACAACTTTAAATGGGCTTGTGATCGTATCCTTATGCTTGTTTAGCCAAAGAAGCTCTGATTTATTGACATTGACTTTGTATCCTGAAAATGTACTATATAATTCTATAATTTCCATTAGTTTTGGAATATTTTGTTTACTATTTCTAAGAAAAATCAAAATGTCATCTGCATATAGTAAATTTTTTTCTTCTATATTCTTACATAATACGCCCTGGAGCATTTGATGGATTTTAATCGCTAAGGGTTCAATAGATAGATTAAATAAAAAGGGAGATAGAGGGCAACCCTGCCTAGTGCCTCTTTCCAGTATTATTTCTGCAGATTCCTCCCCATTTACCGAGATTATAGATACCGGGTTCTTATAGATTGCCTTGATGAATTTCAAAAAAGATCCTGAGAAACCAAATTTAGACAGAGTCGTGAAAAGGTGGTCCCATTGCACTGCATCAAAAGCTTTTTCAGCGTCTAGAGCAATTATTGCTGTGTCATAGTTCAAACTGTGCAGATTTTCAGGTTGACTCATAATTTCTTTAAAATATTCAATAATGATACATGCTTTCCTTATATTTACCACTGAGCTTCTGCCACTCATAAAGCCCACCTGATTAGGATGTATAATATTTCCCATGACCTTTTTTAGTCTTTCTGCGATTACAGTGGTCAATATCTTATAGTCTACATTGAGTAGGGAGATTGGCCTATATGAGTCCACCTTTTCAAGATCTCTTCCTTTTTTAAAAATCATGATTGTGACTGCTTTAGTAAAATTCTTTGACATTACACCATTCTCAATATAATAATAATTGAATAAGCGGGTCAGATGTGTAACAATTTCTTTATTTAATATTTTATAAAATTCAGCTGGAATTTGGTCAGGTCCGGGGGCTTTATTTAATTGAGTTTTATTAATTGCTCTCTCTACTTCCTCCTCTGTAATTGGTAGATTAAGTTTTTCAATTTCCTCTACTGACAGGTTAGGGACAGTGATAGTTTCCCAGAATAATTCCTTTCTGGTATTGTCTAGTTTGCATGCACTATAGAACTTTTGATAGGTTTGATAGAAAACTTCATTAATTTCTATTGAATTATGTATAGGTGTATCAGTTACTCTTATTGTAGATATTATATTATTTTTCTTTTCAGACTTCACTAGTCTAGCCAAAAAGCTGCCTGTTTTGTTCCCAAATTTCATATACTTTGCTTTCTTTTTGATATCCTCTCTTGTCGTTTCTCGAAAAAAAAATAAGTCTCTCACGTTTTGCTTGAATATACCTAGACCAATTATTCTTTGAGGCACAATGAAGGTATCTATTAAACATATTAGTTAACTGATTAGTCAGTTGTTCCTCTCTCTCCCTTCTTTTTTTCCTGAATATAGCCATAAAGCTTATTACTTCTCCCCTTAGTACAGCTTTAGCTGTTTCCCATAGAATTTCTAATCTATCTTCATATTCTCTATTTAAATTTAAAAAGATATGCCATTTTTCTTTGAGCATAGATACAAAAGACGCATTTTTAAGCATATATTTAGGGAAAAAAAAGGAGTTTCTCTTATAGCTTCTAGAGTTTATATCGTCTATAACTAATTCGAGTGTAATTGGGGCATGATCTGAAATTGCAAAATCCTTTATATCGGCTTTAGATTCCATTCTAAGAACTGAATCAGATACCAAGAAGTAGTCAATTCTAGACAATGATGATAATGATTTAGATAAACAGGTAAAACCTTTAGCATCTGGATACTGTAAACGCCAAGGGGCCCATTTATCAAAGGGCTTGCGGACCTGATCCGACACTGCGGATCAGGTCCGCAAGACCTCGCTAAATGCGGAGAGCAATACGCTCTCCGCATTTAACATTGCACCAGCAGCTCACAAGAGCTGCTGGTGCAACGCCGCCCCCTGCTGACTCGCGGCCAATCGGTCGCCAGCAGGGGGGTGTCAATCAACCCGATCGTACTCGATCGGGTTGATTTCTGGCGATTCCTGTCCGCCTGCTCAGAGCAGGCGGACAGGGTTATGAAGCAGCGGTCTTTAGACCGCTGCTTCATAACTTGTGTTTCTGGCGAGTCTGAAGACTCGCCAGAAACACGGCCCTTCAAGCTCCGTACGGAGCTTGATAAATGGGCCTGTAAATGTCAGATAGTTTAAGTGTTTTTTTAAATGTATGTAGGGTTCTCATTTCCTTTGTTATTCTATAGTCCTTCCCTCTACCTTTTACACTTTTCCTGTCTATTGGGAATTTGGGTGTTAAATTAAAATCTCCAGCAATTATTAAATTGGTCTCTACATAATTTAACAGAAGGGCCTGTAGTTTCCCCCAGAATTCCGTATCCAAGTTACTAGGTCCATAAACACTACATAATGTGTAAATCTTTCCCCTAATTTCTAATTGTATTATAAGATAACGTGCATTATCATCTAATTTTACCTCTATAATCTTATAATCCAAACTTTTACTTAGCAAAATAACAACACCTTTCTTCCTCTCCTTACATGGCGTAGCGAATACCTCTTTTACCCAATTAACTTTTAACTTAGCTAGTTCTACTGTGGATAATCTAACCTCTTGCAGAAATGCAATATCTGTATTGAGTTTTTTGAGATGCTTTAGAATTGACTTCCTCTTAATTGGTGACACAATTCCCCCGACATTCCATGAAGTAAAATGCACTGGTTGTTTTAAACCTTTGGCCATCTTATTAAACTAATATGCAATCGAGGTTTAGCCGTCTCATTTTTTCCCACGTAACTTTAATAAACCTGTATATGTAGAGGGGGTTGAGGACAGGACCAGAAGAAAAAAAAAAAAAAAGGGAAGGGGGAAAATAAGAAAAAACAAAGAAATATAAGAGAAAATAAAAATCATTTAGCACCATCTGAATATCCTTTATTATAAGCTTCATAACCTAGTTGCAAGATATTGTGTAGCTTCTTCACTAGTCTGGAAAGATTTAAAACCTTCCTTGTCTCCTATCTTTAAAGTCGCAGGGTAAATTACAAACGCTTGTATTCCTTTTTGGATAAACTGTGAGCACAACTGGGACATTACTTTCCTTTTATTGGAGGTTTCCAGCGAAAAATCCTGGAAGATAAGGATCTTCCTATCCTCCAGTATTAACGGTTCTGAAAGTTTTTTAGAATTTCTAATTTATCTTTATAATTTAAAAATTTTGCTATTACAGGTCTGGAAAAGGGTCTACTTGTGTGCTCTTCTGTTACCAATTGTTTGTTAAAACCTAGCCTGTGTACCCTTTCAATTATAATATCTGGGCCGTCCCTTGATATTCCTAATCGCTTTGGAATTTCTTTTGAAATTAATGCCTCTAGATCTGTGTTTGAAAATTTTTCTGATATACCTATGAATCTTAAATTATTCCTTCTTGATCTATCTTCTGCTGAATCAACTCTCTCTTGTAATTTTGTAATTTGCCCTGAAAGTTGCTTAATTATGTTACTTTTGGTGTCCAATTGATCCTCTAGATCAGAAATTCGATTTTCTGCCTCTCCTAGCCTCTGGTTAAATTGTTTTACTTCTTTTGAAATTGCTGAGAGATCTAGCCTTATTGTATCAAATTGAGGCATCAATAAAGCTGTTATCTGATTTATTAACAGTTGTGTATCTATATCAGCATGCGTTACGGTTAGGCTTTCTGAGCTTTCTTGTAATTGCTCATTTACATTTTTGTTCTTGTTTCTCTCTCTACTTTTGGCTGCCATAGTGATTGGTGATTTATCTTTCAGATTATGGACAAATCTGTCCATTTATCTTTAATCTGTTCCCTTAAAGTGAGGGTTATCAGTATAAGTGAAAAAAAAAAAGAAAGTGTAGTTTAATTGATACAAGTGAAACCGTGATAGAGGAGAGAAAAAAAAAAAGGTGTTAAATTTCAGTGACTATTGGTGATAAGTATGTGTGAGAAAGGGAAAAAAAAAAACAAAAAAAAAAAAAAAAGGTGTTAAATTTCAGTGACTATTGGTGATAAGTGTGTGTGAGGAAAAAAAAAAAGGGTGTACACACCACTGTGAAAAAGAGGGAGTCTTATACTCTATGAATGTCATATATTACTTACAATGTTTTAATTGGCAGCACAATAGATTTGATAGTATCTAACCTTGACTTATTACATTCTAGGCCTTTACTTTCTTATATATGTATAGCCCAATCATACTCCTAAAAAGTATTGACTTAACAAATCTAAACCTCCTAGACTAAAAACAAAATAATAGCCCAGAATATTATATAGAACTTATCTAAGACACTCTATTAAGCCTCTATACTGAATTCACAAAGGAGGGGGAAAAAAAAGAATTAATAAACAGCAACAACAATGTTGCAGCTCTACTATAGAGGCAAAACAGGATTATCTTGAAACAACAGAGACCTTATAATAAATGACTTTATGGTGAAACGGATCTAAGACTTATTTTGCTTATTTATAAGTAGAGAAATCACTTTAAAAAAGAAGTTTAAACTATTGATTCTTTCTTAATACAGCCCCAATTTTTCATTTAGACCTATGCACAGTTGACACTTGTATATTGGGCGTTATTTCAAAAATTCACCATAAATATCAACATAGAGATATAAATCTTCATATAGTATATAGTTAGCAAGAGAATTTTACTAAAAGAGACTATTTTAAGCTAGAAAACATTATATCAGAAGAATATTTGCAGATTATCATTGCTGAAGCTATAAAGGTTTCTTAACCCGAACAATTAATATATCTTCCTGAATTAGAGCAGTCTCAGAGTCAGCTTTCCACTAGTTGCTTGTCAGACTTGAATGAGATTTTTCTGAAAATAAACATCTAAATCTTGAGACTTCCAATTTCCATATCCGCAGATTTTTAAATGACCATAGCAGGGTTTTTTTTTTTTCCTTCTTTAAGGAGGAGATTTTTTCAAAACTTATAGAGATTTTTATCCTTCAAGTAAAAGTTCAGAATAAGTCCCACAATTACACTTGAGAGAATCTCTCCAAACAATCACACACTTCAGTCCTATGAACTGCTCCTGTAATCCTTTTAGCTTATTTTAACTTTCTTTACTTGACTATTATACAAGTTATGCAGAGTTCTTCTGAGATTTGACAGCCCCTTGTAAAACAAATATAAACAACAGGAAAGTAATGAAATGTTCACTGAAACATGATTGTAAGCCTCTTCACTGGGACTTTTTGTAAAGGTTTAATGCTGTGCTGAAGTGCTAATAGCTTTAAGACACTGAGAAGCACTTGGAATATTTACATTTAATAGCATTTTTCAAGGCCTGCCAGCACAGTAACCAAGCAGATTTCATCAGAGGTATGAAGCATTTGTTAGAATGCTTTTCTAGGGTGTGCAGCTTCACTGTGGTCTTAACACCAACAATCGTCCATCAAGAATTTATACGTTTTATACCACCAGGCTTATATGCAACTTTTTACACTTACAGCCTTCTCTGTTTTTACAGCTAGCAGTGTTCACCTTATCCTTGGCAGCCTTATTCCATGCCATGAACCATGTTCCCCAATGCTTCATTTACCAACACCACTACACGTAGATTCTCAGCGTGTGATATTCACCCAGACTCTAAGCTTTACACTTAACATGCCCGCATATAATCCAGAGAAAGAGCACTTATCTTTATGTTGCGGCGTTCGTGTGTTCATCTCCAGCAAGTTTTTCCCAGATGTGACATTCAGAAGGTGCTGCTCCAGCTACGAAGCTTTCTTAAGCAAGTATGAGACTTGGCGGAGTATCAATATACTCGTGTTCGTGGACCGCTTCCAGCGTGTGCTTCTCGGCACCGGCACCCGATCTCTCTTGGTGCTCCTGGCTGGCTTGCGGCACACACGCCCGGCTCCAATAGCAGACAAGGGCTTGAAACTAGCGGGATGGCTTTTCCTGGGTCAGCGCGACTCTTTCGCGATCTGCTGCCGTGCGTCCCGCCCACCGGAAGTCTAGAGGTTAATATATTTAATGTAGGTGGCGGCGGTGTAGAGGGGTCAGATTAGTGGTTAAAAAATTTAATGTAGGTGGCGGCGGGTCCGGGAGCGGCGGTTTAGGGGTTAAACACTTTATTTAGGTGGGGCGGGGTCCCGGAGCGGCGGTTTAGGGGTTAATACACTTTATTAGGTATTGTGGTGGGGGATTGCAGTTGACAGGTAGATACCAGATATTGTGCATTCGTTAGGTGTTGTGCATTCGTTAGGTGTTAGATTTCTCCATTTTCGCCACGTAAGGCCTTGCGCTGGATATTGGATACCAAATTACGCGGGTTTTATATGTTAGTCTATGGGTGAAAAAACACGTCCGACGGGTGAAATATACGGGCTGCATTTATATGTAGCGCTGTATATAGGATACCAAACCCGCGCAAAAACTGGCGTCGCCGGCTTTTGTGGGCGACGCTGCATATCGGATGGGGCCCCTAATGACTATTAGTTTAGAGACTACATAAATGAAGCTCCAATGTGCAATGAAACTCTCTACTGATATTATAACTCTCTAAACAGGAGATTCTGTAGAGTCACTAAATAATGATCAATGTTCTTATTAATAGACCCTGCCTAGGCAGAAGGAGTATATCCATGCAAGCAAAAGACTCCATGCTGGGAGTAAAGGTTCAGAATTAACCTACACCTAACTTTACAAGTTGTAGGGCATTCACCATATACAAGTCTTTCTTCTTTGATGCACGCCAATGACAATCAGTAGTGCCAAGATGATAAACAAAGAGAGAAAAGTAGAATGCCTGCTGGTGAGAATAATTTCTTAATCGCCATTTCAAGGAGACCATGTCAGGACCCGAGGGCTTGTCAGGCTATTCAATATGTTTGATTCTTACAATATCCACTCTGCTCAACATACACCGGAAAGCTGGGGAATCCTCTGGCACCCCAAACTCCTTTCTGTCATATGTCCTATCTACAACAGACTTATAGATCTCCAGATCCAAAACAGGAGGACAAGTAGGTGTATTCAACTGTGTATTTAACTCTCAGGATCAGTACCCCAATCAGTCAAATTGTTATGGTTGGTGTGATGAAATATTACTGCCATAACACTCTGCTCCATCCTGGTAAAGTGATCTGATAAAAGTGTTGTAATAAGTCCAAAGATATCGGTCTCCAGGGACTCCATAGCCATAGATCATTTTTTGCATATATTCCACAGTTTTTCTAACTTAAATATAGGTGCATCTCCACTTGGTACATTATTAGCCCTGACCTAGTTACTCATTGCAGATTACTGGGGTAGGGGGGGATGCCAAGGCCTCCTGCACTGGCCACCCACTAAGGCCTCTGCAATCCGGGCTTGAACACAGTGAACACGAAAAAGGCAGATAGTGGGTTCATTGGAATTAGCAAACCATTAGAAGGCTGTATATATTAACAGGATCCCCAGATGCTGTCTTAAAATCTTGATAATCAGCGGATTGTTTTTTCATCCTCAGCAGCTCTTAACATTACGGGACCAATTTATCAAGTGCCGGGCGGACATAATTTGCTGTAGTGAACCAGTAGCTGTAGCGCACCGACATTGCTAAATGCCGACAGCATACGCTGTAAGCATTTAACATTGCACAAACGTTTCTAGTGAAATTCTTGTGCAATGCCACCCCCTGCACATTCGGGGCCAATCGGCCGCTAGCAGGGGGTGTCAATCAACTTAACTTAACTTAAGTTTCAGGCAGACCTGAAACTTCGGGGGGTAGAAAGCAACATCTGCTGCTTGTTAAATCTACCCTTACGTCTGTACTTGGTGCTGCCTGGACACCCACCCCCCTCAGTTTGATAGTCTTACTGCCTGCACTGGCTGGTTCTCTGCCTGCCTTTCAGACCTATCCTTGCCCTGACATTGTGGTTCACTCTCTTTGTTTATGCTTCTTACCTGCATTCTGCATCCTGTTGTATTGTTGATTTTCTGACTTCTGGAGCTGGCAAGTCTTCTGAACATTCTTCTGGATTATCTTTGTGTTTGTTGAAAGATTGGACTGCTTGCTGGTTTTCTAACCCCTTTTCTTGAATCTGGACTTTGCTTTTGTCTTGTGCTTAATAACGTCTGTCAGTGTACACCCGATCTTGACCTTTCTTACCTCTCAACTGCTAATCCTAGGCTCCAGCGTGGGTTCTTCTCCAAATCCTGTGTCCTGTATTCAGCGTTACAGATTTCAAGTCCTGTGTCCTGTATTCAGTACTACAGATTCCAAGTCCTGTGTCTTGTATTCAGCACTACATATTCCAAGTCCTGTGTCTTGTATTCAGCTCTGCAGTTTCCAAATCCTGTGTCCGGTTTTCAGCTCTGCTGTTTTCAAGTCATGTGTCATGTATTCAGCTCTGTAGTTTCCAATGCCTGTGTCCTGTTTTCAGTGCTACAGGTTCCAAGTCCTGTGCTCAGTACTGCAGATTCCAAGTCCTGTATCCTGTGCTCAGTGTTGCAGATTTCAAGCTCTGTGTGTCTGGCTGCACAGAATCCAAGCCCTGTGTTTCTTGCTGCACAGGATCCAAGCTTTCTGTTTCCTGCTGTACTGGATCCAAGACCTGTGTCTCCTGCTGCACAGAATCGAAGCACTGTGTCTCCTGCTGCACAAAATCCAAGTACTGTGTCTCCTGCTGCACAAGATCCAAGCCCTGTGTCTCTACCTCAGAACTCCAAACCCCTTACCACCAAGTGTGACACTGCTACTGGTTGTAAGTAGATCCGTAGGGGTTCCTTGCAGCCAACATTCTTTAATTTAAAGCAGTGTTTCTCAACTCCAGTCCTCAGACAGGACCCTTAACAGGCCATATATTCATTATATCTTAACTAGAGCACAGATTAAATAATCATCTCACCCATCAGATTATTTCACATGTGCTCCAGTTAAGATATAATAAAAAAAATAGTTCTGAGGACTGGAGTTGGGAAACACTGGTTTGGAGCAACAAAACAATGTCTCATAAGCAGGGCCGTCTTTAACACAGGGCAAAAGGGGCAGCTGCCCAGGGCCCAGTCTTTGTTCATGCCAGACTGCTGATGTCAGTCCTAACACACACAGTCAGTCCTAATACTGTCACAGTCAAATGTTCTCTGCTTATATTTATTTGTGAGAAACTGTGCCAGACCGTGCCGTGTCATGTGACCATGTGACATGCCAAGTTAGTGCCATGTGCTGTTTTGGTGTGCACTGTGCAGCAGTGAATGCTAAGCCCTAATTCGGCATCCAGCCAATCCCACTGCATCAGAAAAAGTCCTACTGGGGTTACCACTGTTACCAGGTAACTGCTCTGGTGGTGGGGATAGTTCAGGGTAGGGCTGACTGTAGGCGCATGCAGCAGAAAGCTGGAGCAGAAGGCACATGAGGATTTGAACATCTGTTCAGCTGCAGACACTGCTCTCTTCAGTCTTGAGGCTGTGTGACTCGTCTCACACTGTATCCATGCAGCCTTGGACAGACAGCATCCAGTCTGCTTGTCCCCTTAGCCCTGCTCTTTCTGTTGTGGCCCTCAGATCAACTAACTGAAGTTTGTTAGGGGAACAGTACACACACGCCCCTTCCCCATGCAGTATCGTCTAGTGCAGGGTGAGAGGGAAGTGACATGTGCTTCTGTGGCTGATGTATAGTCTCATGCTGATACTTCACACATTAAGGTAAGGTTTATTTTTATAGATTTTCTCTCTGTCTCAGATTTTACAGCTTCCCATAGTAGTTCTGCTGTTCCAGTCAGTAAACTTATATTTGTCTGCACCTCCATGCTTCCTCCTCAGTCTTTACCTTGCTTTGCTCCTGTTGGCTGCCCTAAATCTCTTTAACCAGCCCTAAATCTATTTACCCAGCTAACCTCACACCAGAATCACATAGAAAAGCATCAGCTTCATTGATTAGATGATCCATAGCTGATCTTGTTCTCCCCAAATGTCAGGATTCCCCCTTATAGGTCAGACACACATCAGTATACTGTACAGTGAACACATACTTTGTATTTTTAATATTGGATTATATAGAGTGTGTACATACATTTGTGTGTGCTCTGTATTGTGTGTTTGTGTGTATATGTGTATGCTCTGGAGAGTGTGTGTTTGTGTGTACATGTATATGTGTATGCTCGGAGGAGTGTGTGTTTATAGGTTAGGGGAGTTTGTTATGTTAGGCATTCCCTTGGTATTCATGAAAGTGGTAATTTTGCTGTACAGTGGCTGTGTAAACAATAAATATGTAGTGAATATCCCAAAACTGGTGAGATGCTTTTAGTGGGCCCAAAATAAATTCTTGCACCGGGGCCCTGTAGACATTAGGTCCGCCACTGATTTTTACTATGCGATGCCGTGCATTGCATTAAATATTTATGAACTTAAAAAAATATATAAAATACATTTAAAACCAACATTTAATTAATTAATTAATTAATTAGTAAATATATTAAATTAATCCACAGTGGAGGAATTTATATATATATTTACTTATTAGTACTGCTTAGGTCCAGTTTCACATATTGCAATTTATTTATTTAAAAAAAATATAAAATAAATCGATTTAGTTGTTTTTTGGGATGTTGGGGTGGAGAGCGAAATTGCATGGACGGGGGCCCAAGAAAATGTTTGCCCAGGGTCCAGTCAATATTAAAGATGGCCCTGCTCATAAGATATTAGAGAAAACACTTGTACTCCCTCTTTACTACCATTTTACTCCTTAACCCATTCACTCCTAAGCTTTTTTTCACGAGTGCTACCTACATTTAAACTCTATTGTAAATCAAATTTCAATGACTGACCCACACAAATTATATATTGTTTTTTTTTTTCAGCAGGCCCAGCAGATGCACAATATACCATTATTATATTTATACTTCATGGCATGTGAGATAGCTGCGGCAAAAAAACATAAATACATGTATTATTTTTGCATAGATTTTAGTAAATAATATATTGAAAATAGAATAGGGACCACTGCTGTTACTGTGATCACTTTATAAAATTGTCATCATAGTTAGCCACATATGAAATAGAGGCCCATAGTGGTTATAATACAGCTTAGAGTGACCCCATTATGCAGTACAGAAATAAAAGCACTTTTTTTCTTGCAAGGGGTTCACTTTTGTTTTTTAAGAGAGGGGCTAGAAACAAATACTTTATTAGAGGTCTCTAGACATAGAAGTTTTTTTCATTGTGCATATCTATAATCCCTGAGTGTCCCTGTGTGTTTTGTTTTTACTTTATTTTTAAATAATCAGCTTTCTTTTACTTCTCCAAGACCAGGCAATTCTCTTTCAAATAAGGGGTCTTGGAGGTATGTAGCTGCTATGGGAACTGAAATAGAGAAGTTTAAATAACCCCCTCACATTCAGCTACCTAGCAGCTACACTGCGCTTCCTGGCTCAGCCCCTTTGTGACATCACCAGCACTCTCATGAAGCCTGGGAATGTCACGCACTAGGCTAATAATGGATCCCCAGCCTAGATTGCCTAAAACAGCATTAAAAAAAGCAATACTCCTGCAGGCCGTAATGTGCAGTTTATATTATAAAAAATATTATAAAAATAGAAATCACAATATAACTTAATTCACAGTTTAAGTACATTGCAAATTAAAAAAAAATACTTGAAAAAATATTTGAAAACATACTCTCAGGTGAGGATGCAAGCTATACAATCACCAGAAAAAAAAATAGGATACAGAAAAATATATATTAGTATAGGAACAGATTTTAAAAATGATTTAAAATATTGTAGAAAGCAGAAAATGAAGTAAAGCTTGTGGGTACAACCTTCCCTGTGTGTTTAAATGTTCAAATCCATATAGAGGGAAGCGAAAGCAAGCCCTGAGTAAGCAGTGTAAAAGGACTCCAGTCCCATGAGGGGATAGGCTACAGATATAAGAGATGTACCTTAGATGTCCTCCGGTATTAACAAGATCAGCTGTGTGAAAAGACACACAAGCTGTTCTGTGACCTCCTCGGATTGAATCTCTTCCTCCTTGGTGTTGTATAGCAGCCTTTGTACTCAAGCAGTCAGTAATTAAGGCTGTATTGTATCAGATGAAACGCGTAGTAAAAATGTCACAAGTGTATCCAAGGGGGCCCCTTACTACACACATTCTTAACTACACGGAGACAGATAAGAAGAACGGGAAAATGTGGAGTGCAAAGGCAGCTATACAACGCCACTTCAATTCACTTGTTATCTGGCCCATTATGTGTGATTTTAATGTGTTCAAGCGTTGTTTGCTGCAATTATTTTTCAATGGTCAAAACCGTCCACTACTTGCCTTATCCAGAATTTTTACTGGAATAGATAAAGTTTGCCACTGTCATTTTGTAAGCAAGATCTCAATTGTTTTGTAGTTTATTCTCTGCAGAGGCCAATTAAAGGGACATGAAACACAAAATTGTTCTTTCCTGAGTTTTAAACAACTTTCCAATTTACTTCTATTATCAAATTTGCTTCATTCTGTTGGTATGCTTTGTTGAGGGAGCAGCAATGCATTACTGGTTTCTAACTGAACACATCGGTGAGCCAATGAGAATCGTTATACATATGCACCCACCAATCAGCAGCAAAAACCTAGGTTCTTTGCTGCTACTGAGCTTTCCTAGATAAACCTTTTAACAAAGTATAACAAGAGAAGGAAGAAAATTAAATAATAGTTTAAATTAGAAAAGTTGTTTAAAATTACATGCTCTTTCTGAATCATGAAAGAAATAATTTGGGTTCCATGTCCCTTTGAGGACACATATGTCACGGGGTCATGCTTGTGAAGCCTGTGATGTGCACATCCAGTTCTCAGAAATGGAAAATTCTTACATATTCATAATTGACCCTTTCGTTGCTAAGCCATTTTTACACCACAGTGCTGA
The DNA here is from genome assembly GCF_027579735.1 of Bombina bombina. Taxonomy (NCBI): domain Eukaryota; kingdom Metazoa; phylum Chordata; class Amphibia; order Anura; family Bombinatoridae; genus Bombina; species Bombina bombina. The sequence goes on from NC_069499.1 coordinate 964,304,043, forward strand.
GCCAATTTTGAGCTTTTTTTTTTATATAATTACATTTAAACACTAGTTTGTAAGTAAAATTTCAGTGAGTAGCCCACACAAATTTTTATATATATATATATATATATATATATATATATATATATATATATATATGAGAAAAGACAGAAAGCTCTTAGGGTGAACCCTTCAAGCTAACCCTACAGCGCTCTTGAGGTTTAGAGACACGTATTTATAATTCTTAAATACCCTTATATATGTAATTAAATTCCTTTGAGGCTCCCACTATCAGCCTGTCCCAAAAAAAGTCGGAGCAGTTCCCAAGATCTCCCAAAGAAATATACAAACACAAGATGTATAGGGATGGCGCAGTGCGAGCAAAGTGATAAGAATAGTTGCCTACTTACAGGCTATAAACATGTAATTCAATATAAAAGAACCTATGTTCAAACAATAAATGCAACAGTAGTATTGTACATAGATATAAAAAGGTAGAAATGTAATAATATAGGACACAGTTAAGAAAATACACTCGGGTGTGACCTAAAAGTATGGATACTTTCTATTACAAGAATACAGTCAGACTCCGTTCCACAAAAGCCTGGCTTTTGTGGAACGGAGTCTGACTGTATTCTTGGAATCGAAAGTTTCCATATACCAGGATACCAAGAAGGGCACTAGTACCCTATACAGCACGAAAAGAAAGTTTCAACTACCAGTGACGGTATATCCTAGAGGGGACATCCGAGTCCAGCATTTCTGAATCATCCTTACCTCATTTGATTGAGGGTTTTTAATGTAAGTGCACACCCTTAAGGGGATATATAGAAGATTTGAAGAAGCTGATATCTGAATTCTTGCATACACCTGTCACTTTGGGACATTATAAGGGATCTTTTGATTACCTTATGAACTTTTAGGTCACACCCGAGTGTATTTTCTTAACTGTGTCCTATATTATTACATTTCTACCTTTTTATATCTATGTACAATACTACTGTTGCATTTATTGTTTGAACATAGGTTCTTTTATATTGAATTACATGTTTATAGCCTGTAAGTAGGCAACTATTCTTATCACTTTGCTCGCACTGCGCCATCCCTATACATCTTGTGTTTGTATATATATATATATATATATATATATATATATATATATATATATATACACACACATACTGTATATATACGCATATATATTTAAAAAACAAACAAAAAATTTTTAATTTTTCATCATCAGGTCCAGCAGATTCAATATAAAACTATAGAATAAAAGGCCAGGGGGCATATTTATGTAGCGTATCATGTCCACTGCACATCGATAAATGCCAGAACTTCTTGTGCAATACCACCTCCTGCAGATTTGCGGCCAATCAGGCCCTAGCAGGGGATGTCAATCAACCCTATCGTATTTGATCGGGCTGATTACTGTCCACCACCTCAGAGCAGGCGGACAAGTTATGAAGCAGCGGTCTTTAGACTGCTGCTTCATAACTTCTGTTTCTGGAGCTTGATAATTCGACCCCCATGTATGTTTGTCCGATGCAGTCATGCACAGTAGAGACTGAACAAGACAAACATACCTGTCCTTAACTACTTAACGACCAGCGCTGATGCGCAGTAGAGACTGCGCGAGACAAATGCGAGGACAGCCTATCTCTTCTGCGATCTCACTAAAAGTAGCGAGATTGCACTATTTCTGAAGTGGCAGTGCAGACACAGTCTACATTGGGCAGCGGTGGTGCCAATCGTTGGTGGTGTAGGAGGGTTAGGAGGGAGCCGGGATTGGCGGCCCATCGCTAGAAGGGCATGGGTGGGACTGCTGCGCTGAAGTTCCTTAAACATTTTGCCCCGTGTACATGGGCTTTAACACTAGTATATTTATATTTCAAGACATGAGATAACTTCAGCAAAAAGTTTTAAAAAATTGTATATTTTTGTTAAGATTTTAGTAAATGATATAAAGAAATTCCCAGTGACTACTGTTGTTACTGTGATCACCATACTAAATTGTCAACAAGTGTAGCCACATGCTAAAAAGGGGCCCATACAAGCTTTTTGGGGGATATATACAGTATAGATTAGAGAGGCCCCTTTGTGCAGTACAGAAATAAAAACACTTTTTTCTTGCAAGTTGTTCACTGTTACTTCAGTGATCACCTGACTATAGAGACAAAATGTATATATTTTTTAAAGAGAAGGACTTGTCTACTATAATATAAACTTTTGGCTTGTTTCATTAAACCGTAATTAGGTTTGAACGAAGTCGCAGACCGATAAATATACTGTCGGAAGCAATTTAGTTTATAGGGGCATATTTATGATTGTGCAAGCGTACATGATCCGATAAAGCGGATCATGTCCACTGCACATCGATAAATGCTGACAGCATACACTCTCTGCATTTATCATTGCACCAGCAGTTCTTGTGTAACTTAGGTTAGGTTTTATTTTACAGGTACTTTTGTATTTATTTTAACTAGGTAGTTATTAAATAGTTAATAACTATTTAATAACTATTATACCTAGTTAAAATAAATACAAACTTGCCTGTAAAATAAAAATAAACCCTAAGCTAGCTACAATATAACTATTAGTTATATTGTAGCTAGCTTAGGGTTTATTTTATAGGTATTTAGTTGTAAATAGGAATAATTTAGTTAATGATAGGAATATTTATTTAGATTTATTTAAATTATTTTTAAGTTAGTGGGTGTTAGGTTTAGGGTTAGACTTAGGTTTAGGGGTTAATATCTTTAATATAGTGGCAGCGACAATGGGGTGGCAGATTAGGGGTTAATAAATGTTGGTAGGTGGCGGCGATGTTAGGGATGACAGATTATGGGTTAATAATATTTAACTAATGTTTGCGAGGCGGGAGTGTGGCGGTTTAGGGGTTAATATGTTTATTATAGTGGCGGCAACGTTGGAGACGGCAGATTAGGGGTTAAAAAGTGTAGGTAGGTTGCAGCGACATTGGCGGCGGCAGATTAGGGGTTAATAAATATAATGTAGGTGTCGGCGATGTTGGGGGCAGCAGATTAGCGGTTCATAAATATAATGTAGGCGGCGGCGGTGTCCGGAGTGGCTGATTAGGGGTTCCTTTTTTCATTATAGTGTTTGCGATGTGGGATGGCCTCGGTTTAGGGGTTAATAGGTAGTTTATGGGTGTTTTTTAGCACTTTAGTTGTGAGTTTTATGCTACACATTGTACCATAAAACTCATAACTACTGACTTTTAAATGCGTTAGGGATCTTGACAGGGTAGACTGTACCGCTCACTTTTTGGCCTCCCAGGACAGACTCATAATACCGGAGCTATGGAAGTCCCATAGAAAAAAGACTTTACAAAGTTTACGTAAGTCGTTTTTGTGGTAAGGCCAAAGAAGTGTGCGGTGCCTCTAAACCTTCAAGACTCGTAATACCAGCGGGCGCAAAAAAGCAGCGTTAGGACCTTTTAACGCTGCTTTTTTACCCTAAAGCACAACTCGTAATCTAACCGTGCGTTTGTTAAACTGTGCAAAGTTAAACATTTCTGCACTTATGTAAAACTATAAAGTCTCTGCTCTGTCCATTATAACATATTTATATATTGAAAAATTAATATTAATGTTTAACAAAAAAACAAAACAAGCAAAAATATGACAGCTGTTTAAATTCAATACAATAATTAAAATAATATGCATTATACAAGAAAATGCATATACATGAAACATTGCATATACTGTACATGTATCAACATAGCTTCTATAGTTTATAGGGGAAGGTTTTTTATTTGTCTTTATTAGTAAGGTAGATTGCAGACATGACATAGATGTAGGTGTTCAGTGGGAGTTAGCTGGGCATTAAACTAACTTAACGGGGAAACATCGCCTGTAGTAAGATAAATTCCAAGGGCTGCCCTGCCGGTTAGGTAAAGATTTTTAGTCATATTTGTCGTGTAGATAAAAACTATGCTGTGATCAACTCCAAAAAATGTGGAAGTGTTAAAAAATCCCAAAAAATATATGAATAAGAATTGAAAAAAAATAATAAAAATGAGAAAAATGGGGCTGAGTGATAGTCAATAGTAGATAATAATCAATGAGGATAAATTCAATAATATGCAAAAAACTCCATAACCTGTGAAAAAAAAGAAAAGGAACAACATAGAGCAGTATTGTTTACAATAAACTCTAAATGATAAGAATATATCATTTTTTGGAGTTGATCACAGCATAGTTTTTATCTCTTGTTTTTGTTTTTCCACATCTTGGAGGATTAACACTTTGTTGGATCAGTTGGATCATCTAATTTGGAACACTAGGAACATTTTGACTTATTTTGGAACACTCATTTTGGAACACTAGGAACCTTTTATTTTCATTTTTTCACTCATTTTGGAACACTCTCATTCCTTTGGATTTCACTGGTAGGATTGTCACTTATCATCACCTTGTTCTATTTTGGAAACACTTGTTTGTACAATTTCTTAAAACAATTTTTTAACAATTTTTTTGACACCAATTTTTTGACATCCAATTTTCTACATATTGTGCCCTCGCCCCCAGGGGCCACATTACTGACATTTTAGCCCTTGTCTATATTTTATCATGTCTTTCATTGCCTGTTTTTAACATTGTATTTTTCTATCACTGTATTATCCCATATTGTTTATATTGTATTATCTCATATTGTTTTTAAACAGTACTATGGATCCATGTACTCTGCTGTAATACGTGTTACTGATTGTTGTTTTATGTACTACTAAATATAGATGACATTTTAATTTTAACAATTCTAGCACACTTGCTGTTAGATTTTCTATTACTTTGTACATCACTTATTCTTGACCTAGCCTTTATCCTAGGAGCTCCTTACATATCCCACTGTCTGTTAGAAAAAAAACTAACACCTGCGATCGTGGAATGAAAAACCCCACGTCTAAACACCCCTAATCCGCTGCCCTCCGACATTGCAGACACCTACATAATGTTATTAACGCCTAATCTGCCACTCCCGATATCACTATCACTATAATAAAGTTATTAACCCTTATTCCCCCGCACCCCAACACCCCCCACACTAAAATAAAGATATTAACCCCTATTCCGCCACTCCCCGACATCGCCACCACTAAATAAAGTTATTAACCCCTAAACCTCTGGCCTCCCACATCACTACCACTAAATTAACCTATTAACCCCTAAACTGCCACCCCCCACATCGCAACAACCTAAATTAAACTATATTAACCCCTAAACCTAACTCTAACTGTAACCCTTACCCTAAACCTAACACCCCCTAACTTTAAGATAATTAAAATAGAGCTAAATTAAAGTTACAATTATTAACTAAATAATACCTATTGAAAACTAAAAACCAACTTACCTATGAAATAAAAATAAAGCCTAAGCTAGCTACAATATAACTAATAGTTATATTGTAGCTATCTTAGGTTTTATTTTTATTTAACAGGTAAGTTTGTATTTATTTTAACTAGGTAGACTAGTTAGTAAATAGTTATTAACTATTTACTAACTACCTAGTTAAAATAAATACAAACTTAACTGTGAAATAAAAGTAAATCCTAAGCTGCCTTACACTAAAAACTAACATTGCAAAAAATAAAAAACCCTAAAAAAAAACTACCATTACAAAAACAAATTAAATTATCCAAAACAATAAAAATTGTTCCTATTCTAATACCCTGTTTAAAAAAAAATAAAAAAAATAAATAAATAAAAAACCCTAATCTATTGCCCTAAACAAATCAGCTCTTTTTCAAAAAAAGAAAAACAAACATCCCCTAACTGTATACAAACCCCCACCCCCCAAACCCACAAAATAAAAATAAAGTTAAACCTAATCTACCCATTGTCCTGAAAAGGGCATTTGTATGGGCATTGCCTTAAAAGGGCATTAAACTCTTTTGCTGCCCATTAAAAATAAAAAAATGGCTATTCTAAAAAAAAACAAAAAACACCACAAAAAGAAAAAGAAAATATTACACAAAATAACAAACGAATTATTCAAAATAATAAAAAGTATTCCTATTCTAATACACGTTAAAAAAAACACCCCAAAATAAAAGAATAATAATAATAATAAACTATCAATAGCCCTTAAAAGGGTCTTTTGTAGGTCATTGCCCTAAAGAAATCAGCTCTTTATCTAAAAAATTCAGCTCTTTTTCATGCCCTGAAAAGGGCATTCAGCTCTTTTAAGAAAAGCCCAAACTCTAATCTAAAAAAAAAAAAACACCCAAAAAAACCTAACACTAACCCCTCTTTAGGTACTCACAGTTGCTATAGTCCGGCTTGAACGATCTTCAACCCAGCGGCTCCATCTTCATCCGGGTGGAGGGATCGGCATCTTCTTCATCCCTGCAGAGGTGGAGCGGTCGATGCATGAAGGCGGAGGTCCAGGCGAAGATCTAAGGCGGAGTTCCAGATGGAGATCCAAGGCGGAGGTCCAGGCGGAGGTCCAAGGCAGAGGTCCATCGATCTGACTTGGAGGTCCTCTTCATGCGATCATCCGCCGCACACTGAGAATTCAAATGCAAGGTACCCCTTTTATACTGGGGGTACCATTGCATTCCTATTGGCTGAAAATTTGAAATTAGCCAATAGGTATTAGGGCTGCTAAAATCCTTTTGGCTCTTAAAATCAGCCAATATGATTTAAGTAGCTCTCATTCCTATTGTATGTAATAGCGTAAGTATATTTCTAATCTCCATTTTTTTAAAAAGTGTTTATGTAGCATCTGCATAAAATACCACATTCTACAAATGTCATTATATTTATTGCCTCAGCATTTGAACATTTGTATTATTGAATCTGTTTGTCAGAGCATTACCTTATGCTTGTGATTTTTGAAACCTTTATTGAATATTTAAATCGACCTTCATTTAGTAACAAATGCAGCATAAATTAGTCAAAAGATAATATTGTCCTCTATCTGCTCATTGTAACTGACAGTTCTGAGCTTCCAAAACATCAGGCAGGAGCAACCTTGATTCCATACAAAATGCTGCAATGTATTCTGGGTAATGACATGTGTCTTGATTTTCACCCACTAAACAGCACAGATTGTGCACATTAGCTTATTGAGCAATAAATATTTGTATGCTGAAAGAGTTTGTTGACAATGTCTAACAAATGTATCAAGTGTATGATTTCCAAGTGCGTTATTTCCAAATGCTTTTAAAAGCTGCCAAATACTGAGGGGGCTGAGTTTAATGTTTATTTTATTTCAGTAGATATAACAAATGTTCTGAAATTATAGAACATTTCATTTTTGTATTTGATGAAAAAAAATCCAAATCAAAGAGAAGTAAATAAAATAAAATAACAATAACAAAGATAAACCACAAAAATGTATTTTAAATAATAAAAAGTCTATGCAATTAACTAGACATAATAGCCCATGATTGGTATGCTGATAGCTAGTGTATGAAACTGTTTAGCAGTCACTGTATACTTTGTAGATGTAAAACCACAGTACCATAGTACCACGGTAGCACAAGAACTTTCTGGGCCCCAGAGCAAAGTCTGTGACAGGGCCTCCCTCATTTAAACAGCATGCCTTTCCAAAGCATAGCTAAAGGGCAATATATACTTATATTAATGCATACACACACTTAAACATATACACACACAAACACATACACACAGATATAAAGATATATACGCTGACAAACACATGCACACACACCAAAACATACACATACAAAATATGCAAACACATGCACACACACAATCAAATATACACACACAAACACATGCACACACACATATACACACAAATACATGCACACACACATATACAAGAGGGAGTTGATGCACAGCCTAGCAAACACCCCTAAAAAACATTGCAGCTTTAAGAAAAAACTTACTACAGCAAACTGATTTCTTTCTGTTCAGAGCTTTCTTTCTTTTTCCCGGTTGTTTTTCAATCACCACAATTTTAGCACTAGTGGTGATTAGAAAAACTGCAGCTTAGTATTCAAGGTGCTCTGAAATCTGATTCAACTTGAGCAGCAGCAGGTGGGTCCCCAAAATGGATGGGCCCAGTAGCAGTGTATCTTGCTAGGATTGTGTATATGTCTTTTTCAATAGGGACATAAAAACTCAAAACATATTCTTAATTGGTTCAGATAGAGCATGTAGTTTTAAACACCTTTCCAATTTACATATTTTATCCTTTGCTTCATTCTCTTGGTATACTTTGTTGAAGGAGCAGAAATGCACTTCTTGGAGAAAGCACAACACATATAGTGAGTCAATGACAAGAGGCATGTTTGTAGCCACCAATCAGCAGCTAGATCCCAGTAGTGTATTGTTGCTCCTGACACTACCTGAGCCCTTCAACAAAGCTAATTAGATAATAGAAGTAAATTGTAAAGGTGTTTAAACTTGTATGCTCTATCTGGATCATGAAAAAGAAATTGGGGTTCATGTCCTTTTAAATATAAATACATTTTAAAATCTCAACAATATCTGACAATAAAAAGCGAATGAGCAGTAAGGTAAATAAATCTCTCTTCGACCTCACACCTCAAAATATTCAGAATTAAATTATAGGAAAAGTGGACAAAAATAAAGGAATATGTTGCATTTTTTTCTTATACATTTTTTATTACAATCTCAAAGTATTTATTATTATTATCATTTATTTGTATAGAACCACAAAATTCTGTAGCGCTGGGTACAGGGATAGGGGTATACAATGAAAAGGATTTGTGATAATATACAAAAACATTACTGACTGAACAAATCTAGTACAAGAGGAAGAGGGTCCTGCTCTGGAGAGCTTGCAAGCTACTGGTTGAGCGTGCTGAGACATAAGATATAGGGGACATTTATCAAATGGCAGACATGATTCGATTCGATGTAGTGAATCATGTCTGCCCTACATCGCTAAATGCCGACAGCATACACTGTCAGCATTTAACATTGCACAAGCATTTCTTGTGAAATGCTTGCACAATGCTGCCCCCTAATCGGCCGCTAGCAGGGGGTTTTAATCATCGCAATCTTATATGACCGCTGCTTCTTAACTTATGTTTCCGGCAAGCCCTTGTGGTAGCTTGTCACATGAATTGTAGTTGCAGCAGTGAGTCAAGACAGTTCAAGAATTATTTTGATTAGGATGAAAAACAGAGGAGAGATGGTAAGCCTCTCTGAATAGGTGTGTTTTTAAGGAGTGTCTGAAGCTTTACAAGGTTGAAGGCTTAAGGAGAGGGTAGAGAGTTCCAGAGGACAGGAGCAGCAAGTGAGAAGTCTTTGAGGTGGGAGTGGGATGTAGAGATAATAGGAGTGGAGAGACATAGGTCAGAGGTTTATCGAAGAGGACGGTCAGAGAATATTTGGAGATGAGAGAGGCTGTTGAGTGCTTTGTAATTTAAGGTTAATACTTTAAATTTTATTCTGAAGTGTATGGGGAGCCTGTGTGGATACTGGATGTAGATGATGTAGATTGGCAACTTAGATGAGTCTAGCTGAAGCTTTCATAATAGATTGGAGGGAGGAGAGGCGGTGTAAGGGAAGGCCAATTAGAAGTAGATTGCAATAATCAATGCATGACCAAATGAGGAATGAATTGGTGTTTTTGTAGTTTTTTGAGTAAGGAAGGGAAAAATTCTATAAATGTTGCGCAGGTGGGCATGGTAGGATTTGGTAAGCGCTTATATATGTGGGGTGAATGTGAGTCAAGTGTAAGCCCAAGACAGCAGACCTAGGGCGAGGTGTTGGGTATACAGTCTCCAACTGTCAGAGAAATGTCAGGTGTCAGATGTCTTAAAGAGGAGGGGGATAAGAAGTTGATTATCTGGTTGAGTATAGAGGGAGCGATATCAGGAGAGGAAAGATAGATTTGGGTATCATCAGTATATAAGTGGTACTGGAACCTAATGGAGGATATATGTTTTCCAAGGGAGGATGTATAGAGAGAGAATCGCAAGGGACCCAGAGCCTTGCAGTTATCTGAGAGGGGCAAAGGATCAGAGAATATTCTGTTAAAGAAAACTGAAAATGTGTGGTTTGAGAGATAAGAAGCAAACTAGGAGAGGGCTGTGACTTGGATTCCAACATTTTTTAGGATTTTTTCTAGGAGAGGATGGTCAACTTTGTCAAAAGCAGTGGATAGGTCCAAATGAAATATGAGTAGTGTCCCTTTGCTTTAGTTGATAACAGATAATTTGTTACTTTAGTGAGAGTGTTTTTTTTATTTTTAATTTTTTTTTATTTTAGAAAGTTGTCAAAATAACAGATAGAAAAAAAAAACAATGAAAAAACAATGACAATCAAGATAGTTAATATGCCAAGAGCTATACATAAGGCTATTGCCCTCTACCTCAATGTTGAAGCTATTATGGCAATCAAACTTACAGATTACCTTAACCACCAATATTTACATCATGGATTCTCCTAAAACATTTTAACACGGTCTTAAACATCTGACTAATCACCTTTAGCCAGTCTCCGAATCCCTCCGCTCCTCCATTTATCTATCAATATATATGAAATAAAAAAATTTAAAAAAGCAAAAACCCTGCCCTCCCTTCTCCATTAATGCAAGCTATTTTAATTGGATGGTCTAGGCAGATTGTAAAATTCCTTCCTTGATAGAAAACAAAATCGCTCCAGATCTTGCTAAAGGAGTCACACCCCCTCATCTCCAGTCTAGAGTCATAAGCCGCTGTTATTACAGAGTTTATTAATAGTTTCTTTACTTCAACAATCAAAGGTATATTAGAATTAATCCAATACTGAAAATTAATTTTCTAAGAATCAGTATTGCTGTTAGGATGAATTTAGCTTAGTTTCCCCATAAGTCATGATCAACCAAGAGAAGGATAGATTCTTTTGTTAACTGTACTTTTATTTTTATTATTTGGGAGAGAAGATAGCCAACTTTCAGCCAGAATTGTTTTAGCTTGGGGCAATCCCATAACAAGTGTCCTAAGTCCAGATTTTCATAGGAACATTTAGAACATAAATTATTGAAATTTTTATTCCACTTAGCAACTCTCTGTGGTGTGAGATAGTCCCTATGTAATAATCTAAATTGGGTGTCTCTTAAGTATACTGAAATGCATAGAGTCTGGGTTCTATTAAGACTTTTCAAGATTAGGCTATTCAAATCAGGAAGATCTATCAGTTTTACCCAATGACTCCTCAACTCTAGTAGAAATCTCTTTGCCTCTGTTGCTCTGAGGATTTTATAAATTGATGAAAGTGACCACTTTTCAGAGTTAATAACGTCCCTTAATGGGTGATCTAACCTTGCCAATCTATTGATATACTGTAGTTCTTGAGTTGAAGAAAATAGAACATATGCTTTGTTTGAACTTACGAAAACTTTTTTTGAAATTGACCAAAAGTATAAAGTTTTTTGGAATCTCTATCACAAAGATCTTCAATAGTTAAATATTTAGTAGGCGACCAATTACCAAATATATTAACTGTATTTCCTAATGAAAAATGTCCGTTGCCCTGTACTGGCAACCATTTAGAGATTTTTTATATAGTTCCCAGTAACCTCATTGATTTCCTCCATACCCACAGAATGTCTCTATATAAGGGGTGAGTAGAAATAGTTATTTCTAATTCTTTATTTGAAGCATGTACCACAAAGTTTAAGGAATAAGGGGAACAAAACTGTTCCTCCAAATGCTTATTCGAGTATTTAAAAAAACTGTAGCAGCCAGTCGATTGAAAAATGTAGAATAGCTGCATAATTGTACCATTCCAAGTTAGGTAAGGCCAATCCCCCTTTGGATTATGATTGGTATAAATAGTCAAGTTTTATTCTTGCCTTTCTCCCCCTCCAGAGGAAGTATCTCAATGATTGATTAAACCGCCAAAGATCAGTTTTCTTAATTAATATAGGAAGCATCCTAAGTGTATAAAGGATTTTAGGAATTATAAACATTTTAAAAAGATTATTTTTTCCCGACAGCAAAACTGGCAAAGATGCCCAGATCTTAATCTTCTCTTTGTTTTCCCGCAAGATGGCAGATATATTGTCTCCAAACCAGCTTGCTGGATTGGCTGAGATTTTTAAGCCTAAATACTCCAATGACTAAGTTTCTATACATTGATAGAGTTGAGAATCGTCAGTTTTTTTAGCCATAATATTTTAGATTTTGTTAGATTGGTTTCATAGCCCAAAACTAAGCTATATTGTTCCAGAAGGTTAAGAATAGCTTCAATCTTTAGAATAGCTATATATTTAGGGTTAGATACAAACAGAAGGAAGTCGTCTGCAAATAACAAGGTATTAAGTACAGTCTTACCTATACTAATTCCTGGCAAGATCTCCTTCAATTCCTCAATTTGATAGCTAATGGCTCCAGTATTAGATCAAATAGAAGAGGGGACAAGGGACAACCCTGACGGATGCCCCTTTACAAAGTTAAAGAATGTGAGATACCATTATTAACCAATAGAGATGCCCTTGTGTCAGAATAAATTTTAGCAATCAACCCCACAAACCTGCCTTCAAATCCAAATTTTCCAAAAACTTCAGCCATAAAGGACCACTCTACTCTATCAAAGGTCTTCTCTGCATCCAAGGATAGCAGGAAGGCCTCAGGCAGAGCGGAGTGGTCTTGACTATAGTGGCAAATTGTATGCAGGATTTTCCTTATGTTTGTTTCTTCCACTCACAAAACCTACTAGATAATTTTAGGCAGTATAATTTCCATCCTCTCTGCCAAGATTTTCATCAGAATCTTGTAATCAAGATTAACCAGAGAGATAGGTCTGTATGAAGTTACTTCTGAAGGATCTTTGTTAATTTTAGGAATCAAAATAATATTAGCTCTTTTAAAACTTTTAGATGACTTGAAATTCTCTTCAAAATATGTCTTGTATAGATCTTTTAAAACAGGAATAATCTCAGATGAAAGAATCAGGTAGAACTCTAAAGGCATATTATCTGGGCCTGGAGTTTTCCCTCTGGCTATTGAAGTAATAGTTTTATAAATCTCCTGTTCTTCTATTAGCTTATTTAGAGATTCAAGATCTAAATCTGAAACTTTGGGAAACACTACATTTTCTAAAAACGCATTAATATTTGACTTTGTAGTGTTTTGGGAAGAAAATAACTCAGTATAGCAATTCTGGAATAGGCGAGATATCTGATCTTGTTTAGTATACATTTTGTCCTTACCTATAATTTTAAGAGTAGCTATAGGTTTCCTTTTAGTTTGCCTTTTAAAAATTGAAGCCTGGAATTTGCCCACCTTGTTGCCATGCCTTGAAAACCTGGCAGCACTCGTATACAGAGATTCTTATGCTTCTTTTTAAAGGAATAGATCTCTTTCTTTTTTACAGGTAAAGTAATTCTATCTGTTTTCCCTATTTGGACGGTGTTGATATAAAGTATATGTGTCTCTTAGTTTAATTGATAAATCATTATCATTTGCCATTTGCATCTTTTTAAATCTAGCCACATAAGTGTTAATCTCCGCTTTTAAATAAAGTTTAGCTGTTTCCCGAAAAATCGGAACACTGTCTCTACAATGACTATAACAGGCTAAATTCTTTATGTCTTTATTTTAACTAGGTAGTTATTAAATAGTTAATAACTATTTAATAACTATTCTACCTAGTTAAAATAAATACAAACTTGCCTGTAAAATAAAAATAAATCCTAAAATAGTTACAATGTAACTATTAGTTATTTTGTAGCTATCTTAGGGTTTATTTTACAGGTAAGTATTTAGTTTTAAATAGGAATAATTTAGTTAATGATAGTAATATTTATTTAGATTTATTTAAATTATATTTAAGTTAGGGGGTGTTAGGTTTAGGGTTAGACTTAGGTTTAGGGTTTAATAAATTTAATATAGTGGCGGCGACGTTGGGGGCGGCAGATTAGGGGTTAATAAGTGTAGGTAGGTGGCTGCGTTATTGGGGGCAGCAGATTAGGGGTTAATAAATATAATGTAGGTGTCGGCGATGTTGGGGGCAGCAGATTAGGGGTTCATAAGTATAATGTAGGTGGCAGCGGTGTCCGGAACGGCAGATTAGGGGTTAATAATATAATGTAGGTGTCAGCGATGTCGGGGGCGGCAGATTAGGGGTTAATAAGTGTAAGATTAGGGGTGTTTAGACTCGGGGTTCATGTTAGGGTGTTAGGTGTAAACATATATTTTATTTCCCCATAGGAATCAATGGTGCTGGTTAGTGAGTTTTACGCTGCTTTTTTGCAGGTGTTAGACTTTTTTTCAGCCGGCTCTCCCCATTGATTCCTATGGGGAAATTGTGCACAAGCACGTTACACCAACTCACCGCTGACTTAAGCAGCCCTGGTATTGGAGTGCGGTAATGAGCAAAATTTTGCTCAACGCTCACTTCTTGTCTTTTAACGATGGGTTTCTGAAAACTCGTAATACCAGCACTGTAGGTAAGTGAGTGGCGAGACAAAACTGCTCATTAGCACCGCATAGCCTCTAACGCAAAACTCGTAATCTAGGTGTAAATGTGTTAGACCTGAACAAATACAATATATATAAAAAAATAATCAAATATCCAAAGAACTCAAAAAGGGCCAAGTGAAACATATATATATATATATATATATATATATATATATATATATATATATATATATACATAATAATAAAACAAATTCAGTGTATATAAAACAACTTATCAAAAAGTTCAGAATAACAAGCAAAAAAAACAAACAAACAATTCCTATATGAATAATAGTTGTGTAGATTCAAAGTGTTCCATAAACAGAAGAAAAAGTTACAAATGTGCTAGGTATATATAGAAGTTTGACAAATGACCACCGAAGTTCATTCTTTTCATATACACCAAATAATTGTGAAAATATTACTTCCAGTGATAAAAAAGGAGAGAAAAAAGTTTATTTGTGAGTCCCATAAACAGAAATAAATAGTAAATGTGTTAAGCATAAGGTAACATTTATCAAGTGTCCACAAATATTCATTATTTTCAAGTACAAAAAAAAACAAAAAACAATTGTAACAAAAATTGTTGTAATAAATGTGCTAGGTATATACTGTATAGGCGTTTAACAAATGACCACCAAAATTCATTATTTTCATATACCAAAAAAATTGTGACAATGTTACTTCCAGTGAAAAAAAAAAGAAAAGAAAAAAAGTTCATTTGTGAGTAATAAAAACTAAAAACTGTCTCATAAACAGAAAAAAATTGTAAATGTGTTAAGGATAAAGTAAAATGTATCAAGTGTCCACAAATATTCATTATTTTCAAGTACAAATAAAAAGAAATTGTCACCAGTAATGAAGGGACAGAAAAAAAAA
The DNA here is from genome assembly GCF_027579735.1 of Bombina bombina. Classification (NCBI taxonomy): domain Eukaryota; kingdom Metazoa; phylum Chordata; class Amphibia; order Anura; family Bombinatoridae; genus Bombina; species Bombina bombina. Next base: position 964,319,311 of record NC_069499.1, read on the forward strand.
GAAAAGAAAAAGGGGAGAGGAAAGAATTGAGGGCTCTCATTAATAGACTATTTTTTTGTTTCATTCTCTAGAAAGGTTTGAGCTGCTTCTGGGGATTCAAATAAATAACAATAATTAGGGCCAGATTTGATCCTGAACTTGGCTGGGTATAGAAGAGAGAAAAACCTATTTTATGAGACCAATCAGGAGCATAAGGTTGAGAATTATTTCCTTTTCAAAGAAGTTTCCACAGAGAAGTCCTGAAAAAGTAATATCTTAGCCCAATTGAAGTGAAGATCTTGCTGCTTTCTAAAGGCTCTTAAAAGCTCTGACTTCCCCTGGAAATTAAGGAGTTTTCCAATTACTGGGCGGGGTTTCTTAGAACTCTGTAAGGATGGTTCTGGCTCTCTTCCCAATCTGTGAACTCTTTCTACTGTAAAGAGGTTCTTATTGAGTTTTACTCCCAACAGATCATGGAGAGACTCTTCCACAAAGGCTTTCAGTTCTGAAGATTTAAGGGTTTCAGGCAATCCTATTAGGCACAAATCATTACGCCTTGCTCTATTTTCCATGTCTTCCATTTTATTGGATAAAGTTGTATTTTGCTTTATTAAAAAATTGATTTTAGATTCCATGGAAATTTTGATATCATCCCAATTAGAAACCCTTTGTTCCAATTCTGTTATTCTATCAGCCTGGGCTTTTATTTCTCCTATTATTGTATCCAGTCTCGTGTGAATCTCCTCTATTTTAGAGCTGAAACTTGAGCAGCGATCTCACTAGCATCAGGAGGATTGGCTGATTTATCTTCCATATTTAATTTATTAGGAGAGTTGATGGCTTTATTTACTTTTTTTGTCTAGGTTTTTAAGTTTAGGAGACATCTTTGGTGAAGATATTTGTCCATTAATATTTTTGGACATAATCTCCTTATGGGAGGGGGGAAAGGTAAGACCTTTTATTTTATAAGATTAGGTTGTAAAATTATTTTGCCCCTTCTCACCCCGTAAGATATCGCTGTTACGGCTAGTTATTTCAATAGCCAAGTATCTCCAACAACAAAAATATAAAAGCCAGGCAAGATTAATAGCCATGCTGAATTGAGTTTGGAAAAGGTCAAAGTCAGTTTTTCCTTTGTGTATTTAACATGATTAAGGCCTAACTCCAGGGCAAGCTAAATAAACATCAGAAGAAATGCAGATGAATCAATATTTCTCACTTCAGTACCTGTTAAACTAAGGAAGAACTGCAATATCCAGAATATGATACAAAAGATAGAAGGCGCCACATAGTGCAAATCAGAGGGTCACACAGAGTATATTATGCAGATGAAGTCAATCCTACTCACATGAAGTATAGCACAAATTGTGCCAATAAAGCAGGCCGGATCCAAAAAGTTGTCTGGCAGACTCTCAGGCAACTCAGCACCAAGATGTTATCCTCGTCCCACTGTGAAGGAGTCCAAGGATAACCAAACATACACACACAGCAACCCAGCAGCCGGCAATAGACAGAGGGGTGTGGAGTTCCAGAAGGATAGGCAGTCCAGAGGTCCAAAAGGAATAAGTAGCAGCAGCAAGGTATAAATAAATAAAAGGTTTATTAAGGCTTGACTTTCCCAACGTTAAACTATATAACAGAGTATTTATGGTTAAGATTGCCGCTGATTGGCTGACAGATAAAGACCAAGTTTCGTATACACAACTAGAATACAATCTGGTATATCCATATTCATTGACAGGCTTACTTCATGTTGATCTTAAGAACATACCTAAAGAGGTGGTCAAATTGAAAATAATATATAATGTAGTGTTGGCTTGGAATAAATATAATAAAGATCTAGATATTAACAATCAGGTATCTCAATACCTTTCTATAAGAGGAAATCCAGATTTTGTACCTGGTTTGGAACAAAAAGTTTATAAGAAATGGGAGCAGAGGGGTTTGAGGTTTGTAGCACAACTGGAAGATACTGATCTACAGACAATTAAATCATTTAATACATTAAGACAGGAATTTACTTTATCCACCAAAGATTTTTATGCATATTTACAGATTTGTCATCTGTTTTTCATGCTACGAGAGAAACATGGGAGCAACTGGTCCTTAGATGTAATAAATTCTTGCATAAAGTTGTATCGGACTGGTTTTAACTCAATCTCAATCTGGTATAACTTAATGATGCAGAAAATGGGACAGGATAACTTAGAGAAAATAAATATTGCTTGGAAGAAAGAGTTCAGAGAAATGTCAGTAGAAGAAGTCACACAAAGTATTCAAAGAGTAGATAAAGCTATAAACTCTATTAATTGGAAAGAATCCCATGTAAGACTCTTATATACGGCATATATGACACCAGCAGCAATAGCAAGATGGTCTAAGAAAGATAATACACAGGTTGTCCCAGATGTAATTTCGCAAATATGGGCCACTGCTTCTGGACATGCCCTAAGATTCAAAAATTCTGGAATAGGGTAAATCATTGGGTGAACAGGTTTTTAGTAAAGAAATGTAAACTTGAAGCACAACACATATTTTTTCTATATCCAAATACAAAATATAGAGAGAATGTAGTTTTAATTAACACAGCCATATTAATGGGAAGAAATGTAATATTAAGTTCTTGGAAATCTAAATATAGTCCAGCGATGAAAGAATTCAATAATAAAGTTGTGGCACAGATGAATATGGAACAATTTAATATAAATATAACACAGGAGAGGAGAGTAGCTTTATTTTTTCAAAAGGGGTTAAAGGGTCATGAAACCCAAAATATTTCTTTCATGATTCAGATAGAGAATACAATTTTAAACAACATTCCAATTTACTTCTATTATGTAATTTGCATTATTCTTTAGATATCCCTTGTTGAAGAAATAGCAATGCACATGGGTGAGCCAATAACAAGAGGCATCTATGTGCAGCCACCAATCAGCAGATACTGAGCATATCTAGATATGCTTTTCAACCAAGTATATCACGAGAATGAAGCAAATGAGATAACAGAAGTAAATTAGAAAACTGTTTAAAATAGCATGCTCTTTCTAAAGCATGAAAGAAAGTTTTTGGCTAGAATGTCCCTTTGAAGGTACTCTTAACGCTCCCAGAGAGAGTTCAAAAACAGATAATATATCCCTTAAGAAAATCAAACTATTTTAGTATAGCCTTAATATCAGCTAGATTTCCACAGTTTTGGGGGGAGTGAGGAGGGGGAGAGAGGGAGAGGAGAGAATCAAGGCCCTTTTTCCTTTTTCTTTTTTGTTGTTGTTGTTGTTGTTGTGTGTATCTACAGTGTATTAAGATGTGATGGTCTATGCTTCTTCCTTTTTTCTGTTCCTTTTTTTTTTTTTTTTTTCCTTTTCTTTTTTTTCTTTTTCTTTTTGGGAATGCAACTTATAACAATGGAGGAACTGAAAGGGAAGAGAGAGGAAGAGAAAAGAGGGAAAAAGAAATAAAAGATTAATCGAAGAATAGATTTATGTGAAATATAAGTTTTCTTTATTTTTGTTAGCAGTTGCCCTAAAATATATTATATATGTATATGTATATACTGTTATAATGTGGTATATAATCAGGGTATTTTATTTTAGTTCTTTCAAGGATTTGGTAAAAAGAAAGAGTATATTAATAGAAGTGTATACGCTGTTAAACAGATGATCTGTAATTGTATAGATGATATATGTTATCTGCTTTCTTTTTTGTCTGCATTCATGTATGTTTGTAAGAAAAAACTCAATAAATAGATTTAAAAAAAAAAAAAAAAAGGTTTATTAAAAACTTAAAACAACAGCAACGTGTTTCTCAGTGACACAGCACCGTTTGATAAATTGGCCCCATGGCCTCAGTCCATCCTGAAATAACAAAATAAAATCTTGCAATGGATATGCCAAATCTGCAGAAAAAAAAATAAAGTAAATAGGAGGGTACCAAAAGTATGCTTTAACTTCCAAAATGATTCCAGTATTAGGTAGAAAAAGATGAAATACACTTAGGATAAAGCGCCTGATTAAAAGGTGCTAAATACCATGTGCTGGGAATTTCTCACAAGCCTCCTAGCAGACTTATTCACAAGCTGACGTGGAGACAGCTTCTCACACCACTTTCACGGCTCTCTCACAGCCTGGTCATTTCATTAGGTTAAAGATCGTGGTAAAAACTTGATAGTCCTGTGGAGAAAAGTCATATCATGCTCTAGGGTATTTATCACCACCTTTTATTCTGAGCTTTTAGATGAATTAAAGTGATAGCAAACACAGCTGTTATGCCATAGTGCTCCATTTATTAAAGCTTTAATTTTCAATATGTGCAATCTACGTGTCATTTTAGATGCCTTTTTCTCTTTACAAAGTTATTAAGCTGTTAAGAATCTAACAATGCTGCTCATCTCGTTGTGATTGAATCTTAATTGCCAAGGTTCGATTTCATTCATCTCTGTGCATTTTTCAAGTGACGCGAACCTCAATCCGCCAGATTTCCAAGCTATCAAGCAGTCAACTTGTTAGTTTGCGCTAATATGATGGTGAGTTAAGCAAACGAAGAGCAAATAGTAGAGTTCTTCATGTAGTCCTGTGCTACACTAGTAATAATAATGGTTTACTTCAGGTCTCAAAAAGCACTATATTTATTTTACAGCAGTATTTTGGATTGCACTTGACCACATCGTTGATAGTGTGAATAGTACTCGCTGCACTTGTAATCAGAAGTATAATGCACGCTAAGAAGCTCTGGTTAAATATTTGTAACCATCCGCTTGTAATGTCAGATTGTGTATTGATCTTAGTGGGATAAGATAATGCACCCTGATCAGCAGAGGACAATGAAAAGCAAAGGACCAGACGCATGTGGCAATAGTCACCATTGTCACCACAAACATTAAAATAAAATCCTGGCAGTCAGGAGTAAATATAGAAGTTTATATTTCCCTTGATCTGTTATTATATTTTTGTTTAAATATTGTTGTTTACTGTAAATATATCTTAAAGAGACAGTCAAATCAAAATTAAACTTTCATGATTCAGATAGAGGACACAGTTTTAAACAAATTTCCAGTTCATTACCATTATTTAAATGTGCACAACCTTTTTATATGCACACTTTCGGAGGCACCAGCTCCTACTGAGCATGTGCAAGATTCCTAAGATATAAATACATTATTTGCATTTTGTGATTGGCTGATAGCTGTCACATAATGCGTTAGGAAGGAAAATGTAACTATCTGAAATTTGTCAGGAAAAAAAAATCTACTTTGCATTATTATGCATTTATTGATTATGCAATTGTACTGTGTATAGTGGTCCTTTAATAATTTTGTAAATAATATATTATATTTATAGTTTATAGATAAAGTTTTACAACTTTGTTTCTGAACAATGTTCTGAACATTGACTAGGGATTGTAAACGATAATTTGGTGTAATGCAAAATGTTACATTTTATTTGCATAGTATTATGATTACTTATTCCCCACTCCATTTAGTTATGTCTGCCACCATGTTGTAATTATTCATAGTATCCAGTGCTGATGTATTTACACATTGCAGTTACTTTTCTTCAGATACCTTCAGTATAACTTAGGTTCCAAAATGGTGGCAATGATAATTAGAGGGACTTTAATGCCCCTTTAATCTCTATAGAAATATATTATCCATCATGTTTTTCATCAAGGAATTAATTTTAAACAAATTCTTTAATCTACTATGCTTATCATCTATTAGATGCTAGTGCCATGAAGATTCACTTAGATTACAAAGATGCAGTGATCAGGCTAGTTTATAAAGAAAAGAAAAAATATTTCTTTAAAAAAAAAGGATGTAGTAGACATAAAAATATTGTAAAGTTAGATAAATATAAAGAAATAAAATGTCAGTGCATCCACAAAAGCAGATCTTTTTCTATTATTATAGTGCAATTTTAAAACAATATTTTCCACCCGGTCCCTTGTTTGATGACACAGATATAAAAATGTCTCTCTTTCATGAGCAGCTAGTGTGATTAAATACAAGTCGCATCTGTAAATCTCTTTCTATCACATGTCTACACCTCGCTGCTTGCAGGCTGCAAGCTATAAATTTTTGCTTACCCTTTCAATCTGACGCTTGTTGATTTGCAGGGGTGCACTGGGTTAAACAGATAACTATTCTCTCGTATTTCATATGATGTAAATTAGCTCTAATGTACAAGCGCATTTTAATTGTAAGAGTTATCTGAATGATTTAAGCCTTTAAACCTGTCCACTTGGAAGCACAGCTCAAACATCAATCAAATCAGTTTACTTACATACACATGGACCCCTTTCAGTAAAAGACATCCAAGGGAAGAAAAGGGACATTTGGTGCATAAATGACATGCCCTAATTCTTCCTCTGCTTGTTTGCTCACCAGCTTTGTCAGTTATCTGCAGCTCACAAGCAATACTTTAACTTTGTTTAACCACTTTACGAGGGTTAAACACATAGATTTGCAGAGTTGTTTATGCTAACATTATATGATCTAATGACACTACAATGTCCCTTTAATTGAAACTGTAATGTTAAATTTAGATAGTAGATGTACAACACTCATACCATGACAACATATTGCAATAACCCTAAAGATAAACATTATTTGCCTACAAAATAAATGAAAAAAAAAATAACATAATCAGCAGAATGGCAAACAATAAGACCCCAGTTGCCAAACATTTCACAGAACATCAACATCCTCTAGAACAATTGTCATTAATAATAATGGATCATGTCCCCAAAAACATCAGAGGAGGGGATAGAAATGGCCTGCTAGACAGGAATCTTATTGGATTTTTACATTGGATACCAGAAAACTTTATTGAATCAATGCAGTTTGGGATTTCAATTTGTTCTTTGGTTTAGGTTTAATACATAGGCGCCGATTTATCAAGGGCCAAATGGCCCCTGATGCCCCTGTTTCTGCGCGAGCCTTGAGGCTCGCCGGAAACAGCACTTATGAAGCAGCGGTCTTAAGACTGTTGCTCCTCAACTGGTCCACTGCCTCTGAGGTTGCAATACAAAAGTGCTGTCCACAGTGCTGAACCAAAAAAAAAAAGCTTAGATGCCTTCTTTTTCAAATAAAGATAGCAAAAGAATGAAGAAATATTGATAATAGGAGTAAATTAGAAAGTTGCTTAAAAATGCATACTCTAAAGGGACAAGATGTGGGAATATTAATTTCTGTATATGCCCAAAATGCTCACTACCATCGGCAGACCTTATCCATATGATCTGGGAATGCCCTAAGATTAAAAATTTCTGGGCTAAAATAGAATACTGGATTAACCAAGTTTTAAAAATCTCACCTCTGAAGTTAGACATAATCTCTGTAATCTTTCTATGGGAAGCAACGAAAGACCTTCGGAAGCATAATAAAATAGTTAATATGATTATTCTAGCGGCAAGATATTTAATTTTCAAAAAATGGAAAGGGAGGGCAAGTCCCAGTATAAATGAGCTTAAAAATTGCCTAAAAAAGCAATATATGATAGAGCAAAGAGACATTAACATAGAAGAAGAGAATGACATTGAAAATTTCTTTAAAAAATGGACAATTTTTATTAAAATATTCCCACTGAATGAAAGAGAATATATGATATACCCATTTAGGAACTCAGAACTGGTACTGCTGGGACTATGGTAGTCCCCCTTGCTCATCTCTCGGCCCCCCCTCCTCTTCCCTTTTTTTTCTCTTTTTTTTTTTTCCTCTTTCTCCTCTCACTCTCTCTTTTTTTTTTTTTTGGTGATGGTTACATGTTGTGTTTTTGGTGTTAATATGCCTAGCGCTGTTTGATTGTTTAGGCCCTCCTTCCCCTAGTTGATAAGGTATGTTAGGTTGGTTGATTTCTATGTGAATAATTGACTTAAGACGGGAAGGGAAGGAAAGGGTGAAATTCAACTATTGTTCAGGCTGTTACTTAAAAGATAAGATATAGTATGACAAAATAATGTAAATCACGGTATATGTTGCATCTGAAAGTTTAATTTACATTAATATTCTGTGAAAAAGAATAAGCACTATTTCACTATGTTTTACCTCTTTCGATATGAATATCTTGAAGCTAGGGGAAAAAAATATATATAAAAAAATGCATACTCTATCTGGATCACGAAAGAAAAATTTGGGTTCAGTGTCCCTTTAATAAAAATAAAGTCAAAATGAAGAAGCCATGTGTGAAAAATTAATCTTATGATTTAATCGTGAAATGCTTGTGGGATATTTCCCTATCAGACCAAACTTGGATAGTAGTCTTCTTATCCAAGCGTCAAGTGGAAGGATAAGGAAATATCCCAGAACAAAATGAGAGGTATGAAATGAGGTAAGTAGTACTGATGGAAAACAGGACAGTCCTTAAAATCAGCTGTACAGGAAAAAACAGCAGAGAGGTCGGAGACAGGCAAGGTTCGGCAACAATAAGGCTATCCAGCAGTTCAGGGGTTAAACAGCAGAGTGGTCAGACAGACAAAGTTCAGCAACAAGGTATCCAGCAGTTCAGGGGTTAAACAGCAAAGTGGTCAGGCAGGCAAAGTTCAGCAACAAGGTATCCAGCAGCTCAGGGGTTAAACAGCAGAGTGGTCAGACAGGCAAAGTTTAGCAACAATAAGGTAATCAAGCAGCAGTAGTAAATAGCACCCAGGAGCACACAGAGTAAGTCCTATACTTGGGCAGTGTGTATATGGTACGTAGGTACTTACATAGGCATGGATTCACGCCAAGGAGACTATGAGGATCCAACCGGCATGAGAGGGGAATTGACATGCAGTGTTGACATCATGACCACTCACTCACAGCAACTGCCACGTCTATGACAACAGCCATAGCAACAGAGCGGTGCAACGGAAGAAAGGAGCAGCATGGCGTGACATAGCCCCCCACTCAAGGGTTACCTCTGTGAACTAGAGTTGGCTTCAAAGGGAGAGCAGCATGGAGCCTGGAGACCAAAGAGGAAGCATGCACATCACGGGTAGGGACCCAGGAATGCTCTGCCACAGAGTAACCCTTCCAGTGCACAAGGTACTGGAGTTGTCTGCACTTGATACTGGAGTCCAGGATTTTGGCAACCTCATACTCCAGTTCACCATGAATCAGGAGTGGAGGAGGAGGACATCTGAGTCGAGTATACCTATTCATGATGTAGGGTTTTAGCAAGGAGATGTAAAAGACTGGGTGAATGTGCAAGGACTTAGGCAAGGCCACTCTGTAGGCAACAGGAGAAAGTCTTTTGATGACTTTATAAGGACCAATATACCAAAGCCCTAATTTGTGACAAGGTTGATGTAAGTGGATATGTCGGGTAGAGGCAAACCTCTTGTATCTGGAGACAGTTGATTGTAACTGAGAGCGTATGCATTGCCAATGGGTAGTAAGGTCAATGAAGTGATGTTCTGCAGCAGGGACTCCTGTAGACTGAGCAGAAAGAAGAAAAACACGAGGTTGATAACCAGCTGCAGTCTGGAAAGGAGAGCATCGTTGAGAAGAGAAAAGGTAGAAACAAATTGAGGTCTTCTGTCAGAGACGATATTTATAGGTATACCATGGAGTCGTACCACGTGTAACAGAAAAAGAGTTGACAATTCTTGGGCTGTAGGTAACTTAGGTAAAGGTACAAAATGAGCCAGTTTAGAGAACCGATCCATCACAACCCAGACTGTATGATGGTCAGAAGGAGGGAGATCATCAACAAAATCCATGGCAATGTGTGTCCATGGTTGTTTAGGTATGTACAATAGTTGAAGTAGGCCATGAGGTAGGGAACTGGGAGTCTTATTAACAGCACAAGTTTGACAAGCCTTGACATAATCCTGAGAGTCCGACTTCATGGTAGGGCACCACACGTGTTGGGAAAGGTGTTTAAAGGTTCTTGTCAAACCAGGATAACAAGATAGCTTGGTGTCATGAGCCCAGGATAGCACAGGAGAGTGACAGTTTGGAGGAACATAAAGAATCTCAGGAGCTGCAGGGGCTTCAGAAGATTTTCTTGACTGGGCATGTTGCAGTCTTTGAAGAAGAGAGGTGTTAAACTGAGCAACCACACAGGAAGGAGGAATGATGTGTTCGATAGGAGCTTCAGAAGAGTCATTAGACTAAAGAAACTGACGGGAAAGGGCATCAGCCTTTTTATTTTTGGTCCCAGGAAGGTAAGAGACTATAAAGTTAAAATGGGAAAAGAATAAGGCTTACCTGGCCTGTCGAGAATTGAGTCGATGGGCAGTCTCTAAGTACGTCAGGTTCTTATGATCCGTAAGTATCTGAATGGGGTTGGTAGAACCCTTTAGACAGTGACACCATTTAGTAAGAGCCATCTTGATGGCTAGGAGTTTACAATTTCCCACGTCGTAATTCCTCTCTGCAGGAGAGAACCACTTAAAGAAAAAAGTCACAGGATGCAATTTGGAGGTTGAAGGGTCTCTTTAGGTTAAGACAGTGCCAGCTCCTATTTCAGAGGCATCAACCTCTAAGGTGAACTGTAAATCAGGATCAGGATGACGTAGCACAGGAGCAGTACAAAAGGCTGTTTTCTGATGAGAGAAAGCATCCACAGCTACTGGAGGCCAATTCTTACAGTCTCTGTTTCGTTTAGTCAGCTCAGAGAGTAGAGCAAAAATCTTGAAAAAATTATTTATAAATGCGATAATAGTTGGAAAATCCCAAGAATCTCTGTAACTCCTTCAATGTGATGGGCTAAGGCCATTCCAGAACTGCTGTTAGCTTAGTGGAATCTATGGCGATACCTTCTTTTGAGATGATATATCCAAGGAATTGAATCCGGACTTGATCGAATTCACAATTCTCCAATTTGGCTACCTGAGTATTGTTTCTGAGATGAAGAAGCACCATTTTCAAATGCTCATGGTGCTCAAGTGGTGGATAATATGAGGATGTCATCCAGATAGACGATCACAGTACAGGTCACAGTACAGGTCACGGAAGACATCATTGGTGAATGCTTGAAAGACAGCAGGGGCATTGCACAGCCAAAAAGGCATTATGAGGTACTCATAATGCCCTGATCTCATGTTGAAGGCAGCCTTCCACTCATGTCCCGGGAAGATACGAATGAGATTGTATGCCCCACGAAGATCTAATTTTGTAAAGTAGCAAGCATTTTGGAGTAAATCATATAATTCAGTGATCAAGGGAATAGGATAACGATTCTTGACCGTTATGTTGTTTAGGGCTCTGTAGTCGATACAGGGTCTCAGACCACCATCTTTTTTACCGACAGAAAAGAACCCAGCCCCGGCAGGAGAGGAGGATTGTGTAGTGCTGCTGAAGAGGTAGAGGACAGTCTAGTGGCTGGATGGGTAAGAGGACGAGAGGGAAGGATCCTGCAAGTTCTCTCTCTCTCTCAGCTTGTCTTTCCTGAAAGCGTGAATCCAGACTGATGCAGAGTGCTATAAAATCATCCAGGAAAGAGGGAACATCACGATAAGTGAGCTCATCCTTGAAGCGCTCATGCAGGTCTCTCCAGAAGGCCGCCTTGAGAGCACTGCAATCCCAACTGGTCTCAAGTGCTAAGGTGCAAAATTCAATGGCGTATTGTGCCACAGATCTATTGCTCTGGCGGAGATCCAAGAGAGCGTACTCTGCAGCAGAAGTTGCGACCATTCCGAAATACGGAAGATAATGCAGAAATAAAGGTATCAGCATCATTCAGGAGTTAAGCACTCTGTTCCAAAAGGGGAGAGACCCAGGGTAGCGTCTTGTCTTTTTACAAAGAAATGATAAAGGTAACCTTTGACTGATGAGATTGGAAGGTATGGGGGTCATTGCGAAAATGCAGTCTGCACTGGTTGAGAAAACCCCTACAGTCTGTAGTGCCATCAAACTTGTCGGTCAACGGTATCTGGGTGTTATGCTACCAGAAGCAGGGGAGGAGGTTGCGGTACTAGCAGGAACAGGCTCTGTGGCAACAGGAGCAGAATTGTTCTCTGCTACAAGTGAGGAGAGCATAGCAGTAATAGTCTCCAATTTGGAATCCAGGCATTGCAGGTGTGAGGCGTGGGTTCCCAGCATTTGTCCCTGAAGAGAAATTGTTCTAGCCACCTCATTTGGGTCCATGGCCCAAGTATAATGTAATGCTTGTGGGATATTTCCCTATCAGACCAAACTTAGCCAGTAGTCTTCTTATCCCAGCGTCAAGTGGAAGAGGTATGAAATGAGGTAAGTAAAACTCACGGAAAACAAGGCTGTCCTTAAAATCAGCTGTGAACGAAAAGACAGGCAAGACTCAGCCTATCCAGCAGTTCAGGGGTTAAACAGCACAGTGGTTGTTGGATGGTGCACAGACTTTGGAACTGGAGAGTTTTGGACTCTTAAGACTTTGTATAGCGCAGTATACACTTTTTATATTTATATATATATATACTAGTCCTAAAGCCCGTTTATACAGGCCATTTTTGCAGTACAGCGGTCCCATCCCTTGCTCTCTCTCCCCCTCTCCTTTGTGTTCTCTCCCCCTCTCTTTTGTGCTCTCTCCCCCTCTCTTTTGTGCTCTCTCTTGCTCCACCTCTCTTTTGCTTTGTCTCTCCCCCCTCTCTTTTGCTCCCTCTCTCCCCCTCTCTTTTGCTTTCTCTCCCCCCTCTATTTGCTCTCTCTCCCCTCTCTCTTTTACGCTCTCTCCCCCCTCCCTTTTGCGTTCTCTCTCTCTTTTGCGCTCTCTCTCCCCCCCTCTTTTGCACACTCTCTCTCCCCCCCTCTTTTGTGCTCTCTCTCTCCCCCTCTCTTTTGCGCTCTCTCCCCCTCTCTTTTGTGCTCTCTCTCCCCCTCTCTTTTGCTCTGTCTCTCTCCCCTTTTTTTGCTATCTCTCTCCATCCCTATCTTTTGCTCTTTCTCTCCATCCCTCTCTTTTGCTCTCTCTCTCCCCCTCTCTATTGCTCTCTTTCTCCCCTCTCTTTTGCTCTCTCTTCCCTCTATTTTGCTCTTTCCTCTCTCTTTTGCTCTCTCTTTCCCCTCTCTTTTGCTCTCTCTCCATCCCTCTCTTTTGCTCTCTTCCCTTCTCTATGGCTCTCTCCCCCCTCTCTTTTGCTCTCTCTCCCCCTTCTCTTTTTCTCTCTCTCCCCCCTCTCTCTCCCCCCTCCTCTCCCTTTTCTCTCTCCCCCTCCTCTCTCCCCTCTCCTCTCTCTCCGCCCTCTCTCTCTCCCCTCTCTTCTTTTGCTCTCTCTCCCCCTTCTCTTTTGATCTCTCTCCCCCTTCTCTTTTGCTCTCTCTCTTCCCCTCTCTTTTGCTCTCTCTCTTCCCCCTCTTATTTTCTCTCTCCCCCTCCCTTTTGCTCTCTCTCTCTCTCTCCCCCCTCTCTTTTTCTCTCTCTTCCCTCTATTTTGCTCTTTCCCCTCTCTTTTGCTCTTTCCCCTCTCTTTCGCTCTCTCTCCATCCCTCTCTTTTGCTCTCTCTTCCCTTCTCTATGGCTCTCTCTCCCCCTCTCTTTTGCTCTCTCTCCCCCTCTCTCTTTTGCTCTCTCTCCCCCCCCCTCTCTCCCCCCTCCTCTCTCTCCCCTCTCTCTCCCCTCTCTTCTTTTGCTCTCTCTCCCCCTCTCTTTTTCTCTCTCTCTTCTCCTCTCTTTTGCTCTCTATCTTTCCCCCTCTTAATCTCTCTCTCCCCCTCTCTTTTGTTCTCTCTCTCCCCCCTCTCTTTTTCTCTCTCTTCCCTCTATTTTGCTCTTTCCCCTCTCTTTGGCTATTGCCCCTCTATTTTGCTCTCTCCCCCCCTCTTCTGCTCTTCCCCCTCTCTTTAGCTCTTTCCTATCTCTTTTTGTCTCTCCCCCTCTCTTTCTATTTCTCTATTTCTCTCCCCTCTGTCTCGCGCCGACCACACCCCCGCCCTGGCACGCCCTGCCACGCCCTGCCACGCCCACGCTCCCGTCGGTCATGCCCACACTCCCGTCCAGTCACGCCTACAAACAGCATGTCAGGTAAGGACAGGTGTGTTTGTCCTCATACTATCTCTACTGCGCATGACAGCCTCAGACAAACACACTTGGCCTTTTATATTATAGGATATATATATACATATACATCTTAGACATGTATATGTATGTATCTCCATGTTAAAACCCTTTGCATGCATTTTTCCTAACACCTGAGACCTCATATCTTTCAGCCCTTATAACTTTTTTATGTAATATTTGTATTTAATACTTTTTATTTGATAGTGTTATTATGAGTGTAACTATACTTTTAATTATAATTTTGATGTGTTTTGTGCAACTTTTTATATATATAATATTATTTTATATGAAAGCATTTGCTGGTTTAAATACATTTTATTCCTTTAATGTCTTTGTGTGTTTGTGTCCACCCAGCAATCAAAATGACCTGGTACTCAATTTGTTTTGTGTACCAGGTTGAGTGGCACCAGCATCAACATCAGCCATGGAGGTCCATTTATCAAGCTGTGTATGGAGCTTGAGGGCCTGTGTTTCTGGCGAGTCTTCAGACTCGCCAGAAACAGCAGTTATGAAGCAGCGGTCTAAAGACCGTTGCTCCATAACCCTGTCCATCTGCTCTGAGCAGTCGGACAGAGATCGCCACAATTCAACCCGATCGAGTACGATCGGGTTGATTTACACCCCCCTGCTAGCGGCCGATTGGCTGCGAGGCTGCAGGGGGCGGCGTTGCACCAGCAGCTCACAAGAGCTGCTGGTGCAATGCTGATTACGGAGAGCGACAGACCTTACGGAGAGCGACAGACCTTTAATAAATAGGCCTCATGGTCTGAAAGATGGCCAGCAATAGCATCAACTGGAATTATATGCTGACTTTTGCTCCAAAAAAAACCCATGTATTATACATGAATCAAGGGAATGGTGTAATCTGATTGGCTCAGACAAGTCTGGCTCAAATAACAATTAAGTAAATGAAAAATGCCAGCATCTGTCAAAATTTTGCTTCCTTTTAATTCATACAAACATAATATATATTTTTCATTTAATAACAAGGTAGATTGTCAGGAGAATAGAAAGAATGCATACATCTTCCTGTCTTAAATAAAGATTTTGCTGCAAGCAGTACTTGCATCATCTGAAAATGACTGCATTACTAACAGCAAATAGGAAATATTCTATATGTCGCTATCTTCGTTATTCACAAATAAGGTGCAAGTGTTCACATCACTTATACAATTTGACCCAGCTTACAATAAGCTCCCCAGTACTGTGTCCTTTAAAACTTTATTTATAACATATAGGTACAATACAAATTTACATTTTCAGGCAACATGCCTTTAAAGGGATGATAAAGTCAAAATTAAACTTAAATGGTCAGTCTACTCCAGTTTTTTTATTTAAAAAGATAGATTATATGTTTATTAACCATTCCTTAGTTTTGCTTAACCAACACGGTTATATTAATATACTTTTTACCTCTGTGATTACCTTGTATCTAAGCCTCTGCAGACTTCCCCCTTATCTAAGTGCTTTTGACAGACATGCAGTTTAGCCAATCAGTGCAGACTACTAAATAACTCCACGGGAGTGAACACAATGTTATCTACAGTATATGACACACATGAACTAGTACTGTCTAACTGTGAAAAACTTTCAAAATGCTCTGAGCTAAGAGGCGGTTTTCAACGGTTTAGAAAGCAGTTTGAGCCTACCTAGGTTTAGACTCCCCCTAAAACTAGCAAATCTTCCAATGCAATGAATGACATCTGGCTCCTGTCTTCCGCATTTCACACAAACAGGGTTCCATTTTGCTGTTCTTGTTGGAGTTATATAATCCATATGTAGTAATCCCGTATGACATTCCCTCATATTTATTGTTAGTGTAGTGTTTCTGACTTTTTTGATACTATGCAAAATTGACGTATCATTCCCCCATTGGCCTACAGCTTTTTTCCATTTTGCTTCCAAGCTTTCAAAACAATTTTTCACCTCTTTTTTTTTTTTTCTCAAATATTTTTATTGAGGATAAAAGCTTACAAATTTACAGATACAAAGTGTAAGGCAAAAAGTAAAATAAAAAATTATACTTAACAAGAAGCCAAACCCTTCTTATTAAATTACAGAGGGTAGCAACAAAAATTGCAAGCAATCAAATAAATCTTACAGAGTGTGTTAAATTACTCATATCATATTACAGAGAAATATAAACATTATTATGCCCACATTAGCTATATTATCCTCTTTTCTATTTATATAACTATAGATGATACAATAAGAATTAGGAGTGACCCCCAAATTGAAATATAAAGGCTTTTGGAAAAAAACAGGTTCCCTCTTAAAGTAAACAATGGCTTCACATGTACTCTTAACATAAGG
The DNA here is from genome assembly GCF_027579735.1 of Bombina bombina. Lineage (NCBI taxonomy): Eukaryota > Metazoa > Chordata > Amphibia > Anura > Bombinatoridae > Bombina > Bombina bombina. The sequence goes on from NC_069499.1 coordinate 964,335,552, forward strand.
AAAGAGTAGAAAGAGGGGTTATAGGGGTCACTCAGTGATTATTGAATATATAGGGCCACTCTTGGACCCCTGCCGCATATATACATGGGAATGTAATCAATATGGACTAGAATAATAGAAAACCAACACCATCAACAGTGATATGCTAGAAAAAGAAAGAAAAAAGAAAAACCTTGGTTGGGCAACTGTAAATAATAATTTTACAAACTGTGAAAGGAGGTCTGAGATTGGTCTTTCTAATCTAACGATATACCATCTTAGGGGATATGGATCTATAGATATACATATTCAAGATGGTATACTAATATCAGAGGAGTTGTACCACCTGGTTATTAATGCTTGTAAGGGCAGAGGGTGTAAATGAATTTAGACTATCAATAGACCTGAAAAGAAGATTAAAGGGACATTATACACTCATTTTTTCTTTGCATAAATGTCTTGTAGATGATCTATTTATATAGCCCATAAAGTTTGTTTTTAAAAATAAATGTATAGTTTTGCTTATTTTTAAATAACATTGCTCTGATTTTCAGACTCCTAACCAAGCCCCAAAGTTTTATGTGAATACTGTCAGCTACCTTTTTCAGCTTGCTCCTGTTTGTGTAAAGGGTCTTTTCATATGCAAAAGAAGGGGGAGGGGGGAGTGTCTCATTTGCCACTTTCAGTGGGCTTTCCAGCTACCTTTTCAACAGAGCCAAACTGACAGCTTCTAAGTAAGTTTTTAAACAGTTTTATACTGGATTTTTATTTCAGTATCTGTGCATCTTATTCTTTATAGTAGTGTCTATTACATGCAGTTATATGAAAATGAGTGTATACTGTCCCTTTAAGGTTAGCACTAATTAATAAGTAAAAACAGTAAGCAAGGAGTCCATGGGGTGGCACAAATGGGGGAATTGTTACAAGTTGAACTCTGTGCATAATATCATATCATCCCAGGCGGATTGAGTCTCCATGAGCTGTACGTAGCTAACTAGTAGTAAAGGTGGGATATAACCTATCAAACACATATTATTAACTTAAGATAAAGTACAGACAAACTTTTGTGGCCATCAGTAAGCACCTATAAACAGAGTGGAAACACTAAATATAAACGGGACACAGCTAACAAGTAACATCCATCGAGATGTGAGAGTCAGTATATCAGTCCCACCAAGTGATTAATTGACTCCTAAATAATAGAATAATAAGTTACCCCACTCCTGATCTGTGGCACAGAAACAATTTGAGTCCGCTCAGGTGGATCTCGAGTGCAGAGGTGATCTTGTAGTGTGACTCGTATTCTGCACCGAGGAGTCCCTCTAATTTAAGTGACCACTGCTCCAGTGTTGAACTCTGAGATCCACAGCGGGTGTTAGACAACAACTCGCCCAGGACGTCTCTGAACAGCTGGGAGTCAGGGCTTTGACCATACGCCATTTCACTCATATGATCTCTCTCCTTATTTTGTCCTTGATTTGGGGTCCTGGAGAGGGTCTTAATGGTAGCCGGATCACAGGGCATAACCCCATGTCTTGTCTTAGCGACCTCCTCACTCTCCTTCTGTACCGACCTGTCAGCTGCACCATGTACTGCTATATTGCTTCCGCTGCCCCGGGAGGTTGTCGCCACTCTATCTACCTGGCATATTGTCTCCACAGGTTCCATTAAATGGGTGTCTAGTGGCAGAGCCGAGTTGCCCTCCGAAGTGAGCAGTAACCTTGGTGTCACGGTTTTACTCACACTCCCCCATGTTAGATGTAAGGTCTCTGTAAAGCGCGAAATGTGGTCTTGAAATAAACAGTCTACCAACTTCAGCAGTTTTACGTGGTTCAACTCCATTAGTATGATAAAGTTCACAGTGTTTGCTGTGTTGTACGGCTTAAATTCAGCTCTTGTAGCTGCTCAGCTATTTCAGCTGCCGAACCTGACTTATCAGGAAATTGGGGAGGGCGAATGAGGATCCAGGCCGATGTTAGGCCTCCGCTGCGTACCTCCTAAGTTCTGGTCTGCAGGGCTGGAAAAAACTGTAAAATACTGCTCCGTTAGAGGTAGACAACACAGTAGTACTTGAAGAAGCCTTGAATTTTAGTGCTAATGAGCGATAAACAGCGGATTTATCTGCCCAGATTCACAGCCGTAGACGAAAAGCAGCCATTCTAGTTGGTGTTCGGACACGCCCCCCATTTTTCACCTCTTTATTTCATAGTTGCTTATATACAAATAATAATTTATATTTTTCATTCTGGCATCTTTCCATTATATTAAATATAACTCTTTCTTTGCTTTGAATGGGAAAATTATTTATCAATGAGTTTATATAGTGCTTAATCTGTATGTAAAATAAGGTCTTATCTTTAAAAGGTTCAATTTACTTTGGAACTCAGTGAAAGCTATTACATTTCTGCTTTTTTTATCTTGTCATTTTTACTATAATATATGTGCTTTACTAGTACCTTCTGGTCTGTGATTATTAAGGTTTTGCGTTGCCCTATTTCCCTCAATATCAAGTCTTTCATTACATTGGAAGATTGGTGGGTATCTCTGTGACACCTGCACTTTTGCACTTATATATTTGATCGAGTGGAGCTCTGTATCTGAGACAGACAGAAGCAATCTGGTCATTTTTGTAGCTGACTGTACGGCTATTTAAAGGGATATTAAACACTTTGAGAGGGTAATATAAAATGATACATCATATAGCTAATAAAAAGGCTGCAATATACTTTCATTTTTTTATTTTGTCCCCTCTTCCTGTAATTCCATTCTGAAATTGTGAGCTTTCCAGTTCCTTTTAGAAATGGAAGTGCAGACCACTGTTATATTCCACACAGCCATTGGCTGTGCACTCTAGTGACCTATTTATAACTGTCCCTAATTGGCCACAGCAGAGAAGGTAACCTAAATTACTTTCAAGCACATAGGATCAGCACAACACATAATGGCCACAGCCTAGATTGAATCAGTAAAGTAGGTGCCGCACCTTCCAGGCCTCCCTCTGCTGGCCTCCACAGGTATACAAAAAAACAGTGGCGTCACTAGGGTTGGTGTCACCCGGAGCGGTAACTTATGGTGTCACCCACCTCCCAGTTATGTTTTTTTTTTCTTTCACAAATGTTACTAATAAATCACTAGCAAATCAGAAATCCTATATGACACTAAATGTGATGAGATAGATAATATATATATCATATATATACTGTATATATCATATATATATATATATATATATATATATCATATATTTATATATATATATATAAATAATTATATATATATATATATATATATCATATATCATATATATATCTCATAAATATATATGTATATATATATATATATCATATATGTATATATATATATATATATATATCTATATATATATAGTATCTTATATTTATCATTAATATACATACAGCTTAAATATATCATATATAGCTGTCTCTCTTCCCCCTTCTCTCTCTACCCCTATATATGATATATATATATATATATATTATATATATATATGATATATATCATATATATATCATATATATATCATATATATATATATATATATATATATATATATATATATATATATATATATATATATATATATATATATATATATAAGAGAAAGACAGGGAAAAGAGAGACATAGGGGGGGATGGTTAGAAACAGACCACTGAAATGGGGGAGAAACTCCACTTGTAAGTATTTCAGATGGGGATCCTCATGTTTGTTCACTGGAAGCTCAGAGCCCTCAGACCAGCCTCTCCTGACCTCCATCTGCTGAACACACAGCACCAGCTGTGTGTATCGACTGGGCAAGGGGTTCATCTTCAAGTGTTTGTCCTTCAGAGTCTAGTGTGCTACAGGCAGTGCACAGGTTTATACAAGTTTTTTTTTAAAAAAAAAAAGCGTCAGTGACGTCACAACATTTTCAGCGTGAGACTTAATGTTCTGCACCTACTAGAATCGGGATTGGATAATACATTTAGAGCCTGCCCAGTGAGAGACATGCAAATAATAATTGTACGGTGGATTAAAAGGGCAGTCCCGAGTCTCTGCCGATCCTGCCTCTGTGTCGTGTTGTGCTTAACCCCACTGCCTCTGCTTAGCATTTACCCCTTGGCCCTGCTTTCCTAGGCTCTAGCCCTTTAAAAAAAATAAAAAAATAACCATTTGACTTGGACTCAGTTGCAGCTCCTATGTTAATCTGCCACTGGTAGTGGTGTCACCCCCTGGAGTGTGTCACCCGGGTGCTGTCCGCACCCCCCACACCCCCTAGTGATGCAACTGCAAAAAAGCGACAGATGATGGTGGCACACTTAAATAAGTGAAACCTTTATTGGAAGAGCAACTTTTCGGGACACCTGTCCCTTTCTCAAGCTAGTGCATAATGATACAAACATACATCTTATAGGGTACAGACCTAAAAAGGTAACCAATAACCTATAACTTGGAGGGGTTACATCACATGACTACATACCTAAATGTCAGATGAGCTTACTGTTGAGCTGTAGGTTTAACCCTCTCACTGAAAGATGAAATTGGAATACCTATTAAAAACAAAGGCAGCAAAACATAGTCTAAATTACCTCATTATTACAAAGAATGCAAAAATACAAAATATATTTTATGCAGCATATTAGTTATTAAACAAAACAAGAAAACAAACCTTAATAAATAAATGGAAGAAAATTAAAATCTCTATTTCAGCCTTTTGGATACATAGTATTAAGGCACCATATCCATTTAGCATCTTTATAGAGGAGATCTTTTATTCTATCCCCACACCTAGGATTTTTGGGGGCTTTGTCTATAACCATGAATCTAAGTTGGTTAGCTTGGTGTCCGATTTCAATAAAGTGAACTGGTACTGGAAGATGGGCAGTGGACTCATTTCTAATGGTAGACTTATGTTAGCAGACACTATCCCTAACCATCTGGGTTGTCTCTAATATGTACAGTAGGCTACACAGGCATTTAAGGGCATATATCACATAGGGTGATTCACAAGTGTAGTGTCCAGATATATAGAATTTCCTGCCAGTTTTGGGATGTGAAATCATATTGCTTTTAATCATACTATTGCATTGGGTGCATCCCAGACAGGGAAATGTTCCCTGTCTAGGTTTACCAAAATAAAGAGGTTTTTTTTCTATGGTTTTACCTTTCCGAAATGAGTCCCTGGGGACTTCCTTGAACTCTTTTATGTTAGGACAGGCTTCCTGTAAAAGAGACTAATTATTTTTGATGATTTTAAAAATCTGTCGGCTCATGGTGTTATATGTACTTACAAAATTCATCCTAGAGGATTCTGTGTTTATTGTTATTTTGTTAGGGAATAAAGTTCTGGGGCAATCTAAAGACTTTTCAATGTCAGTAAGTTCCTCGCTGATAACCTCGCTGTTGGAATTTCCCTCTTATTTCAGATATTCTAGATTTCTTAACCTCAGGGTCAGAGACTATGGGGCTGATTTATGAAACTGCGAGCGGACATGATACGATGTAGCCTATCATGTCCGCCGCACATCGATAAATGCCGACAGCATATGCTGTCGGCATTTATCATTGCACAAGCAGTTCTTGTGAACTGCTTGTGCAATGCAGTCCCCTGCAGATTTGCGGCCAATAGGCCGCTAGCAGGGGGTGTCAATCAGCCCGCAGAGTAGGGATGGGCGAAAGTGTTTATATTTGAATTCGAATGTTAGATCGAATGTTATTGTAGAAATTCGATTTACATAATAGAATGTTGATAAGAACGAATATTCTTAAAAATTCGATTTTCGAATGTTATTTACAGTTTTCGAATGTCACATTCGAATTTGAATGTCACATTCAAATTCGAATGTCACATTCGAATATCACATTCTAATTCGAATATTACATTTATAAAACACAATTATAGACTAGAAACACTATTTCGAATGTCACATTCGAATCAAATATCACATTTGAATCGAATGTCAAATTCGAATTCGAATATCACATTTAAAACACAGTATTAGACTAGAAATACTATTTCAAATTCGAATGTGACATTCGAATTCGAATGTAGCATTCGAATTCGAATATTACATTTATTAAACACAGTTGTAGACTAGAAATACTATTTCAAATTTGAATGTCACATTCGAATTCGAATGTTACATTCGAATTCGAATATTACATTTCGAAATTGAATGAATACATAGCTAAACATTCTATTATTCGAACAAATATTTTTGAATTTTATTGAAAAATTAGAAAACGAAAATTTGAAAATAAAATGTTAGAATGTTATATAAACATTCAAAATTCGATACGAACAAATGTATCAAAATTCGTTTTAAACATTCGCCCATCCCTACCGCAGAGCAGGTTGAAAAGTTATGGAGCAGTGGTCTTTAGACCGCTGCTTCATAACTGCTGTTTACGGCAAGCCTGGGCATCAAGCTCCTTTCAGAGCTTGATAATTCAGCCCGATTATGTTTAACCCAAATCATCTGTGATTTGGGGAAACTCTGAAAAACTCTCTCAGGGGAACCTTAATTACATCATGGCAGCTCTCATTGTTTTATAGACAATAAAACTTTACACTTATTTTGTCAATATTTAAACAGCTAATGAAACTTTACAAAATATATAAAGTTGTTCTAAGACTAATCTAAGACTAATCTTTTCTTTGAATGCATAATTCTATCTAGCATTAATTTAGTCTTTAATGTCCCTTTAAAGGGACATTATACACTAGATTTTTCTTTGCATAAATGTTTTGTAGATGATCCATTTATATAGCCCATACATGTTTATTTTAAATGTATAGTTTTTCTCTGATTTTCAGACTCCTAACCAAGCTCCAAAGTTTTAGGAGAATACTGATGTATACCCACTCCAGATTGCTCCTGTTTGTGTAAAGAGTCTTTTCATATGCAGAGGAAGGGGGAGGGGGAGTGTCTGTTATTTTCCAATTGCAGTGGGTGTTCAAGCTACTTTTAAAACAGAGCTAAACTGAGAGCTTCTAAGTAAGTTCTTAAATGCAGTGAGCACACGCGACACACTGCCCTCAAGGTAAAAACTGCTAGTAAGTCACAGTACTGGCGAGATGACATAGAGAATCTTGCAACCCAGAGAGCTTTAGAGAATTGGGCTAAATGTCTTTAGCTCCCAACAACCCCCTCCACTAATTCTCATATAAATGACATCTGTTTCTTTTTTTTGTTATGCAGCAAATAAAGGGGACTTTCAGTCATGAAGTTTAAAATAATTCATGCTGAAAGTTCCTTTATTTGCCTGCATATGCCGAGCTGAGCGCCTCAGGCTTACCACGGCAGAACGATTTTTTTTTTCAATATGGAGACGTTTCCACTACTTAGCCAATAGCCGCGTGGCCCAATTGGCATTCTGCTGTATGGCTAGTACACTATTGGCTAACATCACCTCAATGATAAAATAGGCATACGCTGCTGGCAAATAGAGGAACTTTAAGCATGAAGTATTTTATACTTCATGACTGAAAGTCCCCTTTATTCGTAGCACTGGTAAATCCTAGCATTTGAAAAATGCTAGTATTTATCATCACTTTAACACAACATTTTTTCATCTAGTTTTATATAGTCTTCACACAGTTTTATACATAATAGATTAATCAGATAATATTTTTGTCTTATTATTGTTTTAGTTTTATGTTTTTTTCTGTATCCTCTGTTCATTTTTAAAAACTTTATTTTCATGCAATTATTTTTTTCTGCAGCATCCTTATATGCCTTTCTTTACCTCTTTGGGGTAGATTACGCGTGGCATGATCAATATCAGGTATTGACTTTTTGTGTGCAACGTAAATAGCGCTTATTACAAGTTGAAAGTAAACACATTCACTCAAGTGCAATCAAGATTTACTCTTGATAGGTTAGCCTAGGGGAAGAACAAAAGTTGCATTAAACACAACATAAACACACTTAAAAGTACAGTTACACTCATACAAACACTATATGATAAAAATAAATTTAAAAATAATAAACAACTGATAAGGGCTCAAAGATATATGGTTTAAGGTGTTTGACAAAAAAGGCCTGCAAAGGGCTTTAACATATATATACATACATAAACATGTCTAAATAAGTGTATTATGTGTATAAATACACTCACCGGCCACTTTATTACAGTGAACGCATTGTCATGTTCAAGAAACCAGTTTGAGATGATTTGAACTTTGTGACAGAAGATGGGTAGACTTTAGTCATAAAGGGATGGACATGGTCAGCAACAATACTCATGTAGACTGTAGCATTTAAACAATGCTCAATTGGTACTAAGGGGCCCAAAGTGTGCCAAGAAAATATCTCCCACACCATTACACCACCACCACCAGCCTGAACTGTTGATACAATGCAGGATGGATCCATGCTTTCATGTTGTTTACACCAAATTCTGACCCTACCATCTGAATGTCGCAGCTGAAATCGAGACTCATCAGACCAGGCAACATTTTTCCAATCTTCTATTGTCCAATTTTGGTGAGCGTGTGTGAATTGTAGCCTCAGTTTCCTGTTCTTAGCTGACAGGAGTGGCTCCCGGTGTGGTCTTCTGCTTCTGTAGCCCATCTGCTTCAAGGTTCAACGTGTTGTGCACTCAGAGATGACATAACAAGTGGTTATTTGAGTTACTGTTGCCTTTCTATCATCTTGTACCAGTCTGCCCATTCTCCTCTGACCTCTGACATCAACAAGGCATTTTCATACACACAACTACCGCTCACTGGATATTTTTTCTTTTTCTGACCATTCTCTGTAAACCCTACAGATGGTTGTACACGAAAATACCAGTAGATCAGCAGTTTTTGAAATACCGACCCGTCTGGCACCAACAACCATGCCACATTTAAAGTCACTTAAATCCCTTTTCTTCCCCATTCTGATGCTTGATTTGAACTTCAGCAAGTCAACTTCACCACGTCTAGATGCCTAAATGCATTGAGTTGCTGCTAGGTGATTGGCTTATTAGCAATTTGTGTTTCCAAGCAGTTGAACAGGTGTACCTAATAAAGTCGACAGTGAGTGTATATATATATATATATATATATATATATATATATATATAATTATATATATATATGTGTGTGTGTGTACATATGTATTTAAGTATTTGTGTTTTACTGTATATTTACTGTAGGTATTTAACACTCCAATGTTCTTCACACACAAGAAAATGTACTTTTTATTGTAAATGCATATTTTTAAATATCTACATAACTATTTCTATATACATGGTTGGATTGGCCTGCCAAGACACCAGGAGATTTCCCGGTGGGCTGCAGAGTTTCCAAATCCCATGGATAATCATTTTCATATTGTGAAAGGGAGTTATGGATGACATTGGTTTGTAGAAAGTCTATAAAGCAACAATTTGGCATTCTTTAAAAATTACAATACAAACCATTATAATTAAATTCTGAAAATAAAATACTGAGTAGAAGGGGTAATCCCCGTGAAAAAAATGGGGCATGTGCTTTCTACTAAATGGATAACAGGGCTGAACTTCAAATTCTAGATATCTATTTTACATGAACATTAGCAGATATCTATAGAAATATATATTTAATAATACAAAATACATTATTTTTTAGGTGAAGAACAGGGGAATGTAAAATATGCTAGAATAGAGTGGTTTGGGAAGGAGCGCCTAAAAGAAGGCTAGGTCTATGTACGGGTTGGACTCAAATATCACTAAGGAACGTCGATCAATAAAACGTAAAAATTATAAAAATAATAAAAATATCTAAAAATATAAATATAAAAATTAATTATTATTTAGAGAACCTAATATGAGGATTGGGATATCTGTGGACTATGTGTTTGCAAAAGGTTTATTACATTCAAATCACATAAAAACTTTAATTTAACATAAAAATAAAAAATATATATAAGATATAACACTAATAATACATGAGACATGGATCCATGTTAACAAATTAACATATAGAATAGCAATGTAAAAATGCAGTGTAAAAAATAAGTAATATAAAAAAGGTCCAATGTTAAAATTTAATAACTTGTACGGCTAAAAATAGAATTAAATTGAATTAAATTCTAAAACATAACAAACTCCTAGATGCTACTCTAAGGGTATAGAACGGTTTGTGCTAAAGTGTATAATGTGACAAAGTGCTAAGTGAGAACACTCCGATAAGGAGTAACAATAAAGTATTCACCGTTAAAAAATACAAATAGGAATAGTAATATGCTAATAATAACGAACAAAGTGCTAGTGATGAATTACAAATTACAAATATCGATTGTCATTAGTCCATCTTATGTCCCAATAAAGTCCAATATCCAAAAATAAAGTTTGTGCAAAATATCCAATTGAGTAAATAAATCCTAGTGCAAAATATGAAAAAGTTGGAAAAATATATTGCAAAAAATGAAGAAAATTTAACAAAATTGGAAAATCAAAAATTGGTGAAAAAATAATTGGTGAAAGAATAAGTGAAAAAATAAAATAGATTAATCACAAATAGTCCACTGTCGTGATGGGATGCTTCCAAACTTTAAAAGTGATGCACAACCTTGTGAGTGATCAAATGAATCTTTGAGGGAATCAATAAAAATGGTGTTCTAAAATCCTGTGAAAGAAAGAGATATACAACATAGAGCAGTACTGTATGCAAAAAATTATAGAAATTAAAAGTATCTCACCATATAAGCCAACGCGTTTCGGCCCACTTGCAGGGCCTTTCTCAAGACTGAATATGGTGATGTTGATTGTTCCTTTGTGTATGGGCTATTGGCGCCAAAAACGGCCGAAAATTGAGCCAGAATTTGACCTCTCACCCGGATTTGTTTAAAAAACCGGATGTGCTATTTTAATCTTGAAATTTGTCTATGTTAGTTCAATAATTGTTAACATAGGAAAACTCAAATGCTGTCCAATATTTGCCCTTCTGTGTTGACTTGAATTATGTGTTAGTCTCTATTATTAAGGTGGTATTCGGCTAACATCCAGAAGTGGGGCTTTATTTCGGTTGTTGTCCGAACCGGAAGTCCTCCCTAACCGCGAAACCAGAAGTTGCTTGTAATGACCACTTCCGGTTTGGCGTGTTTACCGCCTGATATCTAGATAAGAATCTCCAGAAATATGTTGTGACCCTACCCTCATATATACGTGATTCTACCCAAGTATTGAACATCCTGGAAAACATCACATGGGAAGAGGGTTACTTACTTGTCACTTGTGATGTGACCTCCCTCTACACGAGTATCCCACATGAGGGAGGTATTGAGGCAGTGAGTTACTTTCTCACCAAACTTACATCACTACCAGAAGCACAAAGGAATTTTATCCTAGAGGGGATTACATATATCCTAACACATAATTACTTTTCCCATGATGGGACGTTCTAAAGGTAGTTATGTGGCACAGCGATGGGGACCAGGTTCGCGCCCAGCTATGCGAACCTGTACATGGGCAAATGGGAACATATATTTTGGGACTCATGCCCGGTGGGCGCGGACCTGGTATCCTATCATCGCTATATTGATGACATCTTAATGATATGGAAGGGGTCAATAAATGATTTGGAACATACCATTAACATAATGAATAATAACACACAAAATTTGAAATTCACACATGAGATTAGTAGTTCCGAAATCACATTCTTGGACCTGAAGATTACAGTCGCAGATGGCAAACTGGAAACTTCTACCTATTTCAAAGTCGTAGATTGTAATAATTACATCCATATCAACAGTTGCCACCATAACAAATGGAAGCGAAACATTCCAAAGGGCCAATTACTCAGACTTAAGAAGAATTGTTCAGATCAGGAACAATAGGAGAAACAAGCTGAGATTCTGAAGATAAGGTTCCTAGACAGAGGATATGAAGAAAACGCTATAAACAAAAACATTGAAGAGGTTAGAAAAAGGGACCGAAAGGAACTCCTGAGGTATAAGGAAAAAGAGGATAAAACTTCGACCAACAGTGATAATGGATCCATAGATGTCGCATTTATAACCCAGTACAGTGAGAACAGAAATATCATAGAAAAAATAGTTGAGAAGAACTGGCATCTATTACAGAATTACGACATTATAGGAGAGTCTCTGGCGAAGAAACCCAAATTCATTTATAGGAGATCGGATAATCTAAAGAACATACTTTCCCCCAGCATTCCACGCCCACAGACTATAAATGTTAAAGATGTCTTTGGAAGAAAAGTTAGAGGTTTCTTTCCTTGCATTAGCTGTAAAGCTTGTAAGAGAGGTTTAAAGATCAAAGCCTTTCATTCACACAACTCAAGGACGGAACATCAAATCAAAGACCTGATAAGATGTACAAATAAGGGGGTTGTCTACATAGTTCAATGTAGTTGTGGACTACAATATGTAGGACAAACCTCTAGATATTTGCGAGATAGAATCCGCGAACATATCCTACAGATAGAACATGGCAATACAGAAACTTCCATGTACAGACACTTTACTATACACCATAAAAGCAATCTAAAGGATTTAAGTTACTATGGGATACAGCTAGTGAAACAAAATTGGAGGGGGGGCGACTACGACAAGAAACTACTAATATCAGAATCCAAATGGATCTTCGAACTAGACTGCCTCCACCCTAAGGGTCTCAACAACAAAGAGGATCTGTCACACCTGCTTAACATTAAATAGAAACATCAATTTAGACCTAACAAAGTTCCTAATGAAATTATGGAACTAATATATCAGACCAACCCCTATTCACTAACATATCCAACAATTAATACCTCTAACAGGTGTAAAACTTTGTGTATAAGGTCATAGTAGACACAGTTTAGAAAGTCAATCCAGATAGAATCCTTATCTGATCTACTATAGGGGACAACTCATGTTTTTGTTATGTTTTTAACTTTTAGTAGAATGTCTAGTTTTAACAGTTTTTACCTAAAATATCATCCTGGTATCCTCATATATATCCTCTTTTAAAGTTTGGGTAGAAATTATAACAACACCGATCCCTAAATTAATCCACCAACCTCTGTCTAAACAGTCTGGAATCTATATATATATGGGTCTTATATCTATAACAAAGTAAACTGCCACCCAATAGACCACACTCTTAGTGAAATTGAGTAATTTTGTAAATTTCCTTTAATATAGTGTTTTAGAAAGTTTATAATGTTTTTTATCATGTTCTTCATTATTTTAAAATGTTCAGCCACTTTCCAGTATGTTCGTTTTTTATATTTTTATATATATTTTTTTCTATCTTTTCTAATTTGATTCAAGATAGGACTTCTCAGAATTTAGATAGACCATAGGTTCTATTAGGTATACACTCCTAACCATATTACACATCTATATGATTTCTCCCCTACCACATCAGGTGGGAAATACGTCAAACCGGAAGTGAACAAAACAAATAACTTCCGGTTTTGCGGTTAGAGAGGACTTCCGGTTTCTGACGAGAACCGGAAGTAAACAATGCCCCACATCCGGTTGTGAACGGACCAGCTTATATGTCCACTACTAACAAATGGTGGCTATTATATTATATAATTGAAGTCGACCGAGAAAGGTAAACAGGATAGACTCAGGATATATTCCTGACTTAAACCATCCTCCTACTTGTGTTTTTTCTCCCACCACATCAGGTGGTAAATACGCCAAACCGGAAGTGTTCATTACAAGCAACTTCCGGTTTCGCGGTTAGGGAGGACTTCCGGTTTCGGACAACAACCGAAATAAAGCCCCACTTCTGGATGTTAGCCGAATACCACCTTAATAATAGAGACTAACACATAATTCAAGTCAACACAGAAGGGCAAATATTGGACAGCATTTGAGTTTTCCTATGTTAACAATTATTGAACTAACATAGACAAATTTCAAGATTAAAATAGCACATCCGTTTTTTTAAACAAATCCGGGTGAGAGGTCAACTTCTGGCGCAATTTTCGGCCGTTTTTGGCCCCAATAGCCCATACATAAAGGGACAATCAACATCACCATATTCAGTCTTGAGAAAGGCCCTGCAAGTGGGCCGAAACGCGTTGGCTTATATGGTGAGATACTTTTCATTTCTATGATTTTTTGCATACAGTACTGCTCTATGTTGTATATCTCTCTCTTTCACAGGATTTTAGAACACCATTTTTATCGATTCCCTCAAAGATTCATTTGATCACTCACAAGGTTTTGCATCACTTTTAAAGTTTGGAAGCATCCCATCACGACAGTGGACTATTTGTGATTAATCTATTTTATTTTTTCACTTATTCTTTCACCAATTATTTTTTCACCAATTTTTTATTTTCCAATTTTGTTATATTTTCTTCATTTTTTGCAATATATTTTTCCAACTTTTTCATATTTTGCACTAGGATTTATTTCACATTCAATTGGATATTTTGCACAAACTTTATTTTTGGAAATTGGACTTTATTGGGACATAAGATATTTGTAATTTGTAATTCATCACTAGCACTTTGTTCGTTATTATTAGCATATTACAATTCCTATTTGTATTTTTTAACGGTGAATACTTTATTGTTACTCCTTATCGGAGTGTTCTCACTTAGCACTTTGTCACATTATACACTTTAGCACAAACCGTTCTATACCCTTAGAGTAGCATCTAGGAGTTTGTTATGTTTTAGAATTTAATTGAATTTAATTCTATTTTTAGCCGTACAAGTTATTAAATTTTAACATTGGACCTTTTTTATATTACTTATTTTTTACACTCCATTTTTACATTGCTATTCTATATGTTAATTTGTTAACATGGATCCATGTCTCATGTATTATTAGTGTTATATCTTATATATATATTTTATGTTTATGTTAAATTAAAGTTTTTATGTGATTTGAATGTAATAAACCTTTTGCAAACTCATAATCCACAGATATCCCAATCCTCATATTAGGTTCTCTAAATAATAATTCATTTTTATATTTATATTTTTATATATTTTTATAATTTTTATAATTTTTACAACGTTTTATTGATCGACGTTCCTTAGTGATATTTGAGTCCAACCCATATGTAGACCTAGCCTTCTTTTAGGCGCTCCTTCCCAAACCACTCTATTCTAGTATCTTCCTCATGGGTAACTAGGGACCCATTGGTATTAGGTGCCATAGGTCCTTTATAGTTAGCGCTGTTGGGTAACCCTCCCCGATTTTGAATGTAAAATATGCGTAACGCACATCAGGGTGCACATGAAGAATTGGGTTAGTGCACATGAAGAATTGCTAACTTTAATGTGTGTTATTTAAATATTAAATATAAAATATTAAAACTGTTAATAAAAATTATTAAAAAATATTATAAATACTGTAAAAAAATCTAAATAATCCATTGAATATATATATATTTATAGTATATTAGAGTATGCATAATAATTTTTTATAATTTTTACTAATATTTTTTATATTTTATATTTACAATTTCAATAACGCACATCAAAGTTAGGAATTCTTCATGTGCCCTAATCTGACCTAAATCATGAACCCTGGTGGAGAAGTTAATGCGGTCATGATATTTGGTTAGCACACATAGGGGCTTATTTATGAAAGTGCGAATGGACATGATCCACTGTAGCGATCATGTTCGCCGCACATCGCTAAATGCCGACATCATACGCTGTCAGCATTTATCATTGCACAAACATTTCACTAGAAATGCTTGTGCAATGCAACCAATCGACTGCTAGCAGGGGGTTTCAATCAACCCGGATTGCTGTCCGCCACCTCAGAGCAGACCACTGCTCCTTAACTCCTGTTTCCGGTGAGCCTGAAGGCTCGTGGGGAAACAGGTGTATACGGCCCCATTCGGGCCGTGATATATTGTCCCTATAGGGTTTCGCTCGTACATAAACTTTTTACTTTCAACTTGTAATACGCTAATGCAAAGTTTACCTACGAGTGGGAGCACTACATAGTGCTCCCTTCGTAATCTATTTCCAGTTCAATCTTTTTCTTCCCTGGTTTTTATCTTCTTTTATCATAAATGTTTTTGTATTAATGCCATTTTACCTGCCCCTTAACTTTCAGAGCTTGTTCTCTCTTGCAGTCTCCATTGTCACAACTATCACTATAGGCAATTATAGTTGGCAATATTTACTTGATGTCTTTACTTATTTTGGTGTATATGACAAATACTGCACAAATTGTATACTTTCTTTCCAAATCATTGACAAATTAGACAAACTTTTTTTGCACATGCAGCATATCAAAATTAGAGGAAACATTGGACAGGACCATAAGGACATAATATAATTGTTTAACAATTGTTGTTCTCATTAAAATATAATCATATATTAACCTCACTAATGAGGTTTGGGTCAAAGCATCACCTAGTTCTCTCTATCTCTCTGTCGCTCTTTTGTTTATCTTCTATAATACAATTATATCCAATTGATATTAGATATTTTTGGCATACCATATAATTTTATTTTTTTTAAACATATTTTTTATTGAGGTATAACATATAAATAACACGCCATTCATATATCACAAGTTCCAAGTGTAAGCATTAACAAAAAGTATTTACACATGCATAATCCCCAAAGAATATATCAAAGGGGCTATAAAAATAATGCCTGAGAAAACAAATGAAAAAGTAAACCTCATATATCCTATTAAGATGTTTCCCCTTATAATATAATAAAACATTTGATGAAATAACATCCCCCTGGGGCGGAGCTAGCCAGCCGAGGAGATGGCTGACTTCTAATAGAGCTCCCGTGCCCTGTCTGATTGAGGACGAGTTTGGCAATAGCCACTTAGCGTATAGCAGCTTACAATAGCTGGGGATGTAAAGACCAACAGACCGGACAAGTTCGGTGAGAATTATCTTTGCCCCAAGCACGCTGGTGACGTTCGCGGCTGTGTGCCGTGCTGAGCTGGAGCCATCAGTGCTGCCCCTATCCTGAGTCACCCGGATCCCAGAAAACCTACCCCGCAAACAGCGGCTGACACAGCGAGTATTTGTACACTCACATTAAGGGGCCAATGCAGTCACTCCTACGGGGGACAAGCCGCAGTTAATCTGAGATCTCCAGGGAAGACGGGTGGCGCCGGGAGAGGCCGAAGCCTGCATGGGAGTTAAGTGCGCACTTTTTATTTAGCGCAACGGAACGCAACAGTGAAAAAAACAAAAACAAAAAGACACTTCAACATAAGGGTAAGATGCCCTAGTATAAGCACCTTCACCTTATAAATCACTAATGTTTTTTACAAAAAGTACACTGCAAATACAGCAGAGATATGCATTCTAAGACCTTTGATAATAGAATGTATCATTAAGATCTTGAAGCAGTCTGCCTCCAGCTTAACATAGTTTGCATGTTACAAATAGTATATTACTACCCAGATTCCCTGTCTATAATGGTTTAACATCATATTGACCAGCATATCAATTTGGGGAATATACAAATAAAAACTTCCTGCTAATTTACCATCTGGGGGAACATATCTTTATACAATAAAGGAGACTTTACTTTTATAAGGCCACTGGACATCTATATCCCCTCACAGAGACAGGATCAAAGTAAAGCTGCTAAACCTGTCTGCTCAACTCCAAACATGTCCCCAAAAAAAGGCAGCAAATCCAATAAAGGTGCAAAACCGTTAAAAGCTACACATCACACAGTCAATAGTTTTTTTAAAACAATAGATGCAAAAGCTGCCAGCCCAGCGGGCACTGATCCCTCAGAACAAATGTCTGACCACAGTTCATCTGAATCTGAGTATGACCACACATCTGAGAATATCACCATCCCTACAGCTTTATTTAGCACAATTCCTTCAAAAAAGGATTTTTCTGTTTTAGTGGCACAGGTCAAACAATGTATTAAAGAGGAGATCTCTGACCTCAAAAAGGACATTACAGACATAGGGAACAGAGTGGGTTCCCTGGAAAACACCCAGGACTCCCACGCCGAAGCTATCAATGCTCTTCATCACACCATCCAACAACAAGGGGCTAATATCTCTGACCTTGAAAATAAGCTAGATGATGCTGAGAATCGCAGCAGGCGACACAACATAAGACTGCGAGGGGTACCTGAAGCTATTTTGCCTGCAGATTTGAACCAATATCTACAAAAGTTTTTTAGTACCCTAAGAAAAGAAGAAACACCATCGAAAGTTGATATTGACAGAGCTCATAGAGCCCTACGTCCCAAACCACTACCTGAACAACCGCCAAGGGACATAATTGTTCGTATCACTAACTACCAAGTAAAAGAAGAACTGATGAAGCTAGCACGAGAACAACAACCTATTAGATTTGAAAATTCGGAAATACAGGTATATACTGACCTATCCCAAAGAACTCTTTCACAGACCTTAAACCTTAAACAGACCTTAAACCACTCACAATCTATCTGAGAAGAATGAATATACCATATAGATGGGGATTTCCTTTCCACCTGGTCATACTCTGGAAGGGCAGACGCCTCACGTGCTCCTCTATCACAGACATACCATCCATATGTAAAGAGCTAGACATCCCACCTCCTCAAATTGAGGGCCAGACCGCACTTCAAGATATCCGGCATAAAGCAGGAGGATCCTCACCATTGCCTCAGAGAAAAGAGTGGAGCCAGCCTCGACAAAAGAAGGCCCAAAAGCAGATTATCGATACTCCCCTCTTATCAGAGGGTAAAGGCTAATACAAAATATCTCCAGAAACATTATGTCGTGATCATCCTTTTCAACTTAAGACAGTGATCGCATGGCCCCGGTCTGGGGCAGTGAACCTATCAGGGGAGAAGCATGACATTCTTCTCATCACCGGATGGGTCTGTATTTTCAACCCCTGCTTTGCGGGCGGTTGTATTAGGAGAGTGTCTGCTCTTTAGATTACAAGGTCTTGATTGTTGATTTTTATATTGAATTTTAGATTGATTGCTAGTAGTTAAATGCTGTTAGTTTGCAGTTGTTTTATTGTTCTCAATCAGTTGGGAGAATTTCTCCTATAGTACAGAATACTGTTTATTGTTAGTTTATTACAAAATGTATTCTTTCTTGAATCTTTTACCCTAATCTTTTCCTATTTCTTTCTCTCTTATAACAATCGCTGTCGAATGCACTCTTATAGCAATTACTATAAAAGCTCTTTGCCAGAAGATTCCTTTACATGTACAATACCAACCTATTTCCATGTCTAAGCCAACGCCACAGAACTTAGTTATCTTTACACAAAATGCAAAGGGCCTGAACTGTCCCAATAAAAGAAGGATAGCCATATCTGACTTATACAAAAGAGGAGGCCATATATTGATGATCCAAGAGACACATTTTAAATCTAAAAATATCCCCAGATATTTTTCCCCACACTATCCTCAACATTTCCACAGTACTAACCAGAATAAAAAAATTAATGGAGTCAGTATATTAATCCATAAATCTATCCCCTTTGTCAAGACACAAGTTTGTCAAGACAAAGAAGGAAGATACTTATGTTTAAAGGGTCTCCTTTTCGGCAAACCAGTGACAATTGTGAATGTATATGCACCTAACTCACGTCAAGATAAATTTGTGTCTTCTTTAACAGATCTTCTCACTAGAGAAGCTAAAGGCTCTCTGATAGTTGCGGGTGATTTAAATCTACCCTTAGATCCCACGATAGACTGCTCGAATCCGGATACCAGAACAAAAACTCCTAACCTTAAGACTATTTGGAAAAAACTCAAACTCCTAGGTCTTCATGACACTTGGAGATTTCTTAATCCCCAAAAAATAGATTTTACTTTTTTCTCTCACCCAAATAAAAATTACTCCAGGCTGGATTATATTTTCGTAGATCATATGGTACTCTCTCATTCTAAACATTCACAAATAATCCATACGACCTGGCCAGACCATTCCTTGGTGTCCTACACCATTCGGTGGCCTTCAGCACCCCTCAGAACATATCAATGGAGACTAGACGAATCTATACTCCTTGATCCAGCCCTAACAAAAAACTTTTCAAAACATATAAAATCCTATTTTTCCCTAAACAATACCCCAGAAGTAGACCCAGTTAACTTATGGGAAGCCCATAAATGTACCCTTAGAGGGGAATTCATCAAGACCAAGGCGCAAATCAATAAGAAAAATAGGGAAGAAATAGAGCTTTTGGCTAGAGAGATTGCAGATCTTGATTATGCACATAAACTTAATCCTTCTGATAACACTATCTTAGAGCACCTCACTACAAAAAGAGAGAAAATGAATACTATCCTACAAATTAATGCACAAAAAAAATTACTTTTCATGCAGCAAAATTTCTACAGGGAGGGAAATAAACCGGGGAAATTACTAGCTAAAGCGCTCAAGAAACAACAGCAGAGAACTTATATCCACGCTATCAACACACCTCAGGGTACACAACTGGAAGACACGAGTTCGATAGCAAAAGAGTTCAAAACTTTTTATCATAAGCTCTACAACCTTTTCCCTGAGAGAAATACTCAAACACATAGTCAGACATGCAAATTGTATCTAGATAAAATCCCCCTCCCACAAATATCCCAAGAACAACGCAAACTCTTAAACCACCCCATTCAGCCCTCTGAGGTCCAGGAAGCGATAAAATCTCTTAAGCAAAATAAAGCCCCAGGCCCAGATGGTTTCTCTGGACTTTATTACAAAACCTTTTCCAAATATTTAATACCACATCTAACTACCCTATTCAATTCAATCCCAGAGTCCATATCATTCCCAGATAATATGCTACAAGCTAATATTGCAATCATAGCAAAACCCGGTAAACCCCCAACAGTCCCTGCTAACTTCAGACCAATTTCATTGCTCAATGTAGATTTAAAATTATATGCCAAAATACTAGCTCTACGCCTCAACAGAATCTTACCGACAATAATACACCAAGATCAGGTTGGCTTTGTGCCTCATAGAGAGGCGAAAGACAACACGGTCAAAGTCCTCAACCTCTTAGACCATGTTACTCAACATAAAATCCCAACTATCTTTCTATCTACTGACGCCGAAAAGGCATTTGACAGACTAGACTGGACATACTTACACGAGACCCTACGACGCTTTAACCTCCCAGACCTTTTTATCCAAAAAATCCTAGCCCTTTACACTACCCCATCAGCTCAGATCAAAATCAATGGAGATCTCTCGGAACCCTTTGAAATACGAAATGGATCAAGGCAGGGATGCCCTCTCTCCCCGCTACTCTTCATATTATCCCTAGAACCACTGGCAATTAAGATAAGAACAAACCCCTATATCCAAGGAATCAATATCAACAATCAGTCTCATAAATTAGCTATGTTTGCAGACGACATACTTCTGACATTGACAGACCCATTGACCTCAATAGACCGAGCTATTTTTGAGCTAACTCAATTCGGGACAATATCGAATTTTTTGATAAATATGACAAAGTCTGAATATTTGCCCATCAATCTCCCCCCCAGCGCTCTGGAAAATTTAAAAGTATCATGTCCCCTTAAACAACAGACAAAATTTCTAAAATATCTTGGTATTCATATAACTCAAAATAGCACAGACTTACGCAAATATAATTATGGCAATTTAATATCAGAGTTTAAAACTCTCACATCAACCTGGCTCCCAAAAAATAAATCCTGGTTAGGAAGAATACATGCAGTAAAAATGATGCTACTACCAAAAGCTCTGTACATTCTTCAAACAGTACCAATTTCAGGCACTCAAAAAGACTTGGCCACCCTACAAAAAATTATAAATGATTACATTTGGCGACGCAGACCTCCGCGGATCAATAAAACCACACTTTTCAAGCACCCAACAGAAGGAGGATTGGGTGTACCACATCTCCACTCATACAAATTAGCTGTATCCTTGCAGAGAATCTCTGACTGGTGCGGGTCGGAAATATCCGACATCAAGGGATGGCTCCAAGTCGAAAATGCAATGACAGCCACACATAATCTAAATTCTATTTGCTGGAATCCAGCATTTTTTCATAAACACACCATTTCCACGTCCTCCATAACCAACGAAACCTGGTCTGACTGGAAGTTATTAAGCAAATCACCCAATAAGGTCTCTTCCAAATACTCACCACTTACTACCCTCATAAACAATCCGGAATTCCCTCCGGGAAGTCATCAAAATTATCCACTCCCCCCAGACACCTCAAGTTCCCTTCCTGTATACTCACTAACAGAAAATAGGAATTTAAAAGATAAAAACCTACATGACTCTATGCAACACCCGTTTCTATCTTCCTGGTTGAGAATCCACCAAATTAGGCACTATATATCTTCACACAAATTTAAAAAAGACCTCTTGCGACCCCTCACGAGTTTTGAACATCTTTGTATAACCACTGGCCTATCAAAGGGGGTGATATCTAAGCTTTACAAGATCACCTTATCCAATGCATTTCCCCATCTCCCATCCTACACTAGCAAGTGGGATAATGAACTTAAAGTAACTACCACTCCAAAGACTTGGCATCGTAGATTTGAGTGTCTGTCACACTCAGCCCACTCGACACAAGCAAAAGAAACCAACATTAAAATCATGACAAGGTGGTATCTAACACCAGCTAGGATAAAATATATGTTCAAAAAATCTTCGGGCCTCTGCTGGAGAGGCTGCACTCAGGTTGGCAATCTCTCACACATTTGGTGGGACTGCGAATTTATAAAACCTTTCTGGGTGGTTTTTTTCCAGAGTATTAACACAATCCTGGGAACAAACATACCGCCCAATCTAGAAATAGCATTACTCAACCTTACCCCAAACATCACATGTAAAACTAGAAAGCAGCTCTTTCAAATTCTACTTAATGCAGCCAACCAGTTAATCCCGAAGTGGTGGAAGTCCAATTGAACACCTACCTTACTGGACTGGAGAAATTTAGTAAACAAGAACATGCTGATGGAAAGATTCCATTACCTTAAACAGGGACAGATGTTAATATATCATGACATGCAGTTTTTGTGGGAATCTTATAACTATGTTGCATAAATTCTTTAATCTGGCTACACAACACATGTATCATGCTTTTATATTAGATAGAATATTACGCTTTATAGAGTGCAAGATCCTTTCTTTTCTTCTCCTTTTCTTCTTCACCCTTACCCTGTATTCTACCCCATATTTGTTTTAGATTAATCTTTAATAAAACTGTTTTGGTTGCAATGTGTGTAAATTGTATGTGCGGGAATTACCGTAACCCAAACAGACTTTTACCTTACGTAAGAGACTACATCTCAGGTCCCCTCAAACACAAGAAATGGGGGTTATCTAGCTAGACTTTCCAACTGTGCACTAATCTTAGAATACCTCAAAACTTAAGCACATATGCAAAAACAAGGTATCCCAGCGGACCTGGGAAAGCAACAAGATGGGAATATCTAAGGGTCGGGGATTTCGATGTTATGTTGATTCACTATTTGTAACCAGATATATTCTTTATATGTTGTAATCTTTCCTTTATTTGAAAATAAAAATTGAAATATAAAAAAAAAAAAGAAATAACATCCCCCTAAGATATAAAGAGGCCTCTCTTGGACCCCCTTGAGTAATGACATGTTGGGGGACTGTGGGGGAGAAATAAAATAACAAATCGGGCCACTCTTGGACCCAAGATATTGTGCATATGAAAAGTAATCAACCTAATATACAGTGCAACATAATATACAGTGAACTGAGCATGAAGAGCAAACTAGTTAACTCACTACAAAGATCCACTAAACAAACTTTTGAGTAGCTAAAATGCAAATAATTTAGTAGCAAAGTGATCATAATGGCATATGGAGGGCAACCCGTATATCAAAAGAGCGAAATATAGTATGTGTATGAGCAGCTTGTTATTAGTCCAAATATTATAGGGGCCCCTGAAGCAAACTAACTTATTGGAAAGGCAAGTCTCTTTTATTTCAGGGCTCAGTGAATATAAATATAGAGGCTTATATGTCTATTCAGGGGGGCAGGGATGGAAAGTATAATAAGACTTGCCATCTCAACAATGTGTAGCAATATATCGGAGCAAATATCAATATAGAACCTTATATGTCCGTTCGGGGGGGCAGGGAAGGGAGAGTATAATAAGACACGCTATCTCAATAGTAAATATCAGCATATAATATTTTAGCGAAAGAAGTTAAGCTCCCCATAATCCTGCAAACAGAAGCCCACTGGGAACATCTAAAGTTAGTACATCAGGCTACTATTATCTTAGTGACCATGCTGGGTATAAGGTAAACATAAAGCAAGGGCTTAACAGACCGATTCACTACCAACACAAAAACTCGAGGTGTTCTACCTAATATACCCATAGTATTGCAGGTACAAGTATGGCGGCATAGTAAACTCATAATTAGTGAGAGAATTGGTATGGCTGAGTGATTTAATGGCGGTATCAATGTAGAGGCTTCTGCTAAGCTGGGTAGGGGCAGTAACTGCCTATATTAATTACTTACATTCTAACATGAGTTCCTCAAAACAAGAGTTGAAAGCTTAACAAATATGCTAAGGCCCCTTGCTATGTATAATAGTAAAAGCTTCTGCCCTACTCTTGTGTTTTGACTGGTGAGGAAAATCAAGTATAAGCATGTATGGGTAGACAACCTTGTAGGGTCTATAGCCTCACCAAAATTAATTTACATACTGAGAGATTTAACTACTTGCAATGGAGCAGGGGGTACCAATATCATATATAACTATGTGGTGGGTATATACTTGTATGATTAAACATTAGGGAATAGGAATACCAGTACATCAATGGTCAGGTCACCTATAAAACATTTTTAACCTGAGTGCTGGAGTTGTTACATCTCGTGGAAAGTCCAAAAGTCCACAGATAAAAGGTTAAGCATCCAATCTTATATAAGTTTGTTTGTCCCGAAAAATTACTGAATAACAAACAGGGCATAGCAGAGATAGGGATGCAAATTTATAGAGGATCTTCCCTCTTACACTGTTAACGATGAATGTCTCAGCCTATTCCCATTCTGTCTAGCGACCAGACCAATCTCACTTGGTAACTCATCCCCAGGAGCCTAATGTGGAGTGACTCAGATGTAGGGGGGTCATGTACCAGAGTACAAAAAATTTACCAGTTCCAGCCCGACTTTGAGTGCGGTGAATGTACCCTGCAGGCTCAGATGGGGCCCACGTTATCAGGAAGGTACCCTCCGATATTGGGCATGACTTCTTTTTATTTCAGTTAGCTGCTGTACTCCATATACCCCCTCCTTCGTGACTTGCCGCTGTTATGTGTGAGCCGTGAGCAGGGGCTCTGCGCCGTCTTGGACGGTAAGTGAAAGCAAGGTTCTGGCCATGCGGTCCTCGCCGTTGCGTAGTCTCCTCTCCTTGAGCATTTGTAAAATTCTCTTCAGTAGCGACATGTGCTTCTGCTTGTGCTGAACTTCTGCAGACCTCTACGCTCTCATCCTCAGACCTGCAGGACTCCTGGGAAAGACCAGGAGGATTTGTATCCTGTGGCTGCTTCTCCGATCCCTTGCAACTTCCACAATCTGGACGGAAGGACCTCTCTAAAACCTTACAGAGGTGAATCCTGTGTGCTTCTAGGATCGAGCTCAATGCAGCGATCAGTTGCATGCTCTCCATTATTTTCTTGCAACTTTCCTTTCTGTCGATAAGAGTCCTGGGATAGGACGCCGTAACCCCGGCAATGGGGGGGGGGGGTATTGTGCGGCAGCCCCGTTCCTGCGTTCTGTAATCTCCACGAGACCCGGAGTAAAATGGCCTCCAGGCCTGCAAGAGGACTATCAGGCAGCCGTCTCAGAGAACATAGGCTAAAACAGTCAGAATATCAGCTCCAAGAGTATATGCAAACTTAAGTAGTATATAGATGCAGGTATATTTAAATAACAAGGTAGTTTGTAAGTTTGACGTGGTTAATCTGTAAAAAATATTCTCAACCTCACGGAGCTTCACAGAGACATGTCTTGCCACTTTGAGAGCAGGCTCCGCCCCCCATACCATATCATTTTAAAAACATATTTGTTATTGGCTATTCCTTACAATGCTGTTTATGAAATGGAGCTTATGTGCTCTTGTAGTGCAGGTTTGAGTGAAGTCTTTTTGTATGATTGGTTGCTTGATAGCAGGGGGCAGGAAAAACTTCTTGTGCAATATTAATTTCCACCAGCAGATGCTGATCACTAGCTGCAAATATGGGCGAATTGCCTAAGAACTTTGAGGCCAATTCTAAAAAATTGGCCGTTCCAGACATGTTTTTCCATGCTGACACTTGCAGGGGCAGCCCTCATGGAATTTGAGCTGTCTCACATAGAAATATTGAGAGCTTTCTGCTATGTAAAAGTTTACATGGCGGAGTACACAGGGAGAACCTGTATCATGCCTAATACAATACAATGTTTTCAGTGCACTTAACCTTAAATTGGTGCCAAATGTAGATTAATTTCTTGTGTCTCACCATCTTGGTTCTCTTTGTCCCATGATTACAATGGAGTGCTTCAGCAAGCAGATGGAGAGTATTTGAAGAGTGATTAGTCACACATTTGTTTGGCTGAGACACGGGGTGTTTTTTAAATAGTAATTAAAGACAATATGGCATAAGTGTTGTGTATGTGAAAAAATATGTTATTATTACTGCCATTAGTACTTTTTTATATAGCGGGTGCCCATATATCACACATTTTCCAACTTTCTTGCCTCTACATTTTTAAATGGACCTAAATGCAATTTTTTAAAACTGTCTTCATATATAGTTAAAAACACCATAAAGATCAATAAAAGAATGTTTCTTCTAAGGGTGTTTGCAAGAATATTATTGTCCACAACTGTATAAATACAGCTGAAAGTCATATATAGTCCAGAGGTGGTTGATGAACTTAGTGGGGCAGCTAGGATCTTCCAAATGTTTACCCCTTCAAAGTACAGCAATGGAGTGCAACTTCTCTTTCAGATTTGGCAATAGCTTGACAATTCCGGATACGTTTTTGAGCTACATCTTTATGCCTAAAACATGTGAAATCAGACCAAGTTCAAGTGCCCAGTATGTGCAGAATAACATACTTCAGGCTTAGTGCAAATGGCTAGGAAACCATTTTGTATAACCCAAACCCCATTAGCCTGAGGTCACATGCTTTTTGGCATATTGGTTCTCAAAGGGGTATCTGGGTAATTGCACATTGTGACTCCTAAGATACTGTATTTTTTTGGCATATGACACCCATGTCTATAAAATTCAGCTAACTTAAAGTGCAAATATTGTAGAATTATATATATATATATATATATATATATATATATATATATATATATATATATATATATATTATATATATGCTTTTCAGCACACATGGCTGAAAGCTTATAATGGCAAAAATAGGAAATGATTGAGGATATTTTAAAAATAATCACAAAATTGAAGATATTTTCAAAACTACTGCTCAGTGATCTTTGTTATATATTGTCCCACTTGCTGCCAAAGGGGCTTTAGTACACTGTTAATATTTCTCACTAGTCCCAATGCCTGTTCATAACTGGCTGTACTGTAGCCGTGCCAAACAAAGAGTTAAAACTTCTCTTGACATTTTTTTTTTCTCAGCCCTCCTCAACACTAATTGCATGTCAGTGTTCTTTAGCTGTGCAGTTGTTCAGTTTAATTCAGCTCTTGCAGAAAGAAGCAGATCCAAAAGCAGTAAGTTTGCTTTTTGAGGCAGGAAGGGCCAGATACTTCTTACAGTTAATCCAGAAGCTGCAGTAGAGGCAAGATCAGAAGACATGGGAAAAAAATGCCACATTTTATCTTCACTTATTTGATCATTTGTCTTCATTCCTGGTTCCCTTAGTGTCAGCTACTGAACGATTATGTGGAAATAACACAGTTCAGCTTGTTTGCTTTGCCAGTAACCAGGAGTTTACTGACACTTCCCTCTACCCTGATAATTGCTCCTCTGTACATGCTACACCAGGATCCTGCAGCCTCCGTAACTAATAAGTTTAATTACAGAACACCCAGGAGACACTATTATTTTATGGGATAGCAACTCATTGTAAGAAAGGAAAGGACTTGGAGTTATTCTTTAAATAACTGAATAGTTCTGACAGAGGTCACAGCCACAGTACATACTGTAGGGTTAATAAAAAAAAAAGCAGTGCTTAAAATCATGGTTCCCCAATTAAACAATATACGCAGGGATTTGATTCTCTGAACTCTGTCCCCCTTATTCATTATTTATGCCAGTGCATGTACTCTGTTAAGCTTTTTGTCATTCACCTATGTAGTACATAAAGACATGAGAGAAAGCTTCTCAGCCAATCAGGTCTTGCACGGAACCAGGGTTGCTCAGAGAAGGAGCTCTCCTGTGGAGATTCCCTGCTGCAATGTGGATGTGTCTGGTATCTTGCTTTGTATAACAGTACCATAAAGCGATAGAGGCTGCTGAATAAACAAATGTGTTGGAATCACACTCACTATATGGTATGTGCTGTGAGTGCTTGTATAACTATGTTTGCTTGGCACCTCCGGGTTATTAGGTTTGAGAATGACACATTTAGGGCCCATTTATCAAGCTCTGTATGGAGTTTGAGGGCTCGTATTTAAAAGACCGCTGCTCCATAACCTGTCCGCCTGTTCTGAGGAGGCAGACGGACATCGCTGCAATTCAACCCGATCGAATACGATCGGGTTGATTGACACCCCATGCTAGCGGCCGCGAATCTGCAGGGGGGGGCATTGCGCCAGCAGTTCACAAGAGCTGCTGGTGCAATGCTGAATGTGGAGAGCGTATTGCTCTCCACATTCAGCGATGTCTGTCGGACATGATCCGCTGATCGGATCATGTCGGACAGACACATAATAAATAGCCCCCCTAGCCTTACTAACAAGGAGAGTGACACAACACAGGAGAATGAGAGTAGCAATATTTACAAAGCATTCACAAATTATAAGACTAGATCAATTAGACAAATAAAACTTAAATGGGAAATTTCAAGCCTCAATAAGTATACTGAATCCAAGATGGTCCCAAGGGGACTAAGATTTAAAAGAAGACCAGGGAATAACTTTGAAGGATACCTTATTGGAAGGCTTTAATACCATATGAGATAAATACCTATCAGAATGTTCCTTTAACATCATGGGGCTAATAGTGAGGGAAAATACTCTGAGAATAGAAAAAGTCACCAAAGAATTAGAGGAATTCCAAAAAACATTGGAAAAATGGACCAGCCCAGAATATGAGAGGTTGATGAATGGGGTCAAATTAAAATTTAGGATTGTGCAGGAAGACACAAAATTCCGGAAAAAAAAGAAAGTTTCAAAGGGATTATCAAGATTACCAGACAAACAAGGTCTATGACTTTTCTAGGGGTAGCAATGCAGATACATCATCTGATACAGATAAATCATCAGTGAGTGAAGGAAACAGATCTAGAGCTAGAAATAGAAGGCAAAATCAAAAGCTTTTTTTAGACAAAAAGAATACACAAAAAGATAAAAACGGAGAGCAGGGAGAAAGCACAGGTGAGAAAGATACAGCCAAAAAAGGTTACAATTTGAGGAGTCAACAATAAATCAAACAAATCAAAAATAAATTAGTGCTGTAGAGTGTGAAAATAACAATCTAAAATAGCCAACCTATCAAAAAAATCCTCTCTGAAGAACATGAGCATTTCCTACAAAAGGGATTGTCCTTTTCACCCACAAATAAAGTAGATACATTTACCATAGTAAAGGACCTGCACATGTTCGCAAGAAAGGTGGTTTTGAATAAAATTCATACAGGGAAAGAGAAACAACAAGTGCTAGACCAACGGGATAGACAGACACTTAAAGATCTTACAGGATAATGAAGCAACACTTAAGTGTGAATCAGATAGTGCTAGTATAGGTCATACCCCTTTGAAAGGCAAATTTACCTACATGCCACCCTTGTCTATGGTTCCGTCAGTTAACAGCTTTGTAAAATTGGTCAAAAATGATATAGCTAAATTAGATGTACACACAGGGTATGAAGACAACCTCACTAGCAAACAGCGAAAAGTTTTAAGAGATCTCATTGAGGACCACAACATTACAATCAAGCCATCAGACAATGTTGGCAATGAGGTAATTATGGACACGAACGATTACAAAAAAGAGTGTATAAGACAAATTTTAGATACAGCACAATCACCTAGATTATGAGTTTTGTGTTGCGGCTTTTAATGCTGAAAAAAATGGCAATTTCAGTGTAAAAGCAGTAACACACTATTGCGAGTTGTGTCGGTATAGCTATACCGCAAGCATTTTAGCCTGTAACGCAACGTCAATCCCGCACTCAAAAAAATTACGTTTTTGCATGGGATTTCCTTAGCGCCGGACCGCCGGTATTACAGGTTCTGTGGTGAGGCTAAAATGCTTGCGTTACAGCCTATACCGACACGATCCATACCGACATCTGAGAGCAATAGTTATGGATTTTGCGCAACAAAAATGTTTCACAAAACTCATAACTAAACTGTTACAAAGTACACTAACACCCAAAAATTAACTATTAACCCCTAAGCCGCCACCCTCCCACATCGCAAACACTATATTAAAGCTATTAACCCCTAATCTGCTGCCCACCCACATTGCGACTATTAAATAAACCTATTAACCCCTAATCTGCTGCTCACCCACATCGCCAATACTATTTAAATAAATTAACCCCTAAACCACTGCTCCCCGACATTGCCGCCACTATAATAAAGTTATTAACCCTATTCAGTCGCTCCCCGCTTATCTCCGCCACTAAATAAACCTATTAACGCCTAAACCGCCGCCCCCCCACATTGCAAAACACTAATTAAACTATTAACTTCTAAACCTAATACCCCCCTAACTTTAAATTAAAATTACAATATAACTCTAATTAAATAAATAAAAACTTACCTTTGAAATAAAAATAAACCTAACATTAAACTTTAAATTAACCTAACATAACTAAACTAATAAAATAAAAAATACTACCAAATTAAAAAATCTAAATTACAACTAAAAAAAAACAAATCCTATGAAAAATTTACCAAAAATAATTAACACTAAAATCACGAAAAATAAAAAATAAACAAAATTATCAAAAATAAAAACAATTACACCTAATCTAATAGCCCTATAAAAATAAAAAGCCCCCCCCCAAATAAAAACACCCCTAGCCTACAATAAACTACCAATAGCCCTTTAAAGGGCCTTGTAGGGCATTGACCTAAAAAAATCAGCCCTTTTTTCCTGTAGAAAAATACAACATCCCCCCAAAAGTAAAACCCACCACCCAACCAACCCCCTAAAATAAAAAAACCTAACTCTAAAAAAAAACTAAGCTACCCATTGCCCCTAATACAAACAACGTTGGCTAAGATTAAAAACACTTGAACCAGAACGATAAGCGAATATGCAATAATCGAAGTAAATAATGTAACTATTACAGAAGTCAGAATAAGAAAAATGTATCTGCTAAGCCCCTTCAATCCTGGGGCTCATCCTGGAGGTCTCTTATGCAGATTATTTTACTGCTTTCCCCCACCTTCTATCTCTAAATTATTACATAAAAAAAGACATGCACCTCCAGGTAGACCCATAATTTCAGGACAACTAAGCCTCAATGAAAAATCTCCCAATATATTGACTATTGTTTGCAGCCCTTTGTAACCACGTTTCCCTCCTTCATCCAAGATACCAATGACATTCTTAGAAAACTAGATGGTTTGACACTAGAAGCAGATAGCAAACAGGTAGCAATAGACGTGGAGGCTTTATATTCCTCCATTCCCCATAGGTCTGGCATTGAGGCCTGCAAATACTACTTAGAACAAAGGGGCACAGAGTATACAGCACATATAAATTTTACATTAGAATAACTAGAATTTGTACTTGAAAGAAATTTCTTTATATTTTACAATAAGTTCTATCGACAAATAATTGGAACAGCATTGGGGGCAAGTTTTGCCCCCACATATGCCTGCCTCTATCTTGGAAATGGGAGATAGATTACATCAGAAACATATTGTCAATATGTAAAGATAAGTCTATGGGCACGCTACATAGATGATATCTTGGTTATGTGGAATGGCACAGAAGGTGAACTAAGAGAGTTCATTAAACTTATTAATGAGAATAATTTGAACCTGAAATTCCCATTTACTTCCAGCCGGGAAACCATCACATTTCTAGATTTACAAATATCTATCAATGAGGGAATAATACTAACTGAAATGTTTAGGAAGGATACGTCTGCAAATACTATCTTAAGTGCAGATAGACTTAGTTCAGTAGTAAAAGGGATCCCATATGGGCAATACCTGAGATGCAAGATAAATTGCTCAAAATGTTAAAGTTCATGCTAATCAACTAACTAATAGACTAAAGAATAGAGAATACTCCAGTAAAAGTCTAAAACGCAACTACCAGAGAGCCAATTAATATTCAAGGGACAATATTTTGTACAAAAAAGAGGATAATTCAGAAAGAGGGGGCAATATAGTAAGATTTATATCAACCTATAACAACAAACGGAATGATATAAGAGCAATCCTCCATAAACATTGGGACATACTTAAAGTTAATCCAACAATTAAAGGGCCACTAAACCCAAAATCTTTCTTTCATGATTCCGATAGAACATACAAATTTAAACAACATTACAATTTACTTCTATTATTTATTTTGCTTCATTTTTTAGATATCCTTATTTGAAGAAAGCAATGCACATGGGTGAGCCAATCACATGAGGCTTCTATGTGCAGCAACAAATCAGCAGCTACTGAGCATATCTAGATATGCTTTTCAGCAAAGAATATCAAGAGAATAAAACAAATTAGATAATAGAAGTAAATTAGAAAGATGCTTAAAAATGCATTCTCTTTCTAAATCATGAAAGAAAAAATGTGGGTATCATGGCCCTTTAAGACAATAGTGGAGGAGGCACCCTTAATGACACCAAGAAGGTCACCAAACCTACGAGATAAACTAGTACAAGGTCACTTCAAAAACCCTATTAGGAATCACACCTGGCTTCAGAACTATAAAAAGAAAGATGGCAACTTCTCCTGTGGGAAATGCAGCATCTGCAAAAATATTCAAAAAGGTGACAAGGTAACAGATGCCCGTGTGATAGCACATGGAATAAAAGGACACATCAATTGCAGAAGTGAAGGAGTAGGTTATGCAATATCATGCTCATGCCTGAAATTCTATGTGGGTAAAACCTATAGAGAGTGCAAAGAAAGAGTAAAAGAGCATAAGAGGGATATTACCAAGGAAAACCTGAAAAATAGTAGTGTAACCAGACATTTTTACAAACATCACAACAGCTCAGTTATAGGCTTAAAGGCTATAGGATTGGAACTGATAGATCAGCAAGGAAGAGGTGGTGATCTAGACAAATGCATGTTACAGGCAGAGTGCAAATGGATTCACAGTATGGACACACTAAAACCATATGTGTTAAATGAGGAATTTAACTTTGCTCCTTTTTTATAACAATGATCAAACACATAGAAAGATCGGCCATGAAAATAGGTCTACCCAAATACCTACAAAATGTTCCCTCTCTTTCTTGGAGATTATAACACATATAGGAGAAAACACAGGGTCCAGATCAAATAGTTTAATAATACAGTATATAAAATATAGTATTTGGCTATATTGAAATACTGAGGTGTCCAAGTTCAGGGTAGGAAGGATTTCTTCCTCTCTCCCCCTCTCCCCTTTAGGTGAAGATTAGGAGGACACGCAAAGAACATCCCAGTCCCAATATATATATGTATGCATTTTTGTTATTCAAGACAAAGACACACTGCACATGACGTTATAGTGTACTACATGCTCCAAATATTGTATATACTGTATATACTTTTGAATAGATTCAGAACAAACCACCTCTCCCAAGATAGTTTTCTATTAAACTACATAAAATGAATTTGTAAATATGATGCTTATAACATAAAACATGTATATATGTGAATAGGACAATAAGTATGTGCCTAATAGGTTAACATGTTAACATTGACCCAATACATACTTAAAATTAATGTACCATCTTAAAAGTATACCAGGAAGACAGGAACTTCCAAACTTGCTTAAATTCCCTAACTAACCAGAACGAAAGTGATGCTTGAGAAAGCCGCATAGAGTTTGCCCAGCGTCAAAACACGTTTTGCGTGGTTTGGCTGGATTGTTATAGTCGGCTAGGCCGGCCAACTGTCCTGATCACCAAATTACTTTTGGGAGACGCTTACCCATATACTCCAAGATAGGAGGCTTAAAATTAGCAACCAGCACTAGCAGTAACCTTGTCTAGACGAGCATGCATGCAGAAGATTTGCCATACAAGCCCATATGACCAGGAGTACTCTGATCGGATACTGCACTGAAACGGATTGGGAATCACTGTGAAGATTGGTGAGATCCAATGGTTTTCAGTCCCACTACTAGGGTCCCTTAGGGAAGGGCAAGTCCTCAGTAGGTTGTACCCAGTGAGTGGGAGAGTAGATGGCTGTATAACATATGCTCACTTTTGGCTGGTCAGAATTGTATAAATCGCATGAACTGCTTACCTGCTGCATAATAGATTGACACTGATCAGAATGCATAAACATTTTTACTTTTATTAACATATGAAAGCTTGCTAGCTGACTTTATTTGATTTTTTCTTGGAGACACTAATTTATTGCTTATATGGATAGTTTTAGCGATAGTTTTAGCTAAAAGAGACTACATTGGAATAAGCTGTCCCAGAATTGGATTATCTATATGAGCCCACTAGTCCTTACTACCTACAGGGCAGCTGGACAGAGGCATTATTTACCTAAGTATTACTCTATTTCATCACTATAAGAGCTCTGATCATAACGGCAGATAGTTCCCAATGGCCATTGGTAGATAGGTACTATTTTATATATAGGTACTTTTTTCATCTGTTTTTTATTGCATGTGTATGAATGGTTTATACTATTGAACACAATTTTTTTATATGACTATTATGCATCTAACATTTGTGGGAGAGGGGCTTGTTATCTCCGGATCACTACACACAGCGCTGTAAGTCATATCTTTTTAATTTCTATTGAAGAATTGTGCTGGCATAGGGCATACTGGAATTCTTTTCTTGGCTTTCTATCTCCTTTTTTCTTTTTTAATTAATACATTTACTGTGCCCCTTGCACCCCTGGATAAATTACTTTCTGGCTATCCTGGATAATCCACAATATTTTCAAAGAAAACATCCACTAATCACTGCCACTAGTTTTCATTGAAAAATTTAATAATTCTCTATCTGACTGTTCATGTGACTGTTCATTTAAGTTGATGGCATTGATTATTGAGTATAAAGAGGAACAACTGAGAGCAATCAGGGAACAAATAGAGAATTTGCAGATATAATTAGATCTGTGTAAGCTTGAATCCAAATATAAGAAGTATGACCTTTTATTAAAAGACACAATAGCATCACTTAAAAAGGATTTGCACTCACACAGGAAGGTGCTGTGCTCTCATTCTGTTTGTATTTATACAAGGAATAGGAATGCCAGACAAAAGTGGCAAAATAAAAACAAAAAACACAACAGACACCAACATAACATATAATACTGATTCAGGCGATAACTCTGACCAGACAGACAATGAGACACTTGAGAGAGATTCTTCAACTAATAAGATAGACAGTACAGTTAAATCCATCTTAAAGCCACAACGACAACCAAAAACATCAGTTGCATTCATAGTAACATAGTAGATGAGGTTGAAAAAAGACCAAAGTCCATCGAGTTCAACCTATACAAATCTAAAATACTTACAAAAAGCTCCAGTTAAGCTTAAATAATCCCACTAAAAGGTGACCCATTAAATACTAGCAATCATATACATGAATTTTGTTTCTAGACAGAAATGTATCCAAACGATTTTTAAATGTATATTTTCTTGGAATAAACAGAGCTTCTGCCATCTCTTTATATGGACCTTGAATATATTTATATAAAGTAATCATGTCACATCTCCCCTTATTAGCTTTGTGGCCCTTCTCTGAACTTTTCTAGTTCTGCAATATCTTTTTTGTGATCGGTCTCCAGAACTGCACTCCATACTCAAGGTGAGGTCTTACCATGGATTTATATAGTGACAGAATTATGCTTTCCTCCCTTTAATCAATGCCTCTTTTAATACATGCTAGTATCTTATTAGCCTTTGTAGTCACTGCCCTGCATTGTTCATCCATTTTTAGCTTGTTATCTATTACTACTCCCAAATCCCTTTCCTCCTCTGTTTGGCTAAGTCTTGTCCCATTTAAATACTATGTTGCCTGCTTATTTTTACTTCCAAAATGTAGAACCTTGCATTTTCCTGTATTAAATCTCATTTATATTTACCCGCCCATACTTCTAATTTTTGCAGATCCCTTTGTAACGAAAGTTCATCCTGCTCTGACCTAATGACCTTACTTAACTTAGTATCATCTGCAAAAATAGAGATGTCGCAATTTAATCCTTGCTCCAAGTCATTTATAAAAATATTAAAAAGAACAGGGCCTAGTACTGATCCCTGGGGAACTCCACGGATTACCTTTGTCCAATCTGAGTATGATTCATTCACTACTTCTCGTTACTCCCTATCTTTTTTCCAGTTATTTATCCATGAGCTAACATTTTCAGCTATTTCCAGTCCCTTAATTTTGTGTATTAATCTCTCATGTGGTACTGCATCAACTTTATCTATATTTTTACTTCCTCATAGAATCTAATTAGATTAGTTTGACATGATCTATTTCTCATAAAACCATGCTGATTTGCATTCATAATCTTGTTTACATGAATGTGCTCATCAATATAATCCCTTCAAATATCTTCCCCACTATTCATGTTAGACTAACTGATCTATAGCTTCCTGGATCTTCCCTGCTTCCCTTTCTGTGGCACCACATCAACTTTACACCATTCCTGAGGTACCATGTCTAAGGATAATGAGTCTTGAAAAATTAAGAGTAGAGGTTTGTCTATAACAGGGCTATGTTCCCTTAACACCATTGGGTGTATTCCATCTGGGCCTGGAGTTTTATTTACCTTAATATTATCCAGTTGTTTCCTGATATCCTCTATACATAACCCAGTTAATGGTATGGGCTTGCATGTTCTAGTTTGTTCCACCGTATCGTCCATGGGTTCCTCTCTTGTGTATACTGAATAAAAAAAACTGGTTTAGTACCTAAGCCTTCTCCCTGTCACTGTTAACCATGCTATCCTCCACGCATTTTAATGTACCTATATTGTCCTTCTTAGAGCCATTTATATACTTAAATAACCTTTTAGGGTTAGACTTAGAATCCTTTGCAATTAAATTTTCATTTTCAATTTTGGCTAATTTGAAAGCTTTTTTTACATGCTTGTTATATTCCTTATAAATATGGTATGTTGAGTCTGTACTATTTTCTTTGAATCATTTAAATGCCCTAAGTTTTTTCCTTATTTCTCTTTACACATTTTTATTTAGCGACATTGGCTTGGATTTTTTATTTTTATTTTTATAACCATATGGTATTTGTTAATATGTATATCCTCTGTATTTTTATTAGAGAATACTTTGTCCCAATTTATGTTATTTAATGATTTCCTTAAATCGTTGAATTTTGCTTTCTTACAATTAAAAGTCTTAGTTAAACCTTTAAGACACTGCTTATGAAAAGAGATTTCAAATGTGACCGTGTTATGATCACTGTTACCCAAATGTTCTTTGACTTCTATGTTTGATAATATATCTGTATTGTTTCATAGCACTAAATCCAAAAGAGCTTTACTCCTAGTTGTCTCCTCTATTAATTGTGACAAGAAGCTATTCCTGAGAACATTTAAAAATCTATCCCCCTTAGCTGAATTACTAGTTTCATTGGCCCAGTTTATATCAGGGTAGATAAAATCTCCCATAATTACAGCACTGTTATTACCAGCCTTACCTATTTGCATTATAAATTGAGTTTCCACCAGGTCATTAATGTTAGGGGGCTTGTAGCATGTTCCAAGTAATATTTTTTTAGGATTCCCCCCCCCCCACTTTTTATTTCAACCCACAGGGTCTCTACATTGTCACCTGTATCATAAATATCTTCCCTTATTGTAGGTTTAAGGTTAGGTTTAATATCCATGCAGATTCCTCCACCCCTTTAATTATTCCTGTCCCTCCTAAATAAAGTTTACCCCTCTAAGTTAACTGCCCAGTCATGTGAATCATCCCACCAAGTTTCAATTATACTGATAACATCATAGTCCTCTTCTGCAAATAAGAGCTCCAGCTCCCCTATTTTACCTGTCATGCTTCTTGCATTTGTTGTCATACATTTACTTTTCATATGCTTTCTGCTCCTACTTGGTGTGCTTTCCTCCCTACTTTCTAATGTGACATTTCTTAAGTCATTCCTTCCTTGAGATATTATAGGAGTGACATATTCACAGACTGGTCTCTCTGTTCTATTGTGTTCTAACTGACCCTCCCCCCTTTGCCTAGTTTAAAATATTCTCTAAATGTGCTACCATCCTTTTGTCCATGTCATTCAGGTGCAATCCATCCTTTCTATGCAAATTGTACCCAAGTGAAAAGTCAGCCCTGTGCTCTAAATAGTCAAACCCCTCATTTTTACACCATGTTTTTAACCATGAATTAACAGACCTTAGCTCCTTCTGCTTTACTGAGTTAGCACACGACACTGGTAATATCTCCGAAAATATTACTTTGGAGGTCCTTGCTTTAAGCTTGCTACCTAACTCCCTGAAGTCATTTTTTAGGACTCTCCATCTCCCACTGATTCCTTCATTAGTACCAATATGTACCATGACAGCAGGAACAGACTCACATCCCTCTAACAATCTATCAATACGCTCCACAATATGCTTAACATGAGCCCCTGGAAGACAGCAAACTGTTCTATTTAAAGGGTCTGGATGACAAATTACCCTATCAATCTTCCTAATAATAGAGTCTCCTACCACCAACATCTGCCTCAGGCCCTGACTTGTATGTCCATCTTCCATGACTGAAGAACTGTTAACTATAGTATGCCCCTCTACCATGTCTGAAGGACTGCCCACCATAGTATGCTCCTCTTCCACGACTAAAGGAATGTTCACTATACTTGGCAAAACAACCCTCTTTGACAATGCCACCCCTGAACTGATATCCCCAACATCTTCACTTAATCTGTCAAATCTGTTGCGGTGTACCAGCTCAGAACTGGCCTGTCTCTTCCGCTTACCTTTACTTCACCCTCTAACTGTGACCCAGCTACATTCTGGAGTCTCCTCATCTGAATCCTCCCCATTCCCACTGCTAGAACCATTAACAACCAGCTCAGTCCTATCCATTTCCCTTTCAGGTGTCTGAATTTCATGCAGTGTTGCAATTCATTCCTCCAGGCCTCCAATATGAGTTTCTAAAGAGACAATATGCTCACATTTGCCACAGACATTAAATAACCCAATATTTCCAAAGCAAGTCTTGATAAGTGTACTAAATATTTGTGTACATCCTCTAATGACACTTCTTCTAGTAACACTGAGAGAGATTTAGCAGAGGTAGAACAGGGTTTTCACCTCCCCCAGGAAACCCCACAACAAGAGGAGGAGGGTGGCAGAAGGCAGAGCCATCACAAAAAAGAGTTAGCTTCAATACCCTCAGAGACAGGGAAGGAATCCCACACAGAACAAATATCACCAGTAATTACCTGTTCTAATGTGATTAATCTAGCTATAATTTGAGTGCTATTGAGACAAAATTTCTAAGTTATGGTTTGGGTTTTGTTCCATCCACCAGATTCAACTTGTTTGAAACTCTGGGGGATGTGAACAAACTCATTAGACAGCTCACTTTGAAAAAATATTATTCCTCTGAAAGTGAATTAGAGGATACACCTGTTACCAATGATTTACCAATTTTGTGCACCAATGATCCTGTATTGGATTTCTCTGAGGATAGACATGTGCACAACCTGGAACTCCTTGAACAGGAAGGTACCAATGAGCAATGTCCCATTAACTCACACATAGGTTTTAGGTCGAGATCCATTTTTTACCCTGTGCAGCATACAGGGGATATCTTAGAAGTGGATCCGGTGAAGCTGTCCACACAGCAACAGAAAATATTTCCTAATTAGTCTAAAGAGGAGAGGGTAGCCTTAGATAAAAAGAATGAAGATCTCATTATCAAGGCAGCTGACAAGGGAGGTAGTGTTGTGGTCTGGGATGTTCAATCCTATACAATGAAGTCTTAGACAAGTAAATAATAAAAATGATTACAGAGTTCTACCTGCCAATCCTACTAGTAGGTTTCAGACAGATTTGGCATCTAGGTCATATTGACTGTAGTACATTTGATTTTCTTGTTGGTTAAGAACCCAGTTCACAGCTGTTTGTGCACAAGTTAAATTCTGCTCATATTAAAAGTATTGAAAGTAAATGCAAATGCGTGAGCGTAATTGAAATCACGACTTATGCTAGAATTATTACAACAACATCCGAGCTCTGGTTATCTGTTACGCTTGACAAAAAAGTGGCACAAATCACATAAAAAACACATTACAAAGTACAGTTACACTCATATTAACACCATCTAATAAAAATTATTTAAAAAAAAATATTACACAAAAAAGTTATAAGGGCTCAAAGAAATGAGGTTATGTTAGAAAAAAAGGGCAAGCAAAGGGTTTAACATAGAGATACAGACATATACATGTCTACAGATGGATATGTATGTATATTTATATGTCTGTATATGTATACATATGTATTTCTGTATTTATATGTGTATATCTGTGTTACGGTTACCCTTAGTCTCGCTGAGAGATGGACCGCTTAGTAGCCTGGATCCCTATTGCTAAAGAGGGGAGAAGCTGCTTTCCATAGTATTCTATATGAGTCTCGCAAATATAGAATAATCTCCCTTAGCTGCAGTACAGCTAGGATACCCTTCTTCCCACAAAAACGAGTCAACGCTGCGATTGAGGGTCAAACAAGAACTCAGGACTGGGATGCCCAGCCTGCTTTTTATTAAGGTTACATGCACACAGGGCACTCCCAGGGGTAGAGGGGGGGAAGCACAAAATCCCCCATCACACATTTAGATAGAGAGCACTGTCCTTTGACAGGCCACAATAGGATTACAGTACTTAAGATAAAAAGTTTACAAGTTCATCTTATCAATTAGCAGTCTGGCTCCAGAGGTGATTAGACAATGGGATTTGTTATCACTAAACTTAGAGCTGAGGCCAGCAAACGTGTATTTAGGCAATAGTTTCTAAAAGCTGAAAAAAAAGAGTTAACTCTTTATGAAATGATACTTGTTACGGTTTTCTTGGAGCCCTTCTTAGGCGCTGGCTTGCTGGTTCAGGCATTGCTGCTGGGAAATAAGCTCTTCACAACAAAATAACTAATGCTTCTGTAACAGTGCTCCCTTTCTGTGGAACACTCTGGCAGACACGGTCTGACCCCTTTTCGGGGCAGACTAAGGCTGTCCAGACCGCTGGTTATGCGGGGCTGAGGTCGGTCTGTCTGGACAACCCGTCGGCGTTGCCATTCTGTTTCCCAGGTCTGTAAGTAATGGTGAAATTGAAGGGTTGCAACGATAAGCTCCAACGTAATAGCCTGCCGTTATCTCCAGAGACCCGGCTCAGCCACACCAACGGGTTATGGTTGGTGACCAGAGTGAACTCCTGACCATATAAATAGGGAGTCAATTTCTTTAATGCCCACACCAAAGCCAAACACTCCTTTTCGACTGCTGCATAGCTGACTTCGCGGGGCAGGAGCTTCCGGCTGATGTAGGCAACTGGATGCTCCCCTCCATCTTCGCCTACTTGGCTGAGGACGGCTCCCAGCCCGAACATGGAAGCATCTGTATGGACGATAAAACGTTTGTTAAGGGCTGGGGCCGCCAAGACAGGAGCGTTAATTAGAGCATTTTTGAGAGCCTGGAAAGCCGTTT
Organism: Bombina bombina; assembly: GCF_027579735.1. Taxonomy (NCBI): domain Eukaryota; kingdom Metazoa; phylum Chordata; class Amphibia; order Anura; family Bombinatoridae; genus Bombina; species Bombina bombina. The sequence goes on from NC_069499.1 coordinate 964,377,426, forward strand.
CACAGTGGGGAGACCACAGGACCTGTCGAGGTAAGTTCTTCTTGGTCAAGTCAGTCAGGGGTTTGGCAAGTGTGCTGTAGTCTGGTACGAACCGTCTATAGTACCCTGCCGTGCCCAGGAAGGCTAGGACCTGAGTCTTAGTGATGGGGGTGGGCCAATTGGCGACAGCTTCTATTTTGGCCGGCTCTGGTCGCTGCTTTCCACACCCCACCCGGTGACCCAGGTACTGTACCTCGGCCATCCCAAAGTGGCATTTTTCTGGCTTCAGAGTCAGGCCAGCAGCCCGGATCTGATCCAGAACCATTCCCACATGAGCTAAGTGGTCCTCCCAGGACTCACTGTGGATCGCTATGTCGTCCAGGTAGGCGCAAGCAAAACTCTGGAAGCCATCCAGGAGCCTATCCACCAAGCGCTGGAATGTAGCTGGGGCATTCTTCATCCCAAACAGCATTACCCTAAACTGATATAAGCCGAATGGGGTGACGAATGCCGACTTGGGGATAGCCTCCGGGGCCAGGGGAATCTGCCAGTAACCTTTGCAGAGGTCAATAGTGGTCAGGGAATTTCCCCTGGCTATACGATCGAGTAGCTCGTCTACCCTGGGCATAGGGTAAGCGTCCGTCACAGTATTTTCATTGAGCCTCCGATAGTCTACGCAGAACCGGGTGGTCCCATCTTTCTTGGGCACCAAGACAACTGGGGAGGCCCAGGGACTATCGGAGGGCTCAATTACCCTGAGCTGGAGCATCTCATCGATCTCCTTCTTCATTCCTGTCCTAACTGCTTCGGGGATTCGGTACGGAGCCTGGCGCAAGGGAGCTTGTCCCGGAGTATCTACCTGGTGGGTGGTTAAAGTAGTGTACCCTGGCTTCGGGGAGAAGGTGAGGTGTTTGGACTGGAGGAGTTGGTTGAGCTGCTCCCTTTCAGTGGGGCTAAGTCGGTCCCCTATCTGAACCTGCGCCACTATACCTGTGGGGAGGCTCTTTTCTAATAGGTCTGGAATGGGTAAACTGTCGGGGTCTTCCTGAGGAGAACAACATGCGGCCGTCACGTTCTCTGGTCGCTCAAAATATTCCTTGAGCATGTTTACATGGAATGTCTTTCTAAGATTGTTGTCGTGGCAGCTAGCTATCACATAAGTGGTGTCTCCCCTTTTCTCTACGATCTGGTAGGGACCCTGCCAGGACGCCTGCAATTTGTCTGTCTTCACCGGCTTAAGTACTAACACCTTTTGTCCTATGGTGAAGATTCTCTTTCGGGCCCCCCGATCGTACCATACTTTCTGTCTTCTCTGGGCCAACTGGAGATTAGCCCGCACGGATTTGGCTAATTGCTCCATTCGGTCCCTGAGTTCCAGCACGTATGGCACAATGGGGACACCGTCAGCCTCCATCTCTCCCTCCCAGTGCTCCCGGATCAGGTTTAGGGGTCCCCGTACCTTTCTTCCGTAGAGCAACTCGAAGGGAGAGAACCCTGTCGTTTCCTGGGGCACCTCCCGATAAGCAAATAGGAGGTGCGGCAGGAAGCGTTCCCAGTCTCGGTATTCCTGAGTGAACGTCTTGAGCATTTGCTTGAGGGTCCCATTGAACCTCTCACACAGCCCGTTCGTCTGGGGGTGGTATGGGGAGCTCAGGAGGGACTTAATTTTGCAAACCTGCCAGAGTTGTTGGGTCAATTCAGCCGTAAATTGGGTGCCTCGGTCGGATAGGATTTCTTTTGGAAATCCTACTCGGGAGAACACCTGTACTAGTGCATTCGCTACCGTATCCGCTTGTATGTTGGATAGGGCGACAGCCTCTGGGTACCTGGTAGCATAGTCCACTACGGTAAGAATGTATCACTTACCGGAGGGACTAGGGGTAGCCAGTGGTCCCACTAGGTCAATAGCAACCCGGCTGAAGGGTTCCTCTACAATGGGCATATTTACTAGCTGGGTTTTAGGGTGATCGCCTCGCCTTCCTACTCGTTGACACACATCGCAGGTGTTACAGAAAGTTCTAACATCAGCGTGCACCCCTGGCCAAAAGAACGTGTGAGTAATGCGGTGTAGGGTACGGGTAACGGCTAGGTGGCCTGCTAAGGGGATGTCGTGGCCTATTTTGAGGATTTCTTGACGGTATTTGTGGGGCACTACCAGCTGTCGCCTACGCTGTCCCCTTTTCTCTGTCCAGCGGTATAGTTTCCCTTTTTCCCATAAGAATGTTTCGTTATCTGCCCCACCCCCTCCGGTCTCTGCTCGTTCCCGGTACTTTTGTAAGGTCGGGTCAGTCTTAGACTCTGCCTCGAAAGCATCTGGGGTGTCCCAGGGTATGGGGCCTAACCTGTCAGGCAAGTTCGGGGTAGGTCTTACCTGTGTCTCCCGCACTGGTGAGAGCTCTCGCTCCGTCCGGGCTTGGGCCCGTGTAGTCACTGAGTCCGCCTCGTTGTTGCATACTGGAGCATAGGCAGAAGTCATGGGGCCCAAATCGTTGCCCAGTAGTACTTCGGCAGGTAAATTATCCATTAGGCCCACGTTCACAGCCCCCTTTCCCGCTCCCCAATCAAGATGCACTTTAGCTGTTGGAATTTTGTACACATCCCCCCCCGCCACTCTAACGGCCACAGTCTGTCCAGATCGCTTGTGCTCTGGCACCAAATGACTCTGTACCAGCGTGATAGTAGCCCCTGTGTCTCGCAATCCCTCAGTAGATCGCCCCTCGAGCCATACCCTCTGCCGATGGTGCTGGCGGTTATCTGAGGCAGCATATACAGGGTCTGCCTCGTGAAGCGGCCCCACATATCCCTCCATAGGGGCCTCTTGGTTAACACAGAGGGCCCGGGCCGGACGATAGGACCCAGAGGGGTAATTGTAATTCCTGGGTGTCTGGTGCGTATTAAGGGGGCAGCTAGCCATGAAATGCCCTGGTTGCTTGCATCGGTGGCAAGTCGGTCTGGGACGCTCAGAGCTGTTATTGGGTGGTCCTGAGTGTCGGACGGGCCCTGTGGGCACCGGGGCTCGGAATTCAGCACAAGGGGTTCGACCTGTGCTGGAGCTCCGTAGTTCATGGGTTCGTGAAGACGGGAGTCATAATGTTCATCGGCCAATTTGGCTGCTTCTTCTAAGGTAGAAGGCCGCCTGTCTCGCAGCCATTCCTTCCCTTGCTGTTCCATGCCATTATAAAAATGTTCTAAGAGAAACAATTGTAAAATTTCCTCCCCAGTCACCGCTTTACTTCCGCTCAGCCAGTGATTTGCTGCTCTCCGCATTCGGTGCGCCCATTCCATATGGGTATCGATCTTCTTTTCCGTGCCCCGAAACTGTCGGCGATACGTGTCCGGAGTTACAGCGTACCGTCGCAACAGTGTCTCCTTAACTAGCTCATACTGTGTCACTTCCTCAGCACCCAGAGTACGAAAGGCTTCCAGGGCTCGCCCGGATAGTTTCCCAGACAATATCGTGGGCCACTCTCTGTTGGGAATCTGGTGCAGGGCACATTGCCTTTCGAAGTCCGCCAAATATTCATCAATCCCTGTCTCGCTCTCTAGGAAGGGTCGAAATGCCGCATAGGGTATCTTGGGCCTCCCAGCATTTTCGACAGGGATGATTACCTGCGGGGCTTCAGCATTGCGGTGTGCGTTCGCTAGGTTGAGTTCGTGGGCTCGAGTCTCTCGTATATCCTCGTCCGCCTCCGCCATCAACTGCTGTACCAATTCCATGGAGGGGTTCGGCCCGTATAATGAGAGCCTTTCCCGAACAATCCTGTTTTTTTTCGTCACTAATCGTGGTCGGTGTTTCCGCCATTGTGAAGCTCTGATCCAGTTCGGTCAATTCTGCGATCAGCTCTCTCCTCGGCCGGGTTATTGGCGTACCCCCCTCTGCTTTCAAGTAAGTCCTTTAGGGTTGTACGCTTCAATTTTTCGTAAGCGCTCTCCATCCGTTCTGTACCTCTCCTAGGAAATCCGGGAAAATCCCGCCGCTGCCGCCAAATGTTACGGTTACCCTTAGTCTCGTTGAGAGATGGACCGCTTAGTAGCCTGGATCCCTATTGCTAAAGAGGGGAGAAGCTGCTTTCCATAGTATTCTATATGAGTCTCGCAAATATAGAATAATCTCCCTTAGCTGCAGTACAGCTAGGATACCCTTCTGCCCACAAAAACGAGTCAACGCTGCGATTGAGGGTCAAACAAGAACTCAGGACTGGGATGCCCAGCCTGCTTTTTATTAAGGTTACATGCACACAGGGCACTCCCAGGGGGAGAGGGGGGGAAGCACAAAATCCCCCATCACACATTTAGATAGAGAGCACTGTCCTTTGACAGGCCACAATAGGATTACAGTACTTAAGATAACAAGTTTACAAGTTCATCTTATCAATTAGCAGTCTGGCTCCAGAGGTGATTAGACAATGGGATTTGTTATCACTAAACTTAGAGCTGAGGCCAGCAAATGTGTATTTAGGCAATAGTTTCTAAAAGCTGAAAAAAAAGAGTTAACTCTTTATGAAATGATACTTGTTATGGTTTTCTTGGAGCCCTTCTTAGGCGCTGGCTTGCTGGTTCAGGCATTGCTGCTGGGAAATAAGCTCTTCACAACAAAATAACTAATGCTTCTGTAACAATCTGTATTTAAAGACATATATACACATATAAACACATTCATACATATGTACACATATTTAGACATATATATATATATATATATATATATATATAAGTGCATTGGAGCCCTTTGCAGTCAAGTAGATGAAAACATGTAAAAGCATATATTCATTTTTAATTAAGTCCTTAACAATGTATTTACTGTAAATATTATGCATTCTAATGTCGAATAATCCAATGTTCTGCACTTAGCAGGTAGGTATTTTAAAAAGACATTCCTGTATATATCTGTATACATCTATACCTGTATATAATCGTGTATATACTTTCTATAGTAATCCTCATAAGGTATCCTCTATGTAGATAAATATTGCAATTAATGCTCCCATCTGCCTCATAAAAAATCTATCAAGCGGCTGCCTTACGGCAGTTTTCATTGCAGACATTGTATAAATGCATCTTCTGTACACATGGTCTGATCCTATATATAGACATTTGGAACCACTAAGCCTTATTGGTTATCTCACTATATAAATAAGCCCTGAACAGTTGCCTAATATTCCTATGTGAGAGGTCATTCTGGGGCCCTTTTTTCTTTTTTGTCCTACTCCTAGTAGCGGTAATTGCCTTTTGCTAACTGATCTGCGATTTCAGGTATCATCACACTCTACTTTTGCTTAGCATCTCATATGTTATCACTTTCTTATGATGTCTTATATGCCCCCAGTTTAAAGTTCTAACATTCTCTCAGGTGTGAGCACTATAATGACCTCCTAATCAATTATATCAATAAATATAAAGCCCCCCCTCTTCCCCCTAACTTAAAGTAGCTCTTTCCTACTGAAATACCCCGACTTTCCAAAGGCCAAAGAGTGGCCATCACGTAACTACCAATAAATATAACATCACTTACTTATCTGGCCCATAAGAGGCAAGTACAGTAGTTACATCAATGCTATATCCTTTTAGAAATATTAGGTTTCACTTATGCAAGTTTTTTCCTACTTTTGACACTTAACTGTACGCTATTATATGTTTTAACTCTGCTAACAAGTTATTATTCACCGATAGTTATCTCTGATGTAAAGCAATGTTTCATTGTGTAATTTTTGTACTATAAATAAAATAAATTTTGTTCAATAAAAAAAAAATCTTTTGAAAAAAAAAAATAGTTTTGCACAATTTCTTAGTCACCAACAAAAAGTTATTTAATGTTATCTGATATCTGCTCATGGGGGTTATTTAAAATTAGTTTGTTAATAAAAATCAATTTGTCTGCAATTTTCTAAGGGGAATATGCCTTTAGGGTAGCTTAAACTTAAATATTTTCTTTCATGATTCAGATAGAGCATGCAATTTTAAGCAACTTTCTAATTTACTCCTATTATCAATTTTTCTTTGTTCTCTTGCTATATTTATTTAAAAAGCAGTAATGTTATGCTTGCTTATTGGTGGGTAAATGTAAGCTTTAAATAAGCAAGCGCTATCCATGGTGCTGAACCTAAAATGGGCTGCTAAGATTTACATTCCTGCTTTTAAAATAAAGATAGCAAGAGAACTAAGAAAATTTGAAGTTTCATGCTCTATCTGAATCATAAAAGAAAAAAGACATAATTTATGTAAGAACTTACCTGATAAATTAATTTCTTTCATATTGGCAAGAGTCCATGAGCTAGTGACGTATGGGATATACCAGTGATTTGCAACCTTTTTTTTTTGCCGTGGCACACTTTTTTACATTAAAAAATCCTGTGGCACACCACCATACCAAAATTTTACAAAATCACACATTGTAGCCTAATACAGGATATATATATATATATATATATATATATATATATATATATATATATGTACACACACACACTACTGTGCTCTGTCATGCCATGCCTCCTACAAACTATAAATGACATATTGACATTCATTCACAAACAATCGTAATGATTGTCTGTGAATGAATGTCAATGTTATGGTTGTAAATGATGCCTGGTGAGTCTGTCACATACCTCCCAATATTTAAAAATTTGAAAGAGGGACACCCCCGCACTGTTGTCAGTCTGCCGCGGCACACCTGAGGATCTCTCAGGGCACACTAGTGTGCCACGGCACACTGGTTGAAAAACACTGGGATATACAATCCTACCAGGAGGGGCAAAGTTTCCCAAACCTCAAAATGCCTATAAATACACCCCTCACCACACCCACAATTCAGTTTAACGAATAGCCAAGCAGTGGGGTGATAAAGAAAGGAGTAGAAAGCATCAACAAAAGAAATTTGGAAATAATTGTGCTTTATACAAAAAATCATAACCACCATAAAAAGGGTGGGCCTCATGGACTCTTGCCAATATGAAAGAAATGAATTTATCAGGTAAGTTCTTACATAAATTATGTTTTCTTTCATGTAATTGGAAAGAGTCCATGAGCTAGTGACGTATGGGATAGCAATACCCAAGATGTGGATCTCCACTCAAGAGTCACTAGAGAGGGAGGGATTAAAATAAAAACAGCCATTTTTCGCTGAAAAAAAATAATCCACAACCCAAAAAAATATGTTTATTTTCATAATTGAAAGAAAAAAACTTAAATCAAAAGCAGAAGAATCAAACTGAAATAGCTGCCTGAAGAACTTTTCTACCAAAAACTGCTTCCGAAGAAGCAAATACATCAAAATGGTAGAATTTAGTAAATGTATGCAAAGAAGACCAAGTTGCTGCTTTGCAAATCTGATCAACTGAAGCTTCATTCTTAAAAGCCCACAAAGTGGAGACTGATATAGTAGAATGAGCTGTAATTCTCTGAGGCGGGGCCTGACCAGACTCCAAATAAGCTTGATGAATCAAAAGTTTCAACCAAGAAGCCAAGGAAATAGCAGAAGCCTTCTGACCTTTCCTAGGACCAGAAAATATAACAAATAGACTGGAAGTCTTCCTGAAATCTTTTGTAGCTTCCACATAATATTTCAAAGCTCTTACCACATCCAAAGAATGTAAGGATCTTTCTAAAGAATTTTTAGGATTAGGACATAAGGAAGGGACAACAATTTCTCTATTAATGTTGTTAGAATTCACAACCTTAGGTAAAAATTGAAAAGAAGCCCACAAAACGGCCTTATCCTGATGAAAAATCAGAAAAGGAGACTCACAAGAAAGAGCAGATAGCTCAGAAACTCTTCTAGCAGAAGAGATGGCCAAAAGGAACAACACTTTCCAAGAAAGTAGTTTAATGTCCAAAGAATGCATAGGTTCAAATGGAGGAGCCTGTAAAGCCTTCAGAACCAAATTAAGACTCCATGGAGGAGAAATTGATTTAATGACAGGTTTAATACGAACTATGTACAAAACAGTGTATATCAGGAAGTATAGAAATCTTTCTGTGAAATAAAACAGAAAGAGCAGAGATTTGTCCTCTCATGGAACTTGCAGACAAACCTTTATCCAAACCATCCTGAAGAAACTGTAAAATTCTAGGAATTCTAAAAGAATGCCAGGAGAATTTATGAGAAGAACACCATGAAATGTAAGTCTTCCAAACCCTATAATAAATCTTTCTAGAGACAGATTTATGAGCTTGTAACATAGTATTAATCACTGAGTCAGAGAAAAATCTATGAATTAGTACTAAGCATTCAATTTCCATACCTTCAAATTTAATGATTTGAGATCCTGATGGAAAAACAGACCTTGAGATAGTAGGTCTGGCAGTAATGGAAGTGGCCAAGGCGGGCAACTGGACATCCGAACCAGATCCGCATACCAAAACCTGTGTGGCCATGCTGGAGCCACCAGCAACACAAATGATTGTTCCATGATGATTTTGGAGATCGCTCTTGGAAGGAGAACTAGAGGCAGGAAAATGTAAGCAGGATGATAACACCAAGGAAGTGTCAGTGCATCCACTGCTTCCGCCTGAACATCCCTGGACCTGGACAGGTATCTGGGAAGTTTCTTTTTTAGATGAGAGGCCATGAGATCTATCTATGGAAGACCCCACATCTGAACAATCTGAGAAAATACATCTGGATGGAGAGACCACTCCCGGGGATGTAAAGTCTAGTGGCTGAGATAATCCGCCTCCCAATTGTCTACACCTGGGATATGTACCGCAGAGATTAGACAGGAGCTGGATTCCGCCCAAGCAAGTATCCAAGATACTTCTTTCATAGCTTGGGGACTGTGAGACCCACCTTGATGATTGACATATGCCACTGTTGTGATATTGTCTGTCTGAAAACAAATGAACGGTTCTCTCTTTAACAGAGGCCGAAACTGAAGAGCTCTGAGAATTGCACGGAGTTCTAAAATATTTATTGGTAATCTCACCTCTTGAGATTTCCAAACCCCTTGTGCTGTCAGAGATCCCCAAACAGCTCCCCAACCTGAAATACTTACATCTGTTGTGATCACAGTCCAGGTTGGCCGAACAAAAGAAGCCCCTTGAACTAAACGATGGTGATCTATCCACCATGTCAGAGAGTGTCGTACATTGGGATTTAAGGATATTAATTGTGATATCTTTGTATAATCCCTGCACCATTGGTTCGGCATACAAAGCTGTAGTGGTCTCATGTGAAAATGAGCAAAGGGGATCACGTCCGATGCTGCAGTTATGAGACCTAAAACTTCCATGCACATAGACTGAGACTGAAGGTGCCAGCAGGCTGCAACCAATTTTAAATGTCTCTTGTCTGTTAGAGACAGAGTCATGGACACTGAATCTATCTGGAAGCCTAAAAAGGTGACCCTTGACTGAGGAATCAAGAAACTTTTTGGTAAATTGATCCTCCAACCATGTTTCCGAAGAAACAACACTAGTTGATTTGTGTGAGATTCTGCAGTACGTAAAGACAGAGCTAGTACCAAGATATCATCCAAATAAGGAAACACCGCAATACCCTGTTCTCTGATTACAGAGTGTAGGGCACCCAGAACCTTTGAAAAGATTCTTGGAGCTGTTGCTAGGCTAAATGGAAGAGCAACAAATTGGTAATGCTTGTTTAGAAAGAGAATCTCAGAAACTGATAATGTTCTTGATGAATCGGAATATGAAGGTATGCATCCTGCAAGTCTATTGTGGACATATAATGTCCTCGTTGAACAAAAGGCAGAATAGTCCTTATAGTCACCATCTTGAAAGTTGGTACTCTTAAATAACGATTCAAAATTTTCAGATCCAGAACTGGTCTGAATAAGTTTTCCTTTTTTGGGACAATGAATAGATTTGAATAAAACCCCAAACCTTGTTCCTGAAGAGGAACTGGCATGATTACCCCTGAAGACTCCAGGTCTGAAACACACTTCAGGAAAGCCTGAGCTTTTACTTGATTTGCTGGGATACGTAAGAGAAAAAATCTTGTCACAGAAGGTCTTACTCTGAATCCTATTCGATACCCTTGAGAGGCAATGCTCAGAATCCATTGATTTTGGACAGATTTTATCCAAATATCCTTGAAAAACCTTAATCTGCCCCCTACCAGCTGAGCTGGAATGAGGGCCGCACCTTCATGCGGACTTAGGGGCTGACTTTGGTTTCCTAAATGGCTTGGATTTATTCCAATTTGAGGAAGGCTTCCAATTGGAAGCAGATTCCTTGGGGGGAGAATTGAGTTTTTGTTCCTTATTCTGACGAAAGGAACGAAAACGGTTAGAAGCCTTAGATTTACCCTTAGGTTTTTTATCCTGAGGCAGAAAAATTCCCTTTCCCCCAGTGACAGTTGAAATAATAGAATCCAACTGAGAACCAAATAAATTATTACCTTGGAAAGAAAGAGATAGTAATCTAGATTTAGATGTCATATCAGCATTCCAAGATTTAAGCCACAAAGCTCTTCACCAATAAAATGATTAGCATATTGCAGTAAGCGAATAATGCTAGATAAGTCAGAATCCAATTCCTGTTGCGCTAAATTCTCCAACCAGAAAGTTGATGCAGCCGCAAAATCAGCCAAAAAAATTGCAGGTCTGAGAAGATGACCTGAATATAAATAGGCCTTCCTTAGATAAGATTCAAGCTTCCTATCTAAAGGATCCTTAAAGGAAGTACTATCTTCCATAGGAATAGTGGTACGTTTAGCAAGAGTAGAAATAGCCCCATCAACTTTGGGGATTTTTTCCCAAAACAAAACTCAAAACAAAATAGATTTTGCTGGTAAAAGATACAATTTTTTAAACCTTGGAGAAGGAATAAAAGAAGTACCTGGCTTATTCCATTCCTTAGAAATCATACCAGAAATAGCCTCAGGAATAGGAAAAACCCCTGGAGAAACTACAGGAGGTTTAAAAACAGCATTTAAACGTTTATTAGACTGAACTTCAAGAGGACTGGTTACCTCAATATCCAAAGTAATTATCACTTCTTTTAATAAAGAACGCATATACTCTATTTAAAAAAAAAAAAAATAGATTTGTTAGTGTCAATGTCTGAGGAAGGATCTTCCGTATCAGATAGATCCTCATCAGAAGAGGATAAATTATTATAATGTTGGTCATTTGAAATTTCATCAACTAAATGAGAAGTTTTAAAAGACCTTTTACGTTTATTAGAAGGTGGAAATGCAGACAAAGCCTTCAGGTTCGAATCAGAAACAAATTCTTTAAAATTTAAAGGTATATCATGCACATTAGAAGTTGAAGGAACTGCAACTGGCAATGTACTATTACTGATGGATACACTATCTGCATGTAAAAGTTTATCATGACAACTATTACAAATGAAATTTGGCAAACTAATTTCTACAATTTTACAACAAATGCACTTAGCTTTGGTAGAACCGATGTCAGGCAGCAATGTTCCAGCAGAAACTTCTGAGGCAGGATCAGATTGAGACATCTTGCAAAATGTAAGAGAAAAAACAACATATAAAGCAAAATTATCTATTTCCTTATATGACAGTTTCAGGAATGGGAAAAAATGCAAATAGCATAGCCCTCTGATAGAGAAAAAGGCGTGAGGCAAACATCAATGGGGTATTGAAATAATGAAAAAGTTTGGCGCCAAGTATGATGCACAATGTAACTTAAACTTTTTTGGCGCCAAAAATAACCGGAAAATGACACACTCGCGTCACTAATGACGCAACCTTGTGAAAGGTCTCGGCGTCAAATATGACGCCGGAAATAATGAAGTTGTGTCATAGACGTATTTTTCCACGCCAAAAATATTTTCGTGCCAAGAATGACGCAATAAAGTTTATGCATCCGTGGGCCTAATACCAGTCAATTGAAAAAAAGACTAAACTCCAGGTAAGAAATAAATTTCTTAAAAAAAATGTTTATATTCCCCAAATATGAAACTGACAGTCTGCAGAAGGAAATACATGAACCTGACTCATGGCAAATATAAGTACAATACATATATTTAGAACTTTATATAAGTGCATAAAGTGCCAAACCATAGCTGCGGTGTCTTAAGTAATAAAAAACATACTTACCAAAAGACACCCATCCACATATAGCAGATAGCCAAACCAGTACTGAAACAGTTATCAGTAGAGGTAATGGTAAATTGAGAGTATATAGTCGATCTGAAAAGGGAGGTAGGAGATGAATCTCTACGACCGATAACAGAGAACCTATGAAATAGACCCCAGCTAGGGAAATCATCATATTCAGAAGTGATACTCCCTTCACATCCCTCTGACATTCACTGTACTCTGAGAGGAATCTGGCTTCAACAATGCTGAGAAGCGCATATCAACGTAGAAATCATAGCACAAACTTACTTCACCACCTCCACAGGAGGCAAAGTTTGTAAAACTGAATTATGGGTTTAGTGAGGGGTTTATTTTGAGGTATGGGAAACTTTGCCCCTCCTGGTACGATTGTATATCCCATACGTCACTAGCTCATGGACTCTTGCCAATTACATGAAAGAAATTGGTTTCAGTGTCCCTTTAAAGCTGTAGCTAGTGCTACTGCTACAAGCCACCAGAAACACAAAAACTAATTAAATTTATATTTTTTGATTAATGGGTTTAGGACTGTCAAAAACAAAAGTAAAGCTTACAAACTTGATGGATGACAAATGAATCAGTCAATTGACAGGGGCATTGCTAACTCATTATTGAATAGTGTAAATTCAAAGCCTTTAGAGTTAGAAATTAACAAATCAACTCAATTTTATATTGTATACATTTTCTAATTTGTTTTTTCGCTTAAAAGGCCATTTTGGTTATCTTTTCAAACAAATGTGACAAAAAGATAAATATTAAAAAATATCATTTTTATACAATGAGCCAAACCTAAATGTACATCTAATATATAATTAAATGTAGGGAATTCAATTCTGGGTTTAATATACATTTAATAGGAGCCAGAAAAATTAAAAATATACACCTTACAATTAATATTTTTACTGGAATTATTCTAATATTATTATCTGCTTATTATATCAATCCTTCTATCAGTATCCCTTTAAAAAAAAGAAAAGAAAATTAGTTCAACAGGATTGTGTATTAGAATTTATAATCATTATATTAGAATATATTTATGTTGCTATATTAGAATATATACATGATGTATTACAATTTATGTGCTGTTTTAGAATATGCATTCGCTATATTAGAATATAACTGCTATATTAGAATATATTAATGCTATATTAGAATAAATAACTGCTATATTACAATATATAATTGCTGTATTAGAATATGTAACTTCTATATTAGAATATAACTGATATAATGCTATATAAGAATATGTAACTTTTATATTAGGATATATAACTGCTATAATGCTATATTAGAATTAGGGATGGGCTAATGTTTCTAAAAATTCGAAATTTAAAATGAATTTTGATACATTCATTCATTCGAATCCAATTTTGAATATTTATATAACATTCTAACATTCTATTTTCAAAATAGTATTTCTAGTCTACAACTGTGTTTAAAGTGAATGTAAATTTTGATGCTAAAGTGCCCGGTTTTTAAAAGTTCAATTAAAAACAGGGGCACTTTAATTCATCAAAATTTACATTTCACTCCTGTTGTGAAAAAAAACCTTACCTTTTAAACTTGACAGCAGCTGCAGCTTCCTCCGGTCGCCACAAGCCATTTCTGATGTCAGAAATGATGGATAGGTCATCCTCCAATCACAACTCCCCCCCCCCGGGGGGAATCAGTGTCTGATTCAACGCTGTGATTGGAGGAAGCTGGATTCCTCATTTTAGACCCAGGAAGAGGCTTTGCAACGGGTGGAGGAAGCTGGAGCTGCTGTGAAGGTAAGTTTTTTTTCACAACAGGAGTGAAATGTAAATTTTAATTGAATTTTTAAAAACCGGGCACTTTAGCATTACATTCACTTTAATAAATGTAATATTCGATTTCGAATGCTACATTCGAATTCGAATGTCACATTCGAAATTCGAAATAGTATTTCTAGTCTAATACTGTGTTTTTTAAATGTAATATTCAAATTTGAATGTCACATTTGAAATCGAATGTCACGTTCGAATTTGAATGTCACATTCAAATTTGAAATAGTATTTCTAGTTTACAACTGTGTTTAATAAATGTAATATTCGAATTCGAATGCTACATTCGAATTCAAATGTCACATTCAAATTTTAAATAGTATTTCTAGTCTAATACTGTGTTTTATAAATGTAATATTCGAATTCAAATGTGACAATCAAATTCAAATGTGACATTCGAATTTGAATGTGACATTCGAATTCAAAATAGTATTTCTAGTCTACAATTGTGTTTTATAAATGTAATACTCGAATTCGAATGTGACATTCAAATTTGAATGTCACATTCTAATTCGAATGTGACATTCGAAAACTGTAAATAACATTCAATAATAGAATTTTTAAGAATATTCGTTCTTATCAACATTCTATTATGTAAATCGAATTTCTACAATTACATTCGTTCTAACATTCAAATTCGAATATAAACACATTTGCCCATTCCTAATTTGAATATGTAACTTCTATATTAGGATATATAACTGCTATAATGTTATATTAGAATATGTAACTTCTATATTAGGATATATAACTGCTATAATGTTATATTAGAATATGTAACTTCTATACTAGAATATAACTGCTATAATGCTATATTAGAATATCTAACTTCTATACTAGAATATAACTGCTATAATGTTATATTAGAATATGTAACTTCTATACAGGTATACCCCGCTCATACAGCAGGTTAGCGACCGGAGCCCCGCTGTAAAGTGAAAACCACCTTAAAGTCAAACAAGGCAGTTTTAGCTTTCTTTTCACTTGCCAGTGTGTTTAAAAACTAAAAACATGTTTTAACTAACTTATATTAAATGTACAATAGTGCTAAGTTTAGTTTAACACTCGCACAGCACAGTATTCAATAAATACTGTACCTGTAAAATAGTGACAATCACTGTAGTACAATTTGCCAGAGTATAGCACTGAGACACAGATTGCACTGTAATGCTGTAAACAGAGTGAACTAAGCATAATAAAATGGTCACAAGAGAAAAAAAGGCGAGTCGGGGCCACAGGTAAAAAGATAATACTTAGCTTTTATTGCCATACAAAATATAAAAACACTCTCAGTGCATAAAAACAAAAGAGCTAGGACAGCAGCGGTCCTAGCTCTTTTGTTTTTATGCACTGAGAGTGTTTTTATATTTTGAATGGCAATAAAAGCTAAGTATTATCTTTTTACCCGTGGCCCCGACTCGCCTTTTTTTCTCTTGTGGCTGCTGGTGATTTTGCAGACTTGCGGAGGTCTGCAGGCGGTTTGCGGGGAGCACCTCTGTGGTTGCTGTGTTTGGAGCCGTTACATTGGTCACTTTGGTAGTGACGAAGAAGCCAAGAGGAGGAGATTGTCACACTCACTTGGGAACTGATTGAGACCAGGAGGGTACAGAGAGAAGTTGCGGTTGGCGACTGGAGCCTCCAAGGTACTGTGTTACATCAGCATTCAGCATGTTTATACTGTGATACCCCCATTGTAGGCTTTTGACATTTTACGTTTGTGTCTGGCTAAATGAGCGCTGTCTCAGGACTTATCTGTATATAATAATAAAATGGTGCCAGTCACTTTTCTTGCAATCTCACAAAGATTACAGTACTGTTTTAAAATCCTTGGAGGTTGAACTCCAGCTCCACAAAGCGCTGTATTAGCGAAGTGCTGTAAAGTGAAGCGCTGTAAAGTGAGGTATACCTGTATTAGGATATATAACTGCTATAATGTTATATTAGAATATGTAACTTTTATATTAGGATATATAACTGCTATAATGTTATATTAGAATATGTAACTTCTATATTAGGATATATAACTGCTATAATGTTATATTAGAATATGTAAATTCTATACTAGAATATAACTGCTATAATGCTATATTAGAATATGTAACTTCTATTCTAGAATATAACTGCTATAATGTTATATTAGAATATGTAACTTCTATATTAGGATATATAACTGCTATAATGTTATATTAGAATATGTAACTTCTATATTAGGATATATAACTGCTATAATGCTATATTAGAATATGTAACTTCTATACTAGAATATAACTGCTATAATGCTATAATAGAATATGTAACTTCTGTATTAGAATTAGGGAAGGGCGAATGTTTCGCAACATTCTAAAAATGAAACAAATTTTAACACAGCATTCTAACATTCGATTTTTGAATGTTCGGTTTTGAATTTTACAATTACATTCGAAAATATTTGTTTTGAAAAATTTGAATTTATATATTTGTAATAGTATTTCTAATGCTTTATTTAAATGTAATATTCAAATTTTGCAATATTCAAATTTGAAAAACTTAAATTTATATATTTGTTATAGTATTTCTATAATGCTTTATTTAAATTTAATATTCGAATTATGTAATACTCTAATTTGAAAAATTCTAATTTTTGTTTGTAATAGTATTTCTAGCACTTTCTTTAAATGTAATATTCAAATTATGCAATATTCAATCGAAATAGAAACATTCAAATTGATATATTTGTATCTATTATGTATTAATTTACTAGATTCCCTACCACATACAGGGAGTGCAGAATTATTAGGCAAATGAGTATTTTGACCACATCATCCTCTTTATGCATGTTGTCTTACTCCAAGCTGTATAGGCTCTAAAGCCTACTACCAATTAAGCATATTAGGTGATGTGAGTCTCTGTAATGAGAAGGGGTGTGGTCTAATGACATCAACACCATATATCAGGTGTGCATAATAATTAGGCAACTTCCTTTCCTTTGGCAAAATGGGTCAAAAGAAGGACTTGACAGGCTCAGAAAAGTAAAAAATAGTGAGATATCTTGCAGAGGGATGCAGCACTCTTAAAATTGCAAAGCTTCTGAAGCGTGATCATCGAACAATCAAGCGTTTCATTCAAAATAGTCAACAGGGTCGCAAGAAGCGTGTGGAAAAACCAAGGCGCAAAATAACTGCCCATGAACTGAGAAAAGTCAAGCGTGCAGCTGCCAAGATGCCACTTGCCACCAGTTTGGCCATATTTCAGAGGTGCAACATCACTGGAGTGCCCAAAAGCACAAGGTGTGCAATACTCAGAGACATGGCCAAGGTAAGAAAGGCTGAAAGACGAACACCACTGAACAAGACACACAAGCTGAAACGTCAAGACTGGGCCAAGAAATATCTCAAAATTGATTTTTCTAAGGTTTTATGGACTGATGAAATTAGAGTGAGTCTTGATGGGCAAGATGGATGGGCCCGTGGCTGGATTGGTAAAGGGCAGAGAGCTCCAGTCCGACTCAGATGCCAGCAAGGTGGAGGTGGAGTACTGGTTTGGGCTGGTATCATCAAAGATGAGCTTGTGGGGCCTTTTCGGGTTGAGGATGGAGTCAAGCTCAACTCCCAGTCCTACTGCCAGTTTCTGGAAGACACCTTCTTCAAGCAGTGGTACTGGAAGAAGTCTGCATCCTTCAAGAAAAACATGATTTTCATGCAGGACAATGCTCCATCACACGCGTCCAAGTACTCCACAGCGTGGCTGGCAAGAAAGGGTATAAAAGAAGAAAATCTAATGACATGGCCTCCTTATTCACCTGATCTGAACCCCATTGAGAACCTGTGGTCCATCATCAAATGTGAGATTTACAAGGAGGGAAAACAGTACACCTCTCTGAACAGTGTCTGGGAGGCTGTGGTTGCTGCTGCACGCAATGTTAATGGTGAACAGATCAAAACACTGACAGAATCCATGGATGGCAGGCTTTTGAGTGTCCTTGCAAAGAAAGGTGGCTATATTGGTCACTGATTTGTTTTTGTTTTGTTTTTGAATGTCAGAAATGTATATTTGTGAATGTTGAGATGTTATATTGGTTTCACTGGTAAAAATAAATAATTGAAATGGGTATATATTTGTTTTTTTGTTAAGTTGCCTAATAATTATGTACAGTAATAGTCACCTGCACACACAGATATCCCCCTAAAATAGCTAAAACTAAAAACAAACTAAAAACTACTTCCAAAGATATTCAGCTTTGATATTAATGAGTTTTTTGGGTACATTGAGAACATGGTTGTTGTTCAATAATAAAATTAATTCTCAAAAATACAACTAGCAGCGGTCCTAGCTCTTTTGTTTTTATGCACTGAGAGTGTTTTTATATTTTGAATGGCAATAAAAGCTAAGTATTATCTTTTTACCCGTGGCCCCGACTCGCCTTTTTTTCTCTTGTGGCTGCTGGTGATTTTGCAGACTTGCGGAGGTCTGCAGGCGGTTTGCGGGGAGCACCTCTGTGGTTGCTGTGTTTGGAGCCGTTACATTGGTCACTTTGGTAGTGACGAAGAAGCCAAGAGGAGGAGATTGTCACACTCACTTGGGAACTGATTGAGACCAGGAGGGTACAGAGAGAAGTTGCGGTTGGCGAATGGAGCCTCCAAGGTACTGTGTTACATCAGCATTCAGGATGTTTATACTGTGATACCCCCATTGTAGGCTTTTGACATTTTACGTTTGTGTCTGGCTAAATCAGCGCTGTCTCAGGACTTATCTGTATATAATAATAAAATGGTGCCAGTCACTTTTCTTGCAATCTCACAAAGATTACAGTACTGTTTTAAAATCCTTGGAGGTTGAACTCCAGCTCCACAAAGCGCTGTATTAGCGAAGCGCTGTAAAGTGAAGCGCTGTAAAGTGAGGTATACCTGTATTAGGATATATAACTGCTATAATGTTATATTAGAATATGTAACTTCTATATTAGGATATATAACTGCTATAATGTTATATTAGAATATGTAACTTCTATATTAGGATATATAACTGCTATAATGTTATATTAGAATATGTAAATTCTATACTAGAATATAACTGCTATAATGCTATATTAGAATATGTAACTTCTATTCTAGAATATAACTGCTATAATGTTATATTAGAATATGTAAATTCTATACTAGAATATAACTGCTATAATGCTATATTAGAATATGTAACTTCTATTCTAGAATATAACTGCTATAATGTTATATTAGAATATGTAACTTCTATATTAGGATATATAACTGCTATAATGTTATATTAGAATATGTAACTTCTATATTAGGATATATAACTGCTATAATGCTATATTAGAATATGTAACTTCTATACTAGAATATAACTGCTATAATGCTATAATAGAATATGTAACTTCTGTATTTGAATTAGGGAAGGGCGAATGTTTCGCAGCATTCTAAAAATGAAACAAATTTTAACACAGCATTCTAACATTCGATTTTTGAATGTTCGGTTTTGAATTTTACAATTACATTCAAAAATATTTGTTTTGAAAAATTTGAATTTATATATTTGTAATAGTATTTCTAATGCTTTATTTAAATGTAATATTCAAATTTTGCAATATTCAAATTTGAAAAACTTAAATTTATATATTTGTTATAGTATTTCTATAATGCTTTATTTAAATTTAATATTCGAATTATGTAATACTCTAATTTGAAAAATTCTAATTTTTGTTTGTAATAGTATTTCTAGCACTTTCTTTAAATGTAATATTCAAATTATGCAATATTCAATCGAAATAGAAACATTCAAATTGATATATTTGTATCTATTATGTATTAATTTACTAGATTCCCTACCACATACAGGGAGTGCAGAATTATTAGGCAAATGAGTATTTTGACCACATCATCCTCTTTATGCATGTTGTCTTACTCCAAGCTGTATAGGCTCTAAAGCCTACTACCAATTAAGCATATTAGGTGATGTGAGTCTCTGTAATGAGAAGGGGTGTGGTCTAATGACATCAACACCCTATATCAGGTGTGCATAATAATTAGGCAACTTCCTTTCCTTTGGCAAAATGGGTCAAAAGAAGGACTTGACAGGCTCAGAAAAGTAAAAAATAGTGAGATATCTTGCAGAGGGATGCAGCACTCTTAAAATTGCAAAGCTTCTGAAGCGTGATCATCGAACAATCAAGCGTTTCATTCAAAATAGTCAACAGGGTCGCAAGAAGCGTGTGGAAAAACCAAGGCGCAAAATAACTGCCCATGAACTGAGAAAAGTCAAGCGTGCAGCTGCCAAGATGCCACTTGCCACCAGTTTGGCCATATTTCAGAGCTGCAACATCACTGGAGTGCCCAAAAGCACAAGGTGTGCAATACTCAGAGACATGGCCAAGGTAAGAAAGGCTGAAAGACGAACACCACTGAACAAGACACACAAGCTGAAACGTCAAGACTGGGCCAAGAAATATCTCAAAATTGATTTTTCTAAGGTTTTATGGACTGATGAAATTAGAGTGAGTCTTGATGGGCAAGATGGATGGGCCCGTGGCTGGATTGGTAAAGGGCAGAGAGCTCCAGTCCGACTCAGACGCCAGCAAGGTGGAGGTGGAGTACTGGTTTGGGCTGGTATCATCAAAGATGAGCTTGTGGGGCCTTTTCGGGTTGAGGATGGAGTCAAGCTCAACTCCCAGTCCTACTGCCAGTTTCTGGAAGACACCTTCTTCAAGCAGTGGTACTGGAAGAAGTCTGCATCCTTCAAGAAAAACATGATTTTCATGCAGGACAATGCTCCATCACACACGTCCAAGTACTCCACAGCGTGGCTGGCAAGAAAGGGTATAAAAGAAGAAAATCTAATGACATGGCCTCCTTATTCACCTGATCTGAACCCCATTGAGAACCTGTGGTCCATCATCAAATGTGAGATTTACAAGGAGGGAAAACAGTACACCTCTCTGAACAGTGTCTGGGAGGCTGTGGTTGCTGCTGCACGCAATGTTAATGGTGAACAGATCAAAACACTGACAGAATCCATGGATGGCAGGCTTTTGAGTGTCCTTGCAAAGAAAGGTGGCTATATTGGTCACTGATTTGTTTTTGTTTTGTTTTTGAATGTCAGAAATGTATATTTGTGAATGTTGAGATGTTATATTGGTTTCACTGGTAAAAATAAATAATTGAAATGGGTATATATTTGTTTTTTTTGTTAAGTTGCCTAATAATTATGTACAGTAATAGTCACCTGCACACACAGATATCCCCCTAAAATAGCTAAAACTAAAAACAAACTAAAAACTACTTCCAAAAATATTCAGCTTTGATATTAATGAGTTTTTTGGGTACATTGAGAACATGGTTGTTGTTCAATAATAAAATTAATTCTCAAAAATACAACTTGCCTAATAATTCTGCACTCCCTGTAAACTATTGAACTTCTGAATAGTATTTGTTAAATAGAATGTTAAATTTGAAATTTCGAATGTGGACATTCGATCTAATTATAAATATTTGAATTCGAAAGTGACATTCGAAAACTGTAAATAGCATTCGATTATAGAATTTTTAAGAATATTCGTTTGTATCAACATTCGGATTTGTAATTCGAATTTCGGTAATAACATTCGTTCTAACATTAGAATTCGGAAATTTACACATTCACCTATCCCTAGAATATATAACTGCTATGCTATATTAGAATGTGTACCTGCAATATTAGAAATAAAACTGCAATATTAGACTATATAACTGCTATAATAATATATTAGAATATATATGTACCTGCAATATTAGAAATAAAACTGCAATATTAGAATATATAACTGCTATACTTGAATGTATCACCAAAAAATACAATAACATACATTAATATGCACTGCAGTTTGCATGAAATAAATGTCAGAGGAAAGATAGATACTACATTTTTATACACGTAAGTTCACAAAGGACTAGATGCACTTGCTAGGTATTATTTTTTCAAGAAATGTTGTGTCTCTATTACTATATTTTAGGACATATATTAAAACTTTACAAACAGTCATATTTTACAATAGAAATATATTGACAACCTTTACTAACATTCTTTCCTATAAAACAAGGTTTTTTTTTATTTATTTTTTCATAATCTCAGAAAAGCAAGAGCTCAATATTATATTTTTGTGAATTCTAAAGATATACAAAGTTTTTTTTTTTAAAAAAACCTTAATCTTTTAATATATATATTAGCTATTTTTGAACCAGTTTTGAAGCCATAGGATTTTTATACAAAACTCCAGAAAAGTCTATGATAGTAGCAAACTGCTCTTGCAATGAATTCCAGTAGAGATCATCATTTAATGAGCTTTAGTACAGGTTCCATGGTGCTCTAAGGCTTGTCTGAAAGAATGAGATTACAATCATTGCTAGTTTCCTTGGTTATAGGGAATATGGAATTGCACATTTATGGTGTGAAAAGCTGCATTGCTTGTAGATTAGAAAAGACATAGCTACCAGCTTTTACAGCTACTAGCTTTGACTGCCAACCCTAGAAAAACAATATTGCCTTAAAGGAACAATAATCACATAACAAGTGTTATACAAAATGTTTAATTATGCATAGGAAAACAACATTGCAATACATTTTATTATGTATTTTGTTCATTTTTACCTGTAGTTTAAAGGGATATTAAGCTGCTGGGTACAACTATAATACCATGGTTACTATTTATAATGCTTTTTTTCCCTGTATCTGTAGCTCTCCTCAAATCTATTCTATTCTAATCATCCAAAAGCGCTGGTTAGTGAAGTTCTGTATTGTCCATGTCAGAATTTTAGTATTCTTGCACACTGTGACAGAAGTGATGCCCATTCCCAGATCAGTGATATTGTTGTCTTCTTGAGCAACCACATAATGCACTACAAAACAGAGCAGGAGTGTAACAAAAATGCACAAATATAACTCTTCTACTTTCTATTGTGCAATCTAATCCAAGGTGAAAGGTACTGCTGTCAAAAAGTCAATAATGCCACCAATCTGTGACAGTGCATTGCTTCTGTAAGAATGGACAGGTACAGGAGGGAAAATAATAGCACTGTGAGTAGTAAACATGCTACTGTAGAGGTACCCATCAGTATATGAAATAAAAATGTATGTTCTCAAAGTTATTGGTATGGTACAAAAATCAAACAGAAGAAAAAAGGGGTTAAAAAAGGGGGAATCAAATATCACATCCAAAACATTCAAACCAGCTCCCATGGCGTTCCTGTCCGATAACAGAATACCTTCACATTAGTTGCTGTTAGGAAAATCTTAAATTCCCCTTATATAAAACCTGCAAAAAGTAAAATATTGTAACACATCTCAGCCCATAAACAGGTCTTTTTTTTAAACTTATAATCAATTTCCTAGGAATGTACAGAAATTCAATCTTTATATTTAATAAGCATTAACCAATTGGAATTGTTTTGAAAAGGCACTCAAAATGTGATTGGTAAATCTTTTCTCTTAGTAACATGATAATGCCCAATTAGATTGATTCATATCTGATTACTTGATAGAAAACAATATTCTTTGCTTTAAAAAATAAACCTAAAAGATATTCAGAGTGCAATCCTTTTTATTTGAAGTTACACACAAACATTGTAAGCACAAATAGAATTTGTAAAATTACAATACTGAATACACAGAGCAAATCTTTACTAAAATAAAACTTGGGGGACAAAAACAAAAGTTTAAACTAAATTAAAATACAAAGTAAAATGTGTAAATGTAACAAAACTCTCCTTTCACAGCCAGGAAAAGCAGGGAAAGCCCAGATGAGTTAAAACTCTTTGGTCTGGTAAGAATAAATGGTGAGTCTTGTCAGTATGGCTAGGCCCCTGAAAGGATGGAGTCAATGGCAATCTTTCTGTTTCTTTTCCAGTGTTGGAAAAATGGGAACGGATCTTTTTTTTTGTAAAGAAAGTGATCACAATGTTTCCAAGTCAAACACAGCTGAAATTGTTAACGCACATGAGATTTGATCTCCATTTTCCCACAACAGCACTCAGAACACTCGTAAATGGATGTTGATCATTAAAATAACAAATGGTTTAAAGGTGCTAATGGAGTCTGTGGGGCCTATCTATCAAGCTCCAAAAGGAGCTTGATTCCCCGTGTTTCTGGCGAGTCTTCAGACTCGCCAGAAACAGCAGTTATGAAGCAGTGGTTACAAAGACCACTGCTCCATAACCTGTCCATCTACTCTGAGCAGACAGACAGACATCGCCGGAAATCAACCCGATCCAGTATGATCGGGTTGATTGACACCCCCCTGCTGGCGGCCCATTGGCCGCGAGTCAGCAGGGGTCAGCGTTGCACCAGCAGCTCTTGTGAGCTGCTGGTGCAATGCTGAATACGGAGAGCGTATTGCTCTCCATATTCAGAGAGGTCTGGCGGACCTGATCCGCACTGTCGGATCAGGTCCGCCAGACCTTGATAAATATAGGCCTGTGCCTGTGTGTAGCAATTTGGATAGGGCGGTATTCAAGATAAGTGTTAAACAATCTGAATGTCAAAGTTATATGAACACGATGGGTATACTGACAATTTTTAAACAATGATGTTTTTACATTTTTTAATAGGTTAAAAGTATTTTTTTTTTAACTTGTTTTTATTCATAAAGAAAATCTTGACATCTAAGGGACAAGTATTTAAAGATAGTCCAACATTGCAGATTTCACTGTACAGACCACAATTTCAAAAACCAATTGTAGAGACTTCAGTTTTAAAAACCCACTGTACAGACCACAATTTCCAAACCTCACTCTCACTGTACAGAACAGTGTACTTGACACATTTCTATACCTGTAAGATGATCACAATTGTAAACAAACACTGAAAGGCAAATACTTGACTCATCCCAACAGCATGATTTCCAAGAGAAACATTGTTAGATGAGAATACTGTACTTTACAATTGTAAAAAATGTAAGCATGTAATAAAAATAAGAGCGTGATTGCTAAACGCCATTTCACAATGTTGTTGTCATGATTTCCAATGTAGACATTTTAGCTAGATCCGTTTATCTCTCTATGGTAAAGAGATATAGCATAATGTGCCACTCGTGAGGAATCTTGTACTACTGTTGGATCATTTTCAATCGTCTGATCAAAGTGCTTTAGACAACTGGCCCCTTAGCCCCTTAGATAGCTCAATATGAAGGATACTGGCCTAATAATAAAAACTCCCTCTATAAAACAGTCTACTCAAACATATGAACAAAAGAAAACTTCAAGGGACAGTTAAGTCAAAATGTAACTTTTATAGATCAGATTGAGCAGACAGCTTTAAACAACTTTCCATTTTTGATTTTATAATCTAATTTTCTATTTTCTCTTTGTATCATTTTTGTAAAAGCATATATAGGTAGGTGAAGCAGCAATGTAGTACTGGGAGCTAGCTGCTGATTGGTGGCTGCACATTATGCCTCTTGTCATTGGCTCAAACAATATGTTCAGTTAGCTCCCGGTTATGCATTGCTGCTCCTGCCGAAAAAGATACCAAAAGAATGAAGAAAACTTGATAATAGAAGTAAAAAAAAGTGTTGAAATCTGCACACTCTGAATCATGAAAGAATCTTTTTGGTTTTCATGTCCCTTTAAGAACAGTTAAAGAAAAAATAAAAACAAGACAACCTTGTCAGCTTTGAAATAGCAAGATATGATCAGGAAGTGAGATGCTTCACAAAATAAAGAATTTTTCATGAAATCCGCAAGCAAGTATGGGTAAAAAGATCCATCCACGCCTCTAGAACGGACCCATGCGTCCAGATACTTGTTTTTTATCCGTGAGATTACTTTACTTTAATAAAACAGACGTAAATATTTTACAACTACAAACATTTGTAATGTGTAAGTAAGTGTTTTGGTTGTAATTACTGCTTTTCAGTTTTGCTAGCCGTTCTCATTTTGATGTGTGTGATATCATGTATAGGGGCACATTGCGTAGTAGATTACAAGTGGAGCACAAAATTATTAGCGATTCAATGAGTGATAGTCTAGTGTCTGCTAACATCTGCATGTTGGATAGCGCATATACACTAAATCCGTCACATAATAGACTATGGGGTTTGCAGTAAAATTAATGTTGAGTGTTAAGTAGTTGCTGCCCTAAGCCAATGGTGTACAAGTAGTAGAGTTCTTCATGCAGTTCTGTGCTCTACTATTAATAATAATGGTTTCTTTCATGTAATTGGCAAGAGTCCATGAGCTAGTGATGTATGGGATACACAATCCTACCAGGAGGGGCAAAGTTTCCAAAATCTCAAAATGCCTATAAATACACCCCTCACCACACCCACAATTCAGTTTTACAAACTTTGCCTCCTATGGAGGTGGTGAAGTAAGTTTGTGCTTGATTTTTATGATTTCTTCTATGATAAGCGCTTTTAAGCATTCTGAAGCCCAATTCCTCTCAGAGTACAGTGTTTGTCAGAGGGATGTGAAGAGAGTATTGCCTATTTGATTTTATGTTTTTTGCTCACAGGAAATCTTTTCAAGGGTTCTCTGTTATCGGTCATAAGGATTCATCTCCTACCTCCCTTTTCAGATCGACAATATACTCTTATACACTATTACATCTGCTGATAGCTTTCAGTATTGGTTTGGCTATCTGCTATATGTGGATGGGTGTCTTTCGGTAAGTATGTATCATTATTTAAGACACTCTCAGCTATGGTTTGGCGCTTTATGTATTAATATAAAGTTTTAAATATATGTATTTTACTTATACTTGCCATGAGTCAGGTCTATGTGTATTTCCCTTTGCAGTCCAGCAGTTTATTTGTTATGGGAATGATGTTTTAGGAAGTTTATCTTACCTGGGGTATTCTCAACTGTCTTTTGCGTTGTGTGTCATACTTGGCGTCAAAAAATGTAGTTTTATTTGACCTCACTTCCTATATGCTACTTGCCTTCTTTATGCTCAGAGGGCTATGCTATTTGCTTTTTTTTTTTGCCAATTTTTAGCATTTGCATTTTTCCCATTCCTGAAATTGCTATATGTGGAAATAAGTTATTTCTGTTTAATGTTATTTTTTATTTTTTTACATTTTTTAAGATGTCTCAATCTGATCCTGTCACAGAAGCTGCTCTAGGAACCATGCTGCATGAACACAGTTCTACCAAAGCTAAGTGTATCTGTTGTAAGATAGTGGAGATTATATCTACAGCTGTAGTATGTAACAGTTGTCATGATAAGCTTTTGCATGCAGAAAAGGTTTTATTAGAGCTAGTGCAGTATCTGTTGTTCCTTCAACATCTAAAGTACATGATATCCCTGTTGATATGCTATACTGCCTTCAAATAAACGTAAAAGGTCTTTTAAAACTTCTCATAATGCTGATGAAATTTGTAATGACTGACAACATACTTATATATCCACCACAAAGAAAAACATGGAGCGCTAGCGTATGTAAAACATAACCTTTATTGTGGTTATTTAAAATTAGGACATAGTCAATCAAAAAAGGACAGAGATGGGATACCTCTGGCTGGCAAGCTTACGCGTTTCGGCAAAGCCGTAATCATAGCATACTATGCCAGCCACAGGTGTGCTTTATATACAAAATTAGAAACAACACCATTGGTTAAAAGGACATGTCATTTAAAACAACAATACGCCCAGAGAGATTTTTGCATTTAACCCCTTTTATCTCGGAGGTGAAAGAACAGATCTATCTTATATTACATTATGAGTATATATAGGTATTTTGGAGACATGTATGAGGTTATTCACAATAAATAAATCGTCTTTTTTAGATGTTAAATAAATAGTTATTTAGTTATGTTCGCTACCTTTAGATCACAGTCACAGTTAATCCCGTCATATCCATAGCCTATAGTAACGGCCTTCTATTAAAACAAATTTAAACTAGTCAAATTATACATCCGTTTCATAGTACAAATATGCATTATCATTACTTAAGAACAAAGTGTCAGTATAATGATCTCAGGTTGTGTGTCAGTCAGATATGAGGAGCGTTAACTATCTGGGAGGGCAGCTCTGATGATTTGGAAAAGTTTCTAGGGAAACTCAATGACAATGACATCGGTCTAAAATTTACAAGTGAAACTCAAAGGACCAAGATCAACTTTTTGGATGTAGTACTGAGTGGGACTCCTGATGGTCGGATTGAGACAAGCCTATATAGAAAGCCTATATCAGGCAACTCACTACTACATGCAAGAAGCTGCCACCCCAAACATGTGCCGTATGCTATAGCCAAGGGACAACTCATAAGGGCCAAACGGAATTGTTCCGAGGCCAACGAGAGTGCCAACCAAATGATGGAAGTAAGAAAACGCTTATCTCAGAGAGGCTATCCTAGAAAGGTAATAAATAGGGCCCAAAAGGAGGTGGATAGAATGGACAGATTTGTTAAGGGACAAATCAAACCAGACAAATGGGAAGGCCCAGAAGGGAGTTACATTTGTCACTGAATACAGTGCACAGTATGAGGAAGTATGCAGAATCGTCAAATACCATTTTGGTATGCTAATAGCAGACGATAGACTGACACAATGTGTTAAAGAAGGGCTTAGATGCTCATACCGACGAAACAAGAGCTTAGGCAATATATTGTCCCCAACAGTCTTACCGAAGACTAT
This sequence comes from Bombina bombina, assembly GCF_027579735.1. NCBI lineage: Eukaryota > Metazoa > Chordata > Amphibia > Anura > Bombinatoridae > Bombina > Bombina bombina. The sequence goes on from NC_069499.1 coordinate 964,405,853, forward strand.
CGCCCAGGGGAGTGCCTGGCTCAGTTGTAAAGGCTCCTACAAATGTGGAAGCTCAAGATGTGGAGCATGTGATTATTTAACCATGTCAGAACACTTTACCTCTACTGTAACAGGGAAGACCTATGAGATTAATTTCTGTCTCAATTGCACCTCTACCTTTGTCATCTACTGTGTAACTTGTACGGTATGTGGAAAACAGTACATCGGGCTCACCACTAGAGACATTAGAACAAGAATTATTGAACACTTGTCTACTATCAGGAGGGGCAAGGCAACTACCCCTGTGGTGCATCATTTTGCTCAGGTTCATAATAAGGACCTTACATGTTTTTCATGGCAACCAATAGATATGGTTCCTAAACCAAAAAGAGGAGGTGACCGTGGAGTAACTCTATCTAAGAGAGAAATGCTGTGGATCCTAAAAATGGATACAAGGTTACCAAAAGGCCTGAATTCAGAATTCGACCTTATAAACTATTGGGAATAATAACACCCGATCCCATCTTTTTCATAATATCTATAAAATTGTAAGATATTAAGTAACATCGTTCAATAATACATAAAATAAATAGTTAACGCTCCTCATATCTGACTGACACACAACCTGAGATCATTATACTGACACTTTGTTCTTAAGTAATGATAATGCATATTTGTACTATGAAACGGATGTATAATTTGACTAGTTTAAATTTGTTTTAATAGAAGGCCGTTACTATAGGCTATGGATATGACGGGATTAACTGTGACTGTGATCTAAAGGTAGCGAACATAACTAAATAACTATTTATTTAACATCTAAAAAAGACGATTTATTTATTGTGAATAACCTCATACATGTCTCCAAAATACCTATATATACTCATAATGTAATATAAGATAGATCTGTTCTTTCACCTCCGAGATAAAAGGGGTTAAATGCAAAAATCTCTCTGGGCGTATTGTTGTTTTAAATGACATGTCCTTTTAACCAATGGTGTTGTTTCTAATTTTGTATATAAAGCACACCTGTGGCTGGCATAGTATGCTATGATTACGGCTTTGCCGAAACGCGTAAGCTTGCCAGCCAGAGGTATCCCATCTCTGTCCTTTTTTGATTGACTATGTCCTAATTTTAAATAACCACAATAAAGGTTATGTTTTACATACGCTAGCGCTCCATGTTTTTCTTTGTGGTGGATTTCCTTGCCCTGAGAGCGCTAGTGTCCCTGCATTGTATGCTGCAAATTATCCCCAGAGCATATGCTGAATACCACTACGCTGAACACTGAGCACAGAACGCCGAGATACCAGTGGAGCCCCATTATTGGTCCGTATAGAGAGGCGCAACAAAAGGCAGCCTGAGGATTGGAGGATACAGAGTGGAGGCGTCTGAAGTGATGGCGCACGTGGTACCTGTTTAGCTATCCGGTTGGAGGATCATCCGTTGTAACTTGGACATGCCCCCTGGTGGGCGCGGAAGCACGGTGCCTCTGGAAAAGTGCCGGGTAGCGGTGGACGAGATACAGAGATACAGATCGAGAAAAAGGTGTATATGACGCCGGCTCTACTTGGAAAGGATCCTGCTGTAAGTTTAAAGCTCCCTGGGTGGAAGACAGCAGAGGTGAGACTGTATCTTTCTGATTATCTCTACTACATAAAGATTGAAATGTACACTTGCTCTGGGTACACTGCAGTTTTGGTTTGCTGCGGTGCATGAAGGAAAAAAGTTTTCTTTGCAACATCTACTTTGTTCTTGTTGTTGTTTTTGTAACTGATCCTCTCATTTTGCTTTTGGTATTGTGAACATACTTATATATCCTCCTCTTATGAGGATCTCTCTGACTCAGAAGATCCTACTTCAGACATTGACACTGATAAATCATCTTATATTTTTAAGATTGAGTATATTTGTTCTTTGTTAAAAGTGTTAATAACTTTGGATATTGAGGAGTCTGATCCTCTTGATAATAAATCCAATAAACGTTTAAATTCTGTCTATAAACCTCCTGTGACTACTCCTGAGGTTTTTCCTGTTTCTGATGCTATTTCTGATGTGATTGCTAAGGAATGGTCTTAGCCTGGTACTTATTTTATTCCTTCTGCAAAGTTTAAAAAGTTGTATGCTTTGCCAGTGGCTAAATTAGAGTTTTTGGAAAAAGTCCCTAAAGTTAATGGGGCTATTTCTACTCTTGCTAAACGTACTTCTATTCCTATGGAAGATAGTACCTCTTTTAAGGATCCTTTATATAGGAAGATTGAATCTTATGTAAGGAAAGCTTATTTGCATTCTGGCTATATGCTCAGACCTGCCATTTCTATGACCGATGTTGCGGCTGCATCAATTTTTTGGTTGGATAGCTTAGCACAACAGGAAAAAAGACACTGATTTGCAAAGAATTGTTCGTTTGCTTCAACATGTTAATCATTTTATCTGTGATGCTATTTTTGATATCATCAAATCTATGTCTTTGGCTATTTTATCTAAAAGAGCTTTATGGCTCAAATCATGGAATGCTAACATGATATCTAAATATAGGTTACTATATCTATCATTCCAGAGTAATAATTTGTTTGGTTCCCAGTTGGATTCTATTATTGCCACTATTACTGGGGGGAAGGTAGTTTTTTTCCTCAAAATAAAAAGTCTAAAGGCAAATCTAAAGCTTCTAATCAGTTTCTTTCCTTTCGTCAGAATAGAGAACAGAAAACCACTCCTTCCCTCTAAAGACTCTGGCTCCAATTGGAAGCCATCCTCGAGTTGGAATAAATCCAAGCCTTATAAGAAACCAAAGCCAGCCCCTAAGACTGCATGAAGGTGCGGCCCTCAATCCAGTTCTGCTGGTGGGGGGCAGATTGAAATGATTTCAAAACGTTTGGGCAGGTTCCATTCAGAATCATTGGAATCAAAATATTGTCTCACAGGGGTATCAAATAGGTTTCAGAATAAGACCTCCTGTGAGAAGATTTTTCTCTCTCTCACGTTCCAACAAATCCTGTGAAAGCTCAGTCCTTTCTGAAGTGTGTTTCAGATCTAGAGCTTTCAGAAGTAATTGTACCAGTTCCAATTCTGGAATGTATTCATTCTCCCTAAGAAGGAAAATTCTTTCAGACCAGTTCTGGATCTGAAGTTTTGTAATCAATTTGTAAGGGTCCCAACTTTCAAGATGATGACTATAAGGACTATTCTGCCTTTTGTTCAGAAAGGTCATTACATGTCCTCAATAGACTTACAGCATATTTTCACATTCTGATTCATCCAGACCACTATCGGTTTCTGAGATTCTCTTTTCTAGAAGACAAGCTTTACCAATTGTTGCTCTTCCATTTGGCCTAGCAACAGCTCCAAGACTCTTTTTGAAGGTTCTCAGTGCCCTTCTATCTGTAATCAGAGAGCAGGGTATTGCGGTGTTTCCTTATTTGGACGATATCTTGGTACTAGCTCAGTCTTTACAATTAGCAAAATCTCACACAAATCAACTAGTGTTGTTTTTTCAAAGACATGGTTGGAGGATCAATTTACCAAAGAGTTTCTTAATTCCTCAGACAAGGGTCACCTTTTTAGGTTTCCAGATAGATTCAGTGTCCATGACTCTGTCTTTAAGAGACAAGAGACAAATGAAATTGGTTTCTGCCTGTCAAAACCTTCAGTCTCGATCATTCCCTGAGTAGCTATGTGCATGGAAGTGTTAGGTCTCATGACTGCAGCATTGGATGCGCTGCAGCTTTGCATGCTGAATCAATGGTGCAGGGATTATACTCAGATATCACAGTTGATATACTTAAATCCCAACATTCAACTCTCTCTGTCCTGGTGGTTGGACCATCATCTGATTCTTTAAGGGGCCTCTTTTGTTTGTCCTTCCTGGACTGTGATTTCAACAGATACAAGTGTCACAGGTTGGGGAGCTGTCTGGCGGTCTCTGACAGCACAAGGAGTTTGAAATCCTCAAGAGGCAAGGTTACCTATCAATATTTTTGAACTCTGTGCTATTTTCAGGGCTCTTCAAGCTTGGCCTCTGTTAAAGAGATAATCATTCATTCATTTTCAGACAATATCACATCTGTGGCATATGTCAATCATCAAGGGGGACTCGCAGTGCTTTAGCGATGAAAGAAGTATCTCAAGTACTTTCTTGCACGGAATCCAACTCCGGTCTAATTTCTGCAATACATATCCCAGGTGTAGACAATTGATAAGCGGATTATCTCAGTCATCAGTCTTTACATCCAGGGGAGTGGGCTCTCCATTCAAATGTATTTTGTCAGATTGCACACAAATGTGGGGTCTCCCTGAAATATATCTGATGGCTTCCCATCTAAACAAGAAGCTTCCCAGGTACCTTTCCAGGTCCAGGGATCCTCAGACGGAGATGGTGGATGCGTTAGCAGTTCCTTGGTTTTACCAACCTGCTTACATTTTTCCGCCTCTATTTCTTCTTCCAAGGGTGATCTACAAGATCATATTGGAACAATCACATGTGTTTCTGATAGCACCAGCATGGCCTCACAGGTTTTGGTATGCGGATCTTGTCCAGATGTCCAGTTACCAACCTTAGCCACTTCCTTTAAGGCCAGACCTTCTGTCTCAAGGACCGTTTTTTCCATCAGGATCTACATTCGCTAAATTTGAAGGTATGGAAATTAAACGCTTAGTACTTAGTCATAGAGGTCTCTCTGACTCAGTGATTAATACTATGCTACAGGCTCGTAAGTCTGTTTCAAGGAAGATTTATTATCGGGTTTGGAAAACCTATATTTCATGATGTTTTTCTCATAAATTCTCTTGGCATTATTTTAGGATTCCTAGAGTTTTACAGTTTCTTCAGGATGGTTTGGATAAAGGTTTGTCTGCAAGTACCTTGAAGGGAAAAATCTCTGCTCTTTCTGTTTTATTTCATATAAAGATTGCTAAACTTCCTAATATTCACTGTTTTGTTCAGGCTTTGGTTTATATAAAGCCTGTTGTTAAATCAATCTCTCCTCCTTGGAGTCTTAATTTGGTTTTGAAGGCTTTGCAGGCTCCTCCTTTCGAGCCTATGCATATAAAACTACTTTCTTGGAAAGTGTTGTTTCTTTTGACTATCTCTTCAGCTAGAAGAGTTTCCGAATTGTCTGCTGTCTCTTGTGAGTCTCCTTTTCTAATTTTCCATCAGGATAAGACTGTCTTGCGGACTTTGTTTAAATTTCTTCCTAACATTGTGAATTCTAACAACATTAGTAGGGAAATTGTTGTTCCTTCCTTGTGCCCTAATCCTAAGAATACTCTTGAAAGATCTTTATATTCTTTGGATGTTGTAAGAGCTTTGAAATATTATGTCGAAGCTACTAAAGATTTCAGAAAGACTTCTAGTCTGTTGTTTTTTTCTGGTCTTAGGAAAGGTCAGAAAGCCTCTGCCATTTCTTTGACATCTTAGTTAAAGCTATTGATTCACAAGGCTTATTTGGAGGCAGGACAGTCTCCGCCTCAGAATTACAGCTCATTCTACTAGATCAGTCCACTTCTTGGGCTTTTAAGATTGAAGCTTTGGTTGATCAGATTTGCAAAACAGCAACTTGGTCTTCTTTATATACATTTACTAAATTTTACCATTTTGATGAATTTGCTTCTTCTCAAGCAGTCTTTGGTAGAAAAGTTCCTCAGGCAGCTGTCTTAGTTTCATTCTTCTGCTTATGATTTACGTTTTTTTCTTGAAATTTATGTGAAATTTATGAGAGACTTTTATTTTTTTGTGGATTTAATTTTTTCAGCAGAAATAGCTGTTTTTATTTTATCCCGCCCTCTCTAGTGACTCTTCTGTGGTCTCCCACATCTTGGGTATTTCTATCCCATACGTCACTAGCTCATGGACTCTTGCCAATTGAATGAAAGAAAACATAATTTATGTAAGAACTTACCTGATAAATGAATTTCTTTCATATTGGCAAGAGTCCATGAGGCCCACCCTTTTTATGGTGGTTATGATTCTTGTATAAAAGCACAATATTATTTCCAGTTCTTTTTGTATGCTTTTTTACTCCTTATTTTTTCACCCCACTACTTGGCTATTTATTAAACTAAATTGTGGGTGTGGTGAGGGGTGTATTTATATGCATTTTGAGGTTTGTGAAACTTTCCCCCTCCTAGTAGGATTGTATATCCCATACGTCACTAGCTCATGGACTCTTGCCAATATGAAAAAAATGAATTTATCAGGTAAGTTCTTACATAAATTATGTTTTACGATACAATTTACAGCAGTATTTTTGATTGCGCTTAAAGGGACAGTTTACTCAAAAAAATTCTCCCCTTTAATTTGTTCCCAATTATCCACTTTACCTGCTGTAGTGTATTAAATTGTTTACAAGTAGCTCTTTACACTTATATTGGCATTTGAAATAGCTGATTTAGCCAGTGGTATCCCCACCTATTCTGAAAGTTTGTGTCCACAGGTCCAAGCTATAGATAAGCTGTGTAAACACAGCCAGAAGAAGAAATTACACTCCCAGTGGGATATAGCAGAGATAAGGTAATGAAATGTTGATTTTCTATTGTTCTCTCCAAGTACTGGTGATTGGTTTATGGACAGATATAAGATAAATAAGCATTTATATATACACAATGTGATAAAGTAATAAGATCTGATTATACCTACAAGCTCAACCCATTTTATTAGGTTGTGGCTTCAAAACACAAAATCAGAGGTTTAATATACAAAAAAAAAAAATTTTAGCTGCATTAAAGTGATGGTTAACTTTCCACTTTTAATAATTAGATCTGAAATAGAAGCAATATTTTAGATGAGGTTTAATTCATCAGTTGTTATAAAGATGTGCTATAAGTTATTTTTTTATCTAGCCGTTCCATTCTAATACCACATGCTAGTCATACGGCTAGAGTACTGATTGGAGAACAGTTCAAACCTTTAGCTCACAAAAAAATGAAGTGGGCGGCAGGAGCTCATGGCTAGTTTAAAAAGTAAGTTGCATCTTCATCTGATGAATAAAACATCTAAAATATTCTGGATCTAATTATACAAAGGGGAACAATTACCATCACTCTAAGCTGATCTGGTTATAGTTTTTAACCATTCACTTGTAATACCAGGTTATGCATTATTATTAGCATGAGACCTAATTTAAATAGAATTTCAGTAGTTCTCATCATATTGGCTGATTTGAACAGCCAATAGGATTTCAGTAGCTCTCATCCTTTTGGCTGATTTGAATTTCCAAAATCAAATCAGCCAATAGGAATGCAAGGGACGCCATTTTGAAAAGGCTCCCTTGCATTGAAAATTCAGTGTACAGCAGCGACCATATGAAGAGGATGCTCTGCGCCGGATGTTTTCAGGATGGACCCGCTCCATGCCGCCGGGATGAAGATAGAAGATGCCGCCTGTATGAATATAGAAGACACTGCCTGGATGGATGTAGACCTCCCCACCTGGATGAAGATTTCTCGCCGCCTGGATGTCCGGACTTCAGAAACAGTAAGTGGATCATCGGGGGTTAGTGTTAGGTTTTTTAAAACTTTTTTTTGGGAAGGTTTTTTTTTTTAGATTAGGGTTTGGGCTTGTCTTAAAAGAGCTAAATGCCCTTTTAAGGGCAAATAAAGAGCTAAATGCCCTTTTAAGTTCAATGCCCATATCAACGCCCTTTTCAGGGCAATGGGTAGCTTAGGTTTTTGTTAGAGTTATGTTTTTTATTTTTGGTGGTGGGTTTTACTGTTGGGGTTTTTTGTATTTGTTTCAGGAAAAGAGATGATTTCTTTAAGGCAATGCCCTACAAAAGGCCATTGTAAGGGCTATTGGTAGTTTATTGTAGGCTAGGGTTTTTTTTTATTTTGGGGGGCTTTTTATTTTGATAGGGCTATTAGATTAGGTGTAATTGTTTTTATTTTGGATAATTGTGTTTGTTATTTTTCATAATTTAGTATTTTTTAATTTTTTGCAATTTAGTATTTTTATTTTTTTTGTAATTTAGTATTTTTAATTTTTTTGTAACTGTAGATTTAATTTTTTTTAGTAGTGTTAGGTTTTTTTAATAAGTAATTTAATTTATTTAATTGATAGTTATTTTAATTTTAGTATACAGGGAGTGCAGAATTATTAGGCAAATGAGTATTTTGACCACATCATCCTCTTTATGCATGTTATCTTACTCCAAGCTGTATAGGCTCGAAAGCCTACTACCAATTAAGCATATTAAGTGATGTGCATCTCTGTAATGAGAATGGGTGTGTTCTAATGACATCAACACCCTATATCAGGTGTGCATACTTATTAGGCAACTTCCTTTCCTTTGGCAAAATGGGTCAAAAGAAGGACTTGACAGGCTCAGAAAAGTCAAAAATAGTGAGATATCTTGCAGAGGGATGCAGCACTCTTAAAATTGCAAAGCTTCTGAAGCGTGATCATCGAACAATCAAGCGTTTCATTCAAAATAGTCAACAGGGTCGCAAGAAGCGTGTGGAAAAACCAAGGCGCAAAATAACTGCCCATGAACTGAGAAAAGTCAAGCGTGCAGCTGCCAAGATGCCACTTTCCACCAGTTTGGCCATATTTCAGAGCTGCAACATGACTGGAGTGCCCAAAAGCACAAGGTGTGCAATACTCAGAGACATGGCCAAGGTAAGAAAGGCTGAAAGACGACCACCACTGAACAAGACACACAAGCTGAAACATCAAGACTGGGCCAAGAAATATCTCAAGACTGATTTTTCTAAGGTTTTATGGACTGATGAAATGAGAGTGAGTCTTGATGGGCCAGATGGATGGGCCCGTGGCTGGATTGGTAAAGGGCAGAGAGCTCCAGTCTGACTCAGACGCCAGCAAGGTGGAGGTGGAGTACTGGTTTGGGCTGGTATCATCAAAGATGAGCTTGTGGGGCCTTTTCGGTTGAGGATGGAGTCAAGCTCAACTCCCAGTCCTACTGCCAGTTTCTGGAAGACACCTTCTTCAAGCAGTGGTACAGGAAGAAGTCTGCATCCTTCAAGAAAAACATGATTTTCATGCAGGACAATGCTCCAATCACACGCGTCCAAGTACTCCACAGCGTGGCTGGCAAGAAAGGGTATAAAAGAAGAAAATCTAATGACATGGCCTCCTTGTTCACCTGATCTGAACCCCATTGAGAACCTGTGGTCCATCATCAAATGTGAGATTTACAAGGAGGGAAAACAGTACACCTCTCTGAACAGTGTCTGGGAGGCTGTGGTTGCTGCTGCACGCAATGTTGATGGTGAACAGATCAAAACACTGACAGAATCCATGGATGGCAGGCTTTTGAGTGTCCTTGCAAAGAAAGGTGGCTATATTGGTCACTGATTTGAGTTTGTTTTGTTTTTGAATGTCAGAAATGTATATTTGTGAATGTTGAGATGTTATATTGGTTTCACTGGTAAAAAGAAATAATTGAAATGGGTATATATTTGTTTTTTGTTAAGTTGCCTAATAATTATGCACAGTAATAGTCACCTGCACACACAGATATCCCCCTAAAATAGCTATAACTAAAAACAAACTAAAAACTACTTCCAAAAATATTCAGCTTTGATATTAATGAGTTTTTTGGGTTCATTGAGAACATGGTTGTTGTTCAATAATAAAATTAATCCTCAAAAATACAACTTGCCTAATAATTCTGCACTCCCTGTAATAGTTGTTAGTTTAATTTATAAGTTTTTATTTATTTTAAGATAGGGAACTTGTCAATTTAATTTAAAGTTAGGGGGTTGTTAGGTTTAGGGGTTAATAGTTTAATTTAGTTTTTTGCGATGTGAGGGGCTGTCAATTTAGGGGTTAATAGGTTTATTTAATGGCAGTGATGTGGGAGGCCAGAGGTTTAGGGATTAATAAATTTATTTAGTGGCGTTGATGTTGAGGAGCGGCGGAATAGGGGTTAATATCTTTATAATAGTGTGGGCGATGTTGCAGTGCAGGGGAATAGGGGTTAATAACTCTGTTATAGTGGCTGCAATATCAGGAGCGGCAGATTAGGGGTTAATAGTTTTATTTCGGTGGCTGTGATGTCTGGGGCAGCAGATTATGGGTCAATAAGTTTATGTAGATGTTGGCAATGTCGGGGGCAGCAGATTAGGGGTGTTTAGATGTGGGGTTTATGTTAGGGTGTTAGATTTAAACATAATTTTTTTTTCCCCAATAGACATCAATAGGGTTGCGTTAGAGAGCTTTTCATTCCGCAATCGCAGGTGTTAGTTTTTTTTTCTAACACTCTCTCCCCATTGATGGCTATGGGGAAAGCATGCATGAGCATGTCAAAGCAACGATTGTATTTTGTGCGGTATGGAGCTTAACGCCACCATATCACAAGCACAAGGCAGCTTTTCCAAAACTCATAATGGCAGCAGTATGTTCGTTTCGCACCCTCTATAGCGCAACACTTGTAATCTAGGTGTATGAATCTAGCCCAGAATGCTATAGAATATCACAACTATGACACACAGGCTGAATAACAATAATGTAATAAGGTACGTGTACGTCATTAATTATCAGGCAGGTGTTGTGGCTTTCACAGTCAGAATTTAATCAAATTCTATGATTAATTTGTAATCTATAGGGAGTAAATACAATCTTACAGTTTCTGATCACCCTATGATTTTGCAGAAACACATTACAGCCTTTAATCTCTTGTTCTAAAATGCTATCTTTGTCTGAAATACATTTTCATTTTTTTAGTTGAATACTTTGATAAATAATCATTTTCAATTCTGTGCTTAACTCTGCATTTACTGTCAAGCACACATAATATTCAAAGCAATACCTGATGTGCACAGAGGACTCTAATACGATTTCTGGAATAAGGAAAAAAAAATGTTATTACAGAGTTAATGCATTTTTTTTCAGTACCAAACTTACAGTTGTAAAGTTCAGGATCTCAATTCTCAGATAAGCAAACAGCTGTCTCCTACCGAGCAAATAACACATTTCTCTCCTTTCTTCTTTGTTGTCAGAGAGACAAAGCTGTATGTATTTTTTCCCCCTGAAGAACTTTAAAAACATGTGCAGGATGTCAGGGATAATTAGACAAAGTGGAGATGTAAAAAACAAGTATAAAGAGAGCACGTTTTGTAAAGATCAAACAGCGTCTGTTACTTACTTGTAACATCCAAATAAAATTATTTTAAAAGGAACATCCCAGTGAAAACGAAAAGAATAAAAAACAAATGGCTTTTTTATTTTGGAGATGTTGTCTGTGAAAAAAAGTTGTTATGAAGCAGTATGTGTTAATGTAGAAAGATTTGCTCTTCAATGTTTATATTTTGAACGCATTAAGATGTACAACTGTTTATTGATTTTGGAGAAAAGTCTGTTGGTTTTAGTAATAAAAATTTCAGTGAGCCAAGATTCTTTTGTGAAAGGCAAAGTACCTAAAAAAATTACTGGATTTCTTTTCATGTATTCAAGTTAAAACAAGTGATAAAAGAAGGGTATTAGGGTTTTGGGCTCTGTGTGTTTCATCTTTGAAGACTTTTTACTTGGATCTTAAAAATGTTATTCCCACATGGTCTTAGAAAAAAAATTAATGAACAAAGCAAATTTGATGCTAAAAATATATTGGAAAGTTGTTTAAAATTGCATGCCCTATCTGAATCATGCAAGTTTAATTTTGACTAGACTGTCTCTTTAATTCTGAAAAAATGTTGGGAGAATGAGTATCACAGTAATCCCCTTTTGGAAAAAATGTGACGTGCATTCTACTGGATCAACAGAAAATAGGGCTGGTCTTCATATTTTCCCAGGTCTGCTTTTTATTCCAATTACAGTCCTGTTTTTGATGCAGTATCTTTAGTGCAAACTCAGTCCCTAGCAAGGCTACTGCTTTTCAGGTAAAGATCTTTGACTTTAACAATCGCATTTAAAGCTCTTCATCTATATGACAGCAGCACACTAGCATGTTGCTATAGATTTTATTAGAGTGGGTGCTATGTTTCCTATTGGCTGTATTACCTGCTTGCTAAAAAAAAGAAAGACACTGTGCAGGTGGATACTGCTGCAACTTGGAAGCTTTACAAATGCATTTTCAGCAGTGATATAGCATTTACCCATATGTTATACTTTAACCTGCACTGAAATAATGTGTTTGCTAACATTTTAATGAGACATTTTTCAATACTAAGTAGCTAAACAATTCTTACAAATGACTTACAGCTTACTGGGTTACCATTAGCCGCTTTGACCCATTGAATCTAATTGGATTTAATTGAATGTAAAAAAAATGTTTATGCGTGCTGTGAGATGTGAGTTGTGTTGTGTCTGACTATAATTTCCTAAAAATTGAATTAATATTATCTTAAAAAAAAAAAAATAAAAACATAATAGCTACTCTTATATTTTACTTAATTGAAGTGCACACTCCTTATGGAGCATACATACAAACAACCAACAGGAAACAGCCTGTATCATAACTACACATAAAGTCAAAGGCCTATATTTAGAGTTTGGCGTTAGCCGTCAAAACCAGCGTTAGAGGCTCCTACCGCTGTTTTTTACCGCCCGCTGGTATTTAGAGTCAGTCAGGAAAGGGTCTAACGCTCACTTTCCAGCCACGACTTTTCCATACCGCAGATCCCCTTACGTCATTTGCGTATCCTATCTTTTCAATGGGATCTTTCTAATGCTGGTATTTAGAGTCGTGGCTGAAGTGAGCGTTAGAAATCTAACGACAAAACTCCAGCCGCAGAAAAAAAACAGGAGTTAAGAGCTTTCTGGGCTAACGCCGGTTCATAAAGCTCTTAACTACTGTGCTCTAAAGTACACTAACACCCATAAACTACCTATGTACCCCTAAACCGAGGCCCCCCCACATCGCCGCCACTCTATTAAAATTTTTTAACCCCTAATCTGCCGACCGCACACCGCCGCCACCTACATTATCCCTATGTACCCCTTATCTGCTGCCCGTAATACCGCAGACACCTACATAATATTTATTAACCCCTAATCTGCCGCCCCCAACGTCGCCTCCACCTACCTACACTTATTAACCCCTAATCTGCCGACCAGACCTCACCGCTACTCTAATAAATTTTTTAACCCCTAAAGCTAATTCTAACCCTAACCCTAACACCCCCCTAAGTTAAATATAATTTTTACCTAACGAAATAAATTAACTCTTATTAAATAAATTATTCCTATTTAAAGCTAAATACTTAGCTGTAAAATAAACCCTAAAATATCTACAATATAAATTATAATTATATTGTAGCTATTTTAGGATTAATATTTATTTTACAGGCAACTTTGTATTTATTTTAACCAGGTACAATAGCTATTAAATAGTTAATAACTATTTAATAGTTACCTAGTTAAAATAATTACAAAATTACCTGTAAAATAAATCCTAACCTAAGTTACAATTAAACCTAACACTACACTATCAATAAATAAATTAAATAAAATACCTACAATTATCTACAATTAAACCTAACACTACACTATCAATAAATTAATTAAATACAATACCTAGAAATAAATACAATGAAATAAACTAACTAAAGTACAGAAAATAAAAAAGTATTTACAAACATTAGAAAAATATTACAACAATTTTAAACTAATTACACCTACTCTAAGCCCCCTAATAAAATAACAAAGACCCCAAAATAAAAAAAAATGCCCTACCCTATTCTAAAATTAAAATACAAAAGCTCTTTTACCTTACCAGCCCTGAAAAGGGCCCTTTGCGGGGCATGCCCCAAAGAATTCAGCTCTTTTGCCTGTAAAAAAAAAACATACAATACCCCCCCACAACATTACAACCCACCACCCACATACCCCTAATCTAACCAAAAAAACCTTAAATAAACCTAACACTAAGCCCCTGAAGATCTCCCTACCTTGTCTTCACCACGCCGGGTTCACCAATCGATCCAGAAGAGCCTCCGATATCTTGATCCAAGCCCAAGCGGGGGGCTGAAGATGTCCATGATCTGACTGAAGTCTTCATCCAAGCGGGAGCTGAAGAGGTCCATGATCGGGCTGAAGTCTTCATCCAAGCGGGAGCTGAAGAGGTCCATGATCGGGCTGAAGTCTTCTATCAAGCGGCATCTTCAATCTTCTTTCTTCCAGATCCATGGTCATCCCGCCAACGCGGAACATCCATCTTCACGACGACTTCCCAACGAATGACGGTTCCTTTAAGGGACGTCATCCAAGATGGCGTCCCTCGAATTCCAATTGGCTGATAGGATTCTATCAGCCAATCGGAATTAAGGTAGGAAAATTCTGATTGGCTGATGGAATCAGCCAATCAGATTCAAGTTCAATCCGATTGGCTGATCCGATCAGCCAATCAGATTGAGCTCGCATTCTATTGGCTGATAGGAACAGCCAATTGGATTGAACTTGAATCTGATTGGCTGATTCCATCAGCCAATTAGAATTTTCCTACCTTAATTCCAATTGGCTGATAGAATCCTATCAGCCAATCGGAATTCGAGGGACGCCATCTTGGATGATGTCCCTTAAAGGAACCGTCATTCGTCGGGAAGTCGTCGGTGAAGATGGATGTTCCGCGTCGGCGGGATGACCATGGATCCGGAAGAAAGAAGATTGAAGATGCCGCTTGATAAAAGACTTCAGCCCGATCATGGACCTCTTCAGCTCCCGCTTGGATGAAGACTTCAGCCCGATCATGGACCTCTTCAGTTCCCACTTGGATGAAGACTTCAGTCGAATCATGGACATCTTCAGCCCCCCGCTTGGGCTTGGATCAAGACATCGGAGGCTCTTCTGGATCGATCAGTGAACCCGGCGTGGTGAAGACAAGGTAGGGAGATCTTCAGGGGCTTAGTGTTAGGTTTATTTAAGGGGGGTTTGGGTTAGATTAGGGGTATGTGGGTGGCGGGTTGTAATGTTGGGGGGGGGTATTGTATGTTTTCTTTTTACAGGCAAAAGAGCTGAATTCTTTGGGGCATGCCCCGCAAAGGGCCCTTTTCAGGGCTGGTAAGGTAAAAGAGCATTTCTATTTTAATTTTAGAATAGGGTAGGGCATTTTTTTATTTTGGGGGTCTTTGTTATTTTATTAGGGGGCTTAGAGTAGGTGTAATTAGTTTTAAATTGTTGTAATATTTTTCTAATGTTTGTAAATATTTTTTTATTTTTTGTAACTTAGTTCTTTTTAATTTTTTGTACTTTAGTTAGTTTATTTCATTGTATTTATTTGTAGGTATTGTATTTAATTAATTTATTGATAGTGTAGTGTTAGGTTTAATTGTAGGTAATTGTAGGTATTTTATTTAATTAATTTATTGATAGTGTAGTGTTAGGTTTAATTGTAACTTAGGTTAGGATTTATTTTACAGGTAATTTTGTAATTATTTTAACTAGGTAACTATTAAATAGTTATTAACTATTTAATAGCTATTGTACCTGGTTAAAATAATTACAAAGTTGCCTGTAAAATAAATATTAATCCTAAAATAGCTACAATATAATTATAATTTATAGTGTAGCTATATTAGGGTTTATTTTACAGGTAAGTATTTATCTTTAAATAGGAATAATTTATTTAATAAGAGTTAATTTATTTTGTTAGATTTAAATATATTTAAGTTAGGGGGGTGTTAGTGTTATTGTTAGACTTAGCTTTAGGGGTTAATACATTTATTATAGTAGCGGTGAGGTCCGGTCGGCAGATTAGGGGTTAATAATTGTAGGTAGGTGGAGGCGACATTTGGGACGGCAGATTAGGGGTTAATAAATATAATATAGGGGTCGGCAGTGTTAGGGGCAGCAGATTAGGGGTACATAGGTATAATGTAGGTTGCGGCGGTGTACGGAGCGGCAGATTAGGGGTTAAAAAAAATATGCAGGTGTCAGCGATAGCAGGGGCGGCAGATTAGGGGTTAATAAGTGTAAGGTTAGGGGTGTTTAGACTCGGGGTACATGTTAAAGTGTTAGGTGCAGACTTAGGAAGTGTTTCCCCATAGGAAACAATGGGGCTGCGTTAGGAGCTTAACGCTGCTTTTTTGCAGGTGTTAGGTTTTTTTTCAGTTCAAACTGCCCCATTGTTTCCTATGGGGATATCGTGCACGAGCACGTTTTTGAAGCTGGCCGCGTCCGTAAGCACCGCTGGTATCGAGAGTTGCAGTGGCGGTAAATTATGCTCTACGCTCCCTTTTTGGAGGCTAACGCACTGAAAACCCAGCCATTCTGTGAACTCTAAATACCAGCGGTATTTAAAAGGTGCGGCCAAAAAAAAGCCAGCGTTAGCTACTAGGGTCGTTACCGACAAAACTCTAAATCTAGCCGAAAATGAGGCTAAGGTGAGGATTTCATTTTGCATTTCCAGTTACATTGCGCTGTATGTATATACATATTATAATTAGTGTACTCGTGTACTTTCTGCTACACGTCCTTTGCTAATTGTTTGTATTTTTTGCTGTAGATATTATAGACTGTTATCACGCCATATATTGGTATTAGCTTTTACGAGTAGCACTAATGTTCACAAATGTTTAATTTCACCTTTTAAGGCTTTGCTGATGTTCCAATAGACTTTTGTTAAGGGTGGGTGTGCCTGATGTTTTAAACAAATATGGGCCGGATTACAAGTGGAGCGCTACATATTGCTTTTGTGAAAGCAATATTTGCGCTCCACTGAGTAATACCAGCACACGCTAATGTGCGCTAGGTATTACAAGTTGAGCTGGGAAGAATTGCGCTCACGAGCGCCCGCTTCCATAGGCTCCAATAGGCTCAGGGACGGCACAGAACCTAAGTGCAGCGAAAGGGGTAAGTAGTGCAGTGATGGCAGCAATATTAAATATATATATGCTTATATATTTATGTGTTAATATGTGTATATACACATATTACTACCACATAAATATATCTGTATATAAGCATATATGTATATAATACATATATATTTACTGGGAACGCACAGTTCCCATAGACCACAATGTAAAGGATTTTTTTTAGGGGGGCTTTTTTTAAGGGGACTTTATTTTTAAGATAGGACTTGTACTCAATGTTTTTTTGTTTTTTTGTGGTAATGCAAGTGTTTTTTTTATTTTTTGTAACTTAGGGGGTTAAGTAGTGTAGGAGTAATTTACTATGGGGTGTTGTGGCAGCTACATGTTTAATAGGTTAGGGGGTAGTTTTTGATGGGGGTAATGGCAATTTAGGTTTTAATAGTATGGTGGGCTAGTTTGTAGTGGTGGTAGTGGCAGTTTAGGGGTCAACATTGTAGTGAGTTTATTGCATTGGGGTGTGGGGTGGTTCAAGGGTTAATAGTGTAGCTGGGTAATTTGCAATGGGGGTGTGGTGGTTTACAGGTTAATAGTGTAGGGAGTGAATAGTGTAGGTGGAAAAACTGTCTTATCTTTTTTTTTTGTGTGTTTGTGTCTTTAGTGCAACTTTTTTCTCAGCCCAAACTCATTATGCAAGCTTTGAAGTTGCGTAAAAATTTGATATTAAAATGCGATCGCATCTGAGCCATCACATTTACTTTCAATCTGTAATAGGAGCGCACTTTTGTGCTCAAAGGAGCCCATTGGAAATATAGGGAACATAAATGATCGCAAATTTGCACAAACGAACTCGCAGTAATTTAAGCACTGATCCATTTGTAATGGAGGCGAGCACAAAAAACATTATCGTGTTTGAGCTTATCATGCAAATGATTATTCTCCATCCATAATCTGGCCCTAAATCATTAAAAACAATTCATGAGGTATGCAGTTAATAATTTAAATAATTTTCTTTATACCAAATTTTTAATTGCAATCAATAATAAACAATCTCATTATCATATTTTAAAGTTGTGGTTCCATCTATATATTTTATTTTTTATTACAAAAAAGGATGGTGTTTAATAACTGAAAAACTGCGCATGAAAAAAGAGCATTAATTAACAAGAAGAGAGTGCAACCAGGAAATGCCACTTGTAACAAGTAAAAATGAATTTATTACAGGCCCAATAAGAAGAAGTTTAAGAATTTAAAGTCCAAACATTCTGCAGAAAAAGGATATTTTCTGACATTGAAATATCAATGTCAAATTGTGCTCATGCAAGTTGTGTTATTATGCAATGAGTTCCTTTTGAAAACCTTGTGATTTTAATCATGGACATTTCAAATGGTTTGGATGGATTTTGAATATGAAAAAAACAAAAACAAAACAAAAAACAAACAACAAAAAGCAATGCAATGCCCTTCACACGGGTACTCTGATAAATTTAAATGGAGGACTTCATTTGTAGTCATGTGTAAATAATTTACACCTAGATTATGAGTTTTGCGTGCCGGTTTAAATGTTGAAAAAATGGCCATTTCAGCGTAAAAACCAGAACGCAGCCATTACGAGTCTTGTCGGTATAGCTATACCGCAAGCATTTTAGCCTGTAAAGCAATGTCAGCCCAGCAATAAAAAAAAATATGTTTTTGCGTGGGATTTCCATAGTGCTGCCATTACAAGTTTTGCAGTGAGGCTAAAATGCTTGCGTACCAGCCTATACCGACACAATCCGTTCTGCAATTTGAGACCAGTAGTTATGAGTTTTGCGCAAAACAAAACTGTTACACAAAACCCATAACTAAAGTGTTACAAAGTACTAAATAAATTTATTAACCCTCTAAACCTCTGGACTCCCACATCACTGCCTCTAAAAAACCTATTAACCCCATAAACTGCAAGCCTCCACATAGCAAAAAACTAAATTAAACTATTAACCCCTAAACCTAACAACCCCCTAACTTTATATTAACATTACTATATCCCTATCTTAAAATAAATAAAAACTTACCTGTGAAATTAAAAAAACATAAGTTTAAACTATATATTTAACTAACATTACTATTATACTAAAATTAAAATAGCTACAACTGAAATAAACTAAATTACACAAACTAAATTACACATTAAAAACAAAACTAAATTACAGAAAATAAAAAACACTAAATTACGAAAAATAACAAACTAAATTATCCAAAATAAAAACAATTACACCTAATCTAATAGCCCTATAAAAATAAAAAAGCCTCCACCAAAATAAAAAAAAACCTAACCTACAATAAACTACTAATAGCCCTTAAAAGGGCCTTTTGTAGGGCATTGTCCTAAAGAAATCAGCTCTTTTCCCTGAAAAAAAACCAGTACAACCCCCCACCCAACCAACCCCCCAAAACAAAAAAACCTAAGCTACCCATTGCCCTGAAAAGGGCATTAGCTCTTTTAAAAACGCCCACACCCTAATCTTAAAAAAAAAACACCCAAAAAAGTAAAAAAAAAAACTAACACTAATACCCGACGATCCACTTACAGTTTCTGAAGTCTGGACATGCAGGTGGCGAGGTCTTCATCCAGGCGTCAAGGTCTTCATCCATCCAGGTGGCGCAGAGCAGCTCCATCCTGAAGACATCCGGCGCGGAGCATCCTTTTCATATGGTCACCGCTGTATACTGAGTCTTTAATGCAAGGGAGCCTTTTCAAAATGGCATCCCTTGCATTTCTATTGTTGATTTTTGAAATTCAAATCAGCCAATAGGATGAGAGCTACTGAAATCCTATTGGCTGTTCAAATCAGCCAATAGGATGAGAGCTACTGAAACTCTTTTGGCTGATTTGAATCGCCAATATAATTTCAGTAGCTCGCATCCTATTGACTGATTTGAATTTCAAAAATCCGATCAGCCAAGATTCAGTATACGGCGATGACCATATGAAGAGGATGCTCCGCGGCGGATGTCTTCAGGATGGAGCCGCTCTGCGCCGCAGGGATGAAGATAGAAGACGCCGCCTGGATGGATGAAGACCTCAACGCCTGGATGAAGACCTCGCCACCTGCATGTCTGGACTTCAGAAACTGTAAGTGGATCGTCAGGCATTAGTGTTAGGTTTTTTTTTACTTTTTGGGTGTTTTTTTTTAAGATTAGGGTTTGAGCATTTTTAAAAGAGCTAAATGCTCTTTTCAGGGCAATGAAAAAGAGCTGAATGACCATACAAATGCCCTTTTCAGGGCAATGGGTAGCTCTCATCCTATTGGCTGATTTGAATTTTAAAAATCAAATCAGCCAATAGGAATGCAAGGGACGCCATTTTGAAAAGGCTCCCTTGCATTAAAGATTCAGTGTACGGCGACAACCGTATGAAGAGGATGCTCCACGCGGGATGTATTTAAGGATGGACCCACTCTTCGCCGCCGGGATGAAGATAGAAAATGCCGCCTGGATGAAGATAGAAGACGCCTCCAGGATGGATGAAGACCTCGCTGCCTGGATGAACACCTTGCCACCTTAATGAAGACTTTGCCGTCTGGATGTCCGGACATCAGAAACTGTAAGTGGACCGTCAGGGGTTAGTGTTAAGTTTTTTAAACTTTTTTGGGGTGTTTTTTTTTTTAGATAAGGGTTTGGGCATTCTTAAAAGAGCAATGCCCATACAAATGCCCTTTTCAGGGCAATGGGTAGCTTAGGTCTTTGTTAGAGTTAGTTTTTTTATTTTGGGCTGGGTTGGTTGGGTGGTGGGTTTTACTGCTGGGGGGTCTTTGTATTTTTTTTTTCAGGTAAAATAGCTGATTTCTTTAGGGCAATGTCCTACAAAAGGCCCTTTTAAGGGCTATTAGTAGTTTATTGTAGGCTATGTTTTTTTTATTTGGGGGGGGGGGATTTTTATTTTTATAGGGCTATTAGATTAGGTGTAATTATTTTTATTTTGGATAATTTTGTCTGTTTTTTTTTTTGTAATTTAGTGTTTGTTATTTATTCTAGACTTGTTTTTTTCTATGTGTAATTTAGTTTATTTAATTTGTAGCTATTTTAATTTTAGTATAATAGTAATGTTAGTTTAATATATAGTTTAAACTTAGTTTTTTTTTATTTCATAGGTAACTTTTTTTTTATTTAAAGATAAGTATATTGTAATTTTAATTTAACGTTAGGGGGTGATAGGTTTAGAAGTTAATAGTTTAATTTAGTTTTTTGCAATATGGGGGGGCTGTCGGTTTAGGGGTTAATAGGTTTATTTAGTGGCAGTGATATGGGAGTCCAGAGGTTTAGGGGTTAATAACTTTATTTAGTGGCAGTGATGTCGGGGAGCGGCAAAATAGAGGTTAATATCTTTATTATAGTGTGGGCGATGTTGGGGTGAGGGGAAATAGGGGTTAATAACTTTTATTAGTGGCGGCAATGTCGGGAGCGGCAGATTAGGGGTTAATACATTTATGTAGGTTTCGGCAATGTCGGGGGCAGCAGATTAGGTGTGTTTAGACTTGGTGTTTATGTTAGGGTGCAACGTTTAAACATAGCTTTTTTTTCCCCATAGACATCAATGGGGTTGAGTTATGGCGATCGCCATTCCTTACTTCAGGTGTTAGTTTTCTCTCTCTCTCTCTCTCCCTCTCTCTTTCTCTCTCCTCTCTCTCTCCCCTCTCTCTCTCCCCTTTCTCTCTCCCCTCTCTCTCCCCCTATCTCTCTCCTCTCTCTCTCTCCCCTCTCTCTCCCCTCTCTCTCTCTGCCCCTCTCTCTCTCTCTCTCTCTCTCCCCTCTTTCTCTCTCCTCTCTCTCTCCTCTCTCTCTCTCTCTCTCCCCCCTCTTCCCCCCCCCCCTCTCTCTCTCTATCTCCCCCCTCTGTCTCTCTCTCCCCTCTCTCTCTCTCACCTCTCTCTCTCCCCTCTCTCTCTCCCCTCTCTCTCTCTCCCCCCTCTGTCTCTCTCTCCCCCCTCTCTCTCTCTATCTCTCCCCCCTCTCCCCTCTCTCTCTCTCTCTTTCTCCCCTCTTTCTCTCCCCTCTCTCTCTCCCCAAATCTCCCCCCTCTCTCTCCCCTCTCTCTCTATCTCCCCCCTCTGTCTCTCTCTCCCCTCTCTCTCCCCTCTCTCTCCCCTCTCTCTCTTCCCCTCTCTCTCCCTCTCTCTCCCCCTCTCTATCCCCCCCTCTATCTTTCTCTCTCCCCTCTCTCTCTCCCCTCTTTCTCCCCCCCCCCTCTCTCTCTCTCTCTCTCTCTCTCTCTCTCTCCACATCTCCCCTCTTACGCTCTCCCCTCTCTCCATCTCCCCTCTCTCTCTCTCCCCTCTCTCTCCCCCCTCTCTCTCTCTCTCCCCTGTCTCTTTATCCCCTCTTGATCTCTCTCTCTCCCCTCTCCTCTCTTTTGAGCTGTTTAAGCTCTCTCCACGGCCATTCACAGCCCTGCCCCCGGCCCTGCCCCCTTCACGGGCCTGCACGCTAGACCACGCCCCCTTCATGGGGCTTCACGCTAGGACACGCCCCCTTCACACTCGGTCACGCCCCTGCACACGCTCGGCCATGCCCACTTCTTCTTGCGGCAGTCGGCAGATCAGGTAGGGAATCCAAGGCCAGGTGCGTTTGTCCTCATGCTGTCTCTACTGCGCATGACAGCTTCGGACAAACACACTTGGCCTTTTATAGTATAGGATACTGACAGAGGTAAACTCTCAAGTAGGGAATGAATAATTTTAATAGCGTGTTCAATACTTAAAGGACTATTAAACCCCAAATTTTTCTTTCATGATTCAGACAGAGAATACAACTTTCAACAACATTCCAATTTACTTCTATTATCCAATTTGCTTCTTTCTTAGATATCCATTGTTGAAGAAACAGCAATGCACACGGGTCAGCCAATCATATGAGGCATTTATGTGCAGTTACCAATCAGCAGCTAGCCTATCTAGATATGCTTTTCAGGAAAGAATATCAAGAGAATTAAGCAAATTAGATAATAGAAGTAAATTAGAAAGTTGTTTACAATTGTATTCTCTATCTGAATCATGAAAGATTTTTTGGGGGTTTAATGTCCCTTTAATCCACCAAGGACGAGCATCTTTTAGAGCAAATTAGTCTTTTATAGATAGAAACCTTACTGCACTTTCTCAATACAGCCTGAACATACAAAGCAATTCTAAAAGAATTACAACTAGAAGTATAACTTTCCAAACATTAAAAAATCTAACACCAATGTTAAATCTGAAATCCAATAATAGAAACATAAAAGTGACCCTCCTAATTAAATGTGACCTTAATAGTTTCCCTTACACTGTCCCTCATAGGTAACTTATCATTAACTTTCACTAAGTCCTAATGCTTATGTGCTCCTAATTGCTAATGCGCACTTTTTCTGTCAACAAACCAAACAGTTCTTTGCACAGAACACTAAACAAAATAAATTACTTTACTCAAATATATATATTTTAAATCTCCTTAGTGCAACATTTATGTTGTTTTCTAATTCTAAATAAACATAAGGCCAATCAAGGGATTTATTAGCAGAGTACAAATATATAACATTTTATCCATAACCAAGCCCACACAACCTCCCACACCAATATTTTCTCAGAAAAAAACCCAGAAACCTCACATTACACAATTTAATTTCATACTTACTTCACAATCCAGGTGGACATAAAATGAGAAAAGCACTGATTGAAATATTGTAACTTCACACAAATGTATTTCTGTCTTCAAATTGACTTTGTTATCTGCGTATCCTTTGTGAAAAAGTATACCTAGGTAGGTTCAGGAGCAGCAAAGCTCAACTAGTGATTGGTGGCTACACATATATCAGATATTATGACTCTGCTGTGGTCGGGTCAAACCTTTCGTGGCACCTGGAACAGCTGTAAATACAGTCGGCAGTAGTGCAGCAATGGTCATCAGGAAGGGAAGGGACTGTGCTTCCAATCTAATGAAGGGCAGTGCAGGTTTGGTGCTTTGTGTAAATACAAGCACAAGTGTTCCAGCTGAGGGGAAGCTCATTCAATGTCCAAATGCTTCCATCAAGGAAAAGTGGTGAGTAAACCAGGGGAGGCCGTTGCTCAGGGCATGGACCCAGGTGAGGGTAGGAAGGATGGTCCCCTGGCTAAAGCAATATAGTAAAGTTGAGGTAAACGGGTTGACACAGATCCTTGTTGACAGGGTTTAGTTCAGGGTTCATTATTCCTTTCCATGGTTCATTATCCTGTGGTGTGTCGGGCAATTTATGTTCTGCAGGCACTTTCCTGAGGTTGTTATAGGGTAGCTTCTGAAGGAGGTGGAATTGGGTTGCATGTCGGGTCCATTTCCTTCCCCTCCTTTACCTAATATGCAGATTTCTCCTTTGGGGTTTGTCCCAAGGAAGTCCCTGATCAGTTCAGAATGATTCACACCTGTAATGCTCATGGGATATTTCCCTATCAGACCAAACTTGGTCAGTAGTCTTCTTATCCCAGCGTCAAGTGGAGGGATAAGGAAATATCCCAGAACAAAGTGAATTTAAGAAATGATGTAAGCAGTACTCACAGTAGGGTTAAGGCAGAGAATGGTCAGAGACAGGCAGAGTTTGACAACAGAAAGGCAATCCAGCAGTTTAGCAGTTCAGGGGTAAACCAGTAGAATGGTCAGGAACAGGCAGAGGTCAGCAACAAAAGCTAATCCAGCAGTTTAGCAGTTCATGGGTAAACCAGGAGAATGCTCAGGAACAGGCAGAGGTTAGCAACAAAAGGAAATCCAGCAGTTTAGCAGTTCAGGGGTAAGCCAGTAGAATGGTCAGACAACCGAATATCTGTGAAATAATCACAAAAAGAGAGTGCGCCTCCTAGTGTAATATAGCATATATGATGATACAGCAGGTCAAAAGAGTGAAATGATACTCACAAAATGAGCAGCACCAGTGTGCTAAATGATACAGGCTGGGGAATCACAGTGACCCAGCTACACTGATCCTGCAACAGGATGATGGATCCAGATTGTCCAAACGAATAAAGGCTCAGGCTTCCATAAAGTACAACAATTTATTAAAAACAATTCTTTGTTAAAAACAGGGATGTGTACAGTTTCACCCCAAGAGTTAAAACAAATGTTACAAACAGTTGCAACGCGTTTCTCAGCCAGACTGGCTGTTTCCTCAGGCATCTGTCTAACTAATGGAAGCCCTAACTTTTAAAACAATGGGTGAGCCTAATGCCCCCCCCCCCAAATGTGTAGACAATTATACCTAATTGGCCATTAATTGATACCAACAAGTCTTATACATAATGCATATAAAGTTTTGCTAATGGGACATGTATATACAATACCACAACAATTCATACCAAAAAATGAGACCATCGCTTTAACATTGTCTCAAATATGCGGCACATATTAGGTAAAAAAAACATATGAAATAAAATAAACCAAAACATAAAAATAAAACATAGAACAAATGTATGCAGCTTGATTACCAGACTACTTGCAGCTTTCACATGGGAGTAAAAACATGTTAATAGCTTTATATAAATTGCTCTATTCCTCTCTCTTTGAGATAAAACATAGAACAGATGAATGCAGTTTAATTACCAAACTACTTGCTACTTTAACAGATAGTAAGCTCCATAGGAGTATAATACATATTAATTCCTTTATGCATTAAGCTTTAATCCTCTCTTTGGATGGATCAAAGCCTTAACATTATGTCACAATGCCAAAAACTGACAAGTTAATTCTTAGTGCTATCTAGGAAATCAGATCAAAAAATATATATGCATAACTATATTGTGTGTGTGGCCTTTTCCACAATTAGCTAACATACACCTCATTTGCAAACTTAATGAAAGCTCCATTGTTTTTAATGATACCTGCACCTGTTTGATGTAATCAAATGTAATCGTGGAAAGGAAAAGTGTGTATACAACTGTGCGATTAAAGTGATAAATATAGCTGAGTAACTGAATAGCCTCTTATAAGCAATAGTGTATATAATATAAATGAGATGAGGCCACTATCTAGTATATCAGATAATGTAAATGAAATCGTCATACGGAGTGTTTGTGACTGTGATCTGTTGGTAAAACCACGTGGAGGGGTGAGGATGACAGTGAGAGTGTGATTGGATATAAAGTAATGAAGCGTGTGATGCGTGGATGTAAAGGATAGACCGCTATAGGTCAGATGATGGAGGTGTGTACATATTCGTCACTTTGACGATAATCTGTTAATTAAACTACGTTTTGGGGTGAGGATGATGGTGAGGACATTACAAAGTGTGTAATGCGTGAATGTGCAGGATAGACCGCTATTGGTCAAACGAAGGGGGTGTGTTCATACGTCTCTATGACGAGTAATGATATATATCAATTCAGTAACACTCAGGAGCACGCACAGTAAGTCCTATAGTTGGGCAGTGTATGTAAGTCATGCAGATACTTACATAGGTGCCGATTTGCGCCAAGGAGGACTTCAAAGGATCCAACCAGCTTGAGAGGGGAATAGACGTGCAGTAATGATGTCATCTCCGCATGCTCACAGCAACCGCCGCATCCCTGGCAACAGCCAAAGCGTGACATAGCCCCCCACTCAAGGGTTCCCTCCAGGAACCAGAGTCGACTACGAAGGGTGAGCAGCATGGAACTTGGAGACCAAAGATAGAGCATACACATTACGAGCAGGGATCCAGGAATGCTCTGCCACAGAATATCCCTTCCAGTGTATGAGGCATTAGTGCTGCCTGTGCCTGATTCTGGAATGCAGGATTTTGGCAACCTCATACTGGTTTGCCATGGATCAGGAGTGGAGGAGGAGGATGTCTGAGTCGAGTATACCTATTTGTGATGTAGGGTTGAGCAAGGAGATGTGAAAGACTGGGTGAATGTGCAAGGTCTTAGGCAAGGCTACTATGTAGGCAACAGGAGAAAGTCTTTTAAGGACATTATAAGGACCAATATACCGAGGTCCTAATTTGTGGCAAGGTTGAAGTAAGCGGATATGTCGGGTAGAGACCCAGACATGATCACCTGCAACAAAGGCATGAATATTAGCTCGATGATGATCGGCAAACCTCTTGTATCTGGAGATGGTTAAGTGTAACTGAGAGCGTATTTGTTGCCAATGGGGAATGAGGTCAGTAAAACGACATTCTGCAGCAGGAACTCCTTTGGATTGAGCAGAAAGAGGAAAAACACAAGGTTGATAAACACCTGCAAAAGAAAAAAGTCTGTAGCAACTCCTTTTCAAAGGAAACAAAATATCTGTAAGGTAAAACAGCAAAAAAAGTTTATTAGTTTGTAGCAAGTGCAGCATAAAATCAAAACATGAGCACAAGGCTCACACGATCAGGAAGAAGTTAGCAGTGAACAAGTGTGGAGGCCCCACACGAAACATGTCTGCCATTCTCTGCACTACTGGATACTTCTTCCTGATCGTGTGAGCCTTGTGCTCACGTTTTGTTTTTATGCTGCACTTGCTACTTTTTTGCTGTTTTATCTTACAGATATTTTGTTTCCTTTTTTTCTATCTCTGATTTCCTTTGGCGTTCTGACGGGGACACTGTCTGGTTGCACCCTCACAAGTGGATATGAGGCTACTACGGAAGTGTGCATACACCGAAGACAATGCTGCTGTGGATACCGTGGAGCTGGTAAGCGCTGTAGATCTGTGTGTTTGTGATAACCACCTGCAGCCTGGAAAGGAGAGCATCATAGAGAAGAATGCCAATGAGTGTTCTTTGCCAGTTCAGCTAGGGGTAACAACACAGACCAATTAGTATGGTGTGAATAGACATAAGCTCTGAGATAAGCTTCAAGATCCTGATTGGTTCTCTCTGTCTGCCCGTTAGTCTGGGAGTGATAACCAGAGGACAAAGAAACAATGGTTCCAAGCAATTTGCAAAAGCTTCTCCAAAAGGTAGAAATATATTGAGGTTCTCTGTCAGAGATGATATTTACGGGTATACCATGGAGCCGTACCACGTGTAACAGAAAAAGAGTGGACAATTCTTGGGCTGTAGGTTACTTAGGTAAAGGTACAAAATGAGCAAGTTTGGAGAACCAATCCACCACAACCCAGATGACTGTACTATGGTCAGAAGGAGGGAGGTCAACAAAACAAAATCCATGGTTAAGTGTGTCCATGATTTTTTAGGTAATGACAATGGTTGAAGCAGGCCATGAGGTAGAGAACGGGGAGTCTTGTTAACAGCACAAGTCTGACAAGCCTTGACATAATCCTGAGAGTCCGACTTCATGGTAGGCCACCACACATGTTGGGAAAGGAGTTATAAGGTTCTTGTCAAACCAGGATGACCTGACAGTTTGCTGTCGTGAGTCCAGGATAGCACAGGAGAGCAAAGGTTTGGAGGAACATGAGCCACAGGGGCTTTAGAAGGTTTTTTTGACTCAGCACATTGCAGTCTTTGAAGAAGAGAGGTGTTCAGCTGAGCAACTACACAGGAAGGAAGTATGATGTTTTCAATAGAAGCTTTAGAAGAGTCGTTAGACTGAGGAAACTGATGGGAAAGGGCATCAGCATTTTTATTCTTGGTCCCAGGAAGGTAAGAGACCATAAAGTTTAAATAGGAAAAGAATAGGGCCCACCTGGCCTGTCGAGGATTGAGTCAATGAGCAGTCTCTAGGTACATCAGATTCTTGTGGTCAGTGAGAATCTGAATGTGGTTGGCGGTACCATCTAGCCAATGACGCCATTCAGTCAGGGCTATCTTAATGGCTAAGAGTTCACGATTACCCACATCGTAATTACTCTCTGCATGAGTAAACCATTTGGAAAAAAAAGCTTCAGGACTTGGAGGTTAAAGGATCCCTTTGGGTTAAGATTGCACCAGCTCCTATTTCAGAGCCATCAACCTCTAGAGTGAACTGAAGATCAGGATTGTAGAGCACAGGAGCAGAACAAAAGATCTTTTTCAGATGAGAGAAAAAATCCACAGCTACAGGGGGGGCAATTCTTGCAGTCCCTGTTTCGTTTAGTCAGCGCAGTGAGTGGAGCAACTATTTGGGAGAAGTTCTTTATAAATTTGCGATAATAGTTGGAAAACCCAAAGAATCTCTGTAGTTCCTTTAATGAGGTGGGTTGAGGCCATTCCAGAACTGAGGTTAGCTTTGTAGGATCCATGGGAAAACCCTCCTTTGAGATGACATAGCCAAGGAACTGGATCTGAATTTATCAAACTCACATTTCTCCAGCTTGGCTACCAAATAATTGATTCTGAGGCAAAGAAGTACCTGTTTTACATGCTCATGATGCTCCTCAAGGATGGAGGAGAATATGAGGATGTCATCCAAATAGATGATGCAATTAAGGATGTCAAGGAAGACATCATTGATGAATTCTTGGAAGACAGCAAGGGCATTGTACAACCCAAAAGGCATTACGAGGTATTTGTAATGCCCTGATCTCGTATTGAAGGCAGTCTTTCACTCATGTCTCAAGAAGATATGAATGAGATTGTATGCCCCACGTAGATCCAACTTTGTAAAGTAGCAAGCATTTTGGAGTGAATCCTATAATTCAGTGATCAAAGAACTAGGATAACGATTCTTGATTGTAATGTTGTTTAGGGCTCTGTAGTCGATACAGGGTCTGAGACCACCATACTCTTTACTGGCAAAAAAGAAGCCAGTCCCGGCAGGAGAGGAGGAAGGGCGAATAAAGTCTTTAGCTAGGTTCTCTTGGATATATTCCTCCATGGCCTTGGTTTCAGCTTTGGAGAGCGAATAATCCTCCCTTTAGGAAGTGGGGCTCCAGGAAAGAGGTCAATTTTGCAGTCAGTGAGGTGGCAGCACATCAGCTGCTTTGTTTTCAAAGACATCTGTAAATTCTGCATATGCTGAGGGAAGATTAGAAGGTGTCGGAAGGCTGGCTATAGGGATGTGATGCAGCGGAGTAACCTTAGCCAGGCAGGAGTGAAAACAGGATTTACCCCAGGAGGCCAGTCCAGTCGAATTGAGGATTATGTTTATGTAGCCAAGGAAGACCAAGGATAACTGGTTGTGCAGGAGAATGAATGATATCAAACTGTAACTGTTCGGTATGTAGGACTCCCACAGTCATGCTTAGGGGTGCTGATTCAAAATGTATTAAACCTGATCCAAGGGGAGTGCTATCCAAAGTGGTTATTTTAAGACATTGTTTTTTTCTGAAAAAGAGGCAAACCAGTTTGAATCATGAAACGGTTATATACGAAATTTTAAGCTGCCCCTGAATCAATAAAGGCTTGAGCATGGACAGAATTCTAAAGAAAGGTAAGGGTAACAGGTACCAGGATCCGAGAGTGAGGGGAATTAGTAGTGGCCAGGCTTAGAGGTACGCCACTTTTATCCTCTAAGCGTTGGCTTTTCCCGACAGTATATCACAATTCTTGAGTTGGTGTGAATTAGAACCACAATAGAAACACAGTCTAAGGGGTCGATTTATGAAGCAGCGAATGCTGCTTCCGACCCACTCCATTTCAGTTCCGCCTGAAGCAGAAGTTAAGATGTAGTGGTCCTAAGACCGCTGCTCCTTAACCTCTGAGGTGGCGGACAGCAATCAGCCTGAATACAATCGGGTTGATTGATGACACCCCCTGCTAGCGGCCAATTGTCTGCGAATCTGCAGAGGGCGGTTTTGCACCAGCAGTTCACAAGAACTGCTGGTGCAATAATAAATGCAGACAGCGAATGCTGTTGACATTTATTGATGTGCGGCGGACATGATTCACTATAGCGGATCATGTCTGTCCGCACCATGATACATTTACCCCTATATCTCCTTCTTCTCTGTCATTCAGATTCAGAGGGTTTAAGGGAAGAGAGATCCATGGGTTCTTCCTCAGAGGTAACTGGAGGTGCTGAAGGGGTAGAGGATAGTCTAGAGACTGGGCGGCTAGGAGGACAAGAGGGAAGGATTCTGCAAGTTCTCTCTCTCTCAGCTTGACTCTCCTGAAAGTGAGAATCCAGATTGATGCAAAGTGCTATTAATTCATCCAGGGAAGATGGAACATCACGATAAGTGAGCTCATCCTTGATGCGCTCATGCAGGCCTCTCCTGAAGGCCGCTTTGAGAGCACTGCCATGCCAACTGGTCTCATGTGGTCTCATGTGCCAAGGCACGAAACTCGATGGCGTATTGTGCCACAAATCTATTGCTCTGGCAGAGATCCAATAGAGAGTATTCTGCAGCTGCAGTGCGGCCAGAGGTCCCAAATACAGAAGATAATGCAGAAATGAAGGTGTCTGCATTGCTCAGGAGCTGAGCACTCTGTTCCAAAAGAGGATAAACCCAGGCTACAGCCTTGTCTTTCAATAAAGAAATAATAAAAGTGACCTTTGACTGATGAGACTGGAAGTTGCGATGGTCATTGCAAAAGTGCAGCCTGCATTGGTTGAGAAAACCCCTATGGTTGGTAGTACCATCATACTTGTCAGGCAATGGTATCCGGGGTTTACTACCAGAAACAGGGGGTAGAAGTTGCAGCACTAGTAGCAGGGACCGGCAGTGTGGGAACAGGAGTGGCGTTTTTCTCTGCAACCAGTGAGAAGAGCATAGCGGTTATAGCCTCTAGTTTAGAATCCACATTCTAGAGACTGCTCTTGCTACCTCATTTGGGTCCATGGCCCAAGTATAATGTAATGCTCATGGGATATTTCCCTATCAGGCCAAACTTCGCCAGTAGTCTTTTTATCCTGGTGTCAAGTGGAAGGATAAGGAAATATCCCAGAACAAAGTGAGTTTAAGAAATGAGGTAAACAGTACTCACAGTAGACAGGGTAGTCCTTCACGGCAATAAGGTTAAGGCAGAGAATGGTTAGAGACAGGCAGAGTTTAGCAACAGAAAGGCAATACAGCAGTTTAGCAGTTCAGGGGTAAACCAGTAGAATGGTCAGGAACAGGCAGAGGTCAGCAACAAAAGGTAATCTAGCAGTTTAGCAGTTCAGGAGTAAGCCAGTAGAATGGTCAGACAGGCAGAGTTCAGTAACAATAAGGAAATCCAGCAATTCAGGGGTTAAACAGCAGAATAGTCAGACAGGCAGAGTTCAGTAACAATAAGGGAATCCAGCAATTCAGGAGCTAAACAGCAGAGTGGTCAGACAGGCAGAGTTCAGTAACAATAAGGCAATCCAGCAATTCAGGGGTTAAACAACAGAGTGGTCAGGCAGGCAGAGTTCAGTTACAATAAGGCAATCCAGCAATTCAGTAACACACAGTAAGTCCAATACTTGGGCAGTGTATGTAAGTCATGCTAGTACTTACATAGGCGCCGATTCGCGCCAAGGAGGACTTTAAAGGATCCAACCGGCTTGAGAGGGAATTAGACGAGCGTCGATAACGTCATCGACGCACGCTCACAGCAACCGTCATGTCCCTGGCAACAGCCAGAGCTGGCGCAACGGGGAGCGATGGGATACCACCTTTTTCATCTTCAGGGTTTGTCAGTAAACAACGGTATTGATACTTCTCTTTTGGCTGTGCGTTATGCATCATTTGATCAGTCGGTGTGACTAGTTAGGAGGGCAGAGCGTGGGGCTCTTCTTGTGAAAGTTGATAATGAATCAGCTTTCCAGCTGCTGCCAGTTCATCTGGTTTTACATAATTTATTAGTATGTTTCTTTGAAGGATCTTTTTTCATAGATTTATGCCTACCCATGGGGTGTTCCATTTCCTGTTCCTATTTCGAAACATTCAGCAGTTTTGTGGAAATGGGTGGTTAAGAAGCCGGATTGGCTTCTCTCATCCATTACCTTGATGACTTCCTGTTCGTTGAAGCAGCTGAGTCTGATGCTTGTGAGCGTCTGATGTCCTCATTTTTGGCAGTGGAAAAAGATTTTGGAATTTTGGTGGCAGTGGACATGATGGAAGGTCCGGTTTGTGCTTTTTAGGGATCCAAATTGACTCTAGTGCAGTGAAGTGCTGATTTCCTGTGGAAAAAGTATCAGACCTGGTGGTGATCTTAGAAGATTTCCTGGGCAGATCTAGTCAGGTTTATGGAATTGTAATCATTGTTGGGAAAGCTGAACTTTATCTTTGGGTCATTCCAGTGGGGAGTATTTTCTGCAGGAGGTTGTCATCGGGATGGGATGAGTCTCTCAGGCGGATGAGACCTCCTAGCAGGCAGCTGTCTCCTCATCACACCACTACTCTCTAGCTCTGCCTTACCTGGTCCTTTCACAGCCAGAAGTTGCTCCTTGAACTACTCTGTTCCCCTGCTCTCTACCAAAATTGAAATATCTCCTGAGGTGCTGTGATCCCAGTGAGTGTCTCAGCAGTTTTCTCTCTTCACCAGCTCTTTTTTTAAAACTTGCACTCACTTCTTCCTTCATATAACCTTCCATCTCCACCCTTCACCTTTCCCTGAACCATTATTTTCATGTGTCACAAGGTGGTCATAAACCCCTCCTTCAGTCCCTTCATACAGGGTTATCATATTTAAAATTAAAAGTAACATTTTATTCTGAGCAAATAATTTCTTAACACACCTTTGGCTTTAGTGCACTTGGCTCTGTGCACCTTCAAGCTTTTGTAGCACACCTCATAGAAGTATATGGGGAGTTAGTGTGTCCATGCTATTGATCCACCAGATGTTAGCGTGCCTGAGGCTTTTGCTTGAGCAAAAACTTTTTACTTTCAAGTTTTAATATTAACAGAAGAATAGGAGCACTATTGATTTAACTTGTATCAATATATTTATTATTTCCTTTACAGCATTCTTCTCCACTTTTGTGTTACAGATATCAAGTGCCAGTTCATTCCTGCTGCTGCCTGCTTACTGTGAGTATGATTACTTCAGAGCAAGGGATTTAGCAAGTGAGTTGGCACAAAACACTTGGTGGATCTTTCACCTGTTTCTGTCTTAATCTGAACTCTGCTATAGAGAGAGGAAAGATTTGGAAGCAGATCAATACTAGCCTCATAATTATGCTTAGCATTATTCAGAGGTACATTTTAATTTCCAATGTATCAGTACTGGGTTATTTTTAATAAAAAATACTTTTTTTCACATCAAAACAGAGAACAAAGACGCAAGATTCTATTCATCTGCTCTGATTTAAAGTAATTGTAATCTTTTGGCAGCTCTGCATTATATCCTGCTGCAGTCAGAGTCACAGGAGCTCCTGCCATCTTGCAATTTCTTTCTCAGAGAGGAACCTAGTACAAAGAGGAACTAATTGGTTTCCAGCATGTATCATTAATCCTTTTCACTGTCAGCAAACAATAACTAGACTTAACTAAAAATGTATATTGTCATTTCCACACTAGCAACTAACTAGTTAATATTTAACAAATTAAATGGGGCTGACAAAGTTGATGCAAAATAAATTTCAAATAATGATCTCTCCTCTTCAAGTACGATCAAGAATCAGTGAAACTGCAACTTTGACACACCCTGAATGTTTATGTCAGAACAAACTTAGCTGCTTTCTTGTGCACAAGCATGGGTGACATGCAATGTGTTTATAACATTCAGTGCCGACTTAGATTCCAAGACTGAATCCAGGCATGTGCATGACTACTAAAAGAATTTTAGCCTTAAAGGGACAGTCTGCACCAGAATTTTTATTGTTTTAAAAAATAGATAATCCCTTAATTACCCATTCCCTAGTTTTGTATAACCAACACAGTTATATTAATATACTTTTTACCTCTGTGATTATCTTATATCTAAGCCTCTGCAAACCGACCTCTTATTTCAGTTATTTTGACAGACTTGCATTTTAGAAAATCAGTGCTGACTCCTAGGTAACTCCACGTGCGTGAGCACAATGTTGCCTTTATGACTCACAAACTAACACCCTCTAGTGGTGAAAAACTGTCAAAATGCATTCAGCTAAGAGGCGGACTTCAAAGTCTAAGAAATTAGCATATGAACCTCCAAGGTTTATCTTTCAACTACAAATTCCAAGAGAACAAAGCAAAATTGGTGATAAAAGTACATTTGGATGTTGTTTAAAATTACATGCCCTATCTGAATCATGAAAGTTTATTTTGGACTAGACTGTCCCTTTATTTTACAGAGTATAAGAATACAAATTAAGGGCTAGATTACAAGTGGAGTGCAACCGATTTTGCAAGGGTTTTCACAATCGTTTGCGCTCTTTTTTAATTGCGTGATATTACAAGTTGAGTGAAATTGTGATTGCGCTAGAATCATTACAGCAATTTTAGAGCTGTGGTTAACTGCTTTGCAAAATTAAAGAATTGCACAAAACACTTCAAAAATACATTACAAAATACAGTTACACTCATATTAGCATTGTCTAATAAATATTATTCTCAAAATACATTGCACACAAAAGTTATAAGGTCTCAAAGATATGAGATCTTAGGTGTAAGAAAATAAAAGCCGCCAAAAGAATTAAAATTGAGATACATACAGATACATTGCTAAATATGTATTTGTATGTATATATATATATATATATATATATATATATATATATATACATTATATATATATATATATATATATATATATATATAATGTGTGTATATATGTATATATACTGTATATATATATATATATATATATATATATATATATATATACAGTATATATTTATATATATATATATATATATATATACACAGTGACATTTTCTTAGTCACATCCTACAGCAAAAACATGGTTCGCAGAGAGCTTCCAAAGCTTCAGAGGGATCTGATTTTCTAATAGGTATCAGGAGAAGAGTACAAATTTTTTTCCAAAGCATTAGATATACCATGGAACACAGTGAAGACAGTCAAGACATCAAGTGGAGAAAATATGGCACAACAGTGACATTACCAAGAACTGGACGTCCCTCCAAAATTGATGAAAAGACAAGAAGAAAACTGGTCTGGGAGGCTGCCAAGAGGCCTACAGCAACATTAAAGGGGCTGCAGGAATATCTGGCAAGCACTGGCTGTGTGGTACATGTGACAACAATTTTCACGTATTCTTCATATGTTTGGACTATGGTGTAGAGTGGCAAGACGAAAGCCTTTTCTTATGAAGAAAAACATCCAAGCTCAGCTAAATTTAGCAAAAACACATCTGAAGTCTCCCAAAAGCATATGGGAAAAGGTTTTATGGTCTGGTGAAACCAAGGTTGGACTTTTTGGCTATAAATCCAAAAGATATGTTTGGCGCAAAAACAACACTGCACATCACCAAAAGAACACCATACCCACAGTGAAGCATGGTGGTGGCAGCATCATGCTTTGGGGCTGTTTTTCTTCAGCTGGAACTGGGGACTTAGTCAAGGTAGAGGCAATTATGAACAGTTCCAAATACCAGTCAATATTGGCTTCTGCTAGAAAACTGAACATGAAGAGGAACTTTATCGTTCAGCATGACAATGACCCAAAGCATACAACCAAATCAACAAAGGAATGGCCTCACCAGAAGAAGATTAAAGTTTTAGAAAGTCTCAGCCTGAGCCCAGACCTGAATTCGATCGAAAATCTGTGGGGTGATCTGAAGAGGGCTGTGCACAGGAGATGTCCTCACAATCTGACAGATTTGGAGTGTTTTTGCAAAGAAGAGCCAAGTCAAGATGTGCCATGCTGAAAAACTCATACCCAAAAAGACTGAGTGCTGTAATAAAATCAAAAGTTGCTTCAACAAAGTATTAGTTTAAGAGTGTGCACACTTATGCAACCATATTATTTTAGTTTTTTATTTTGATTTCCCTTCACCTAAAAGATTTCAGTTTGTTTTTTAATTGAGTTGTAAAGTTTATCAGTCACATTAAAGGTGGAAAATGTTCTGAAATGATTTGTCTTTGTCTCATTTTTTTACATCTCAGAAATCTGACATTTTAACAGGGGTGTGTAGACTTTTTATATCCACGATATATATATGTTTAACTATGTATTTACTGTAAATATTTTTCATTCCAATGTTCTACACATAGCAGAATATGTTCTATGTATTTCTAAATAGATATCCCTATATATATCTTTATATATCTATACCTATCAATAATCATCTATATATATATATAGTTATAAATATATATATATATATATATATATATATATATATATATATATATATATATATATATATATATTTTTTTTAATCAGATATGTAGAAATATTTATTTATGAATAAATAGAACATATTCTGTTACGTAAAGAACATTGGAAAATGAAATATTCATATTTTCATGTCAGGTTAGCGCTATTGAGAATATCTGATGGTGTTTGCGCGAGAGAGTGGGGTGTTTTTTTCAAGTATTTTCTTCCATTGAAGGAATGTGGGAACGTGATTGCGATTTTAAAAATGTTGACTTTTTGCACAAGTCAGGTTACCCCCGGAAAAAAAACTTGTAATACCAACGCAACCAGAATAGCAGAGTTTTTACTATAGCAAAAATGCAAAATACCCCTCCGCTTGTGTTCTAATTGTTTAAAGTTCTTTAAAGGCTGATGGGAACCTTCTTCATATGGGAACCTTTTTCATATATAGTATAAAGTACCTCTACACCTGGCTCAGGTCATTACTGCTCAACCAAGAGCTTTCTGGAGAAGAGAAAATTCCAATCCCAAATAAGACAAAATGAATACCAAATCGAACATTTTTGAGGTCTTTGTCTTCCAATGAAACATAGAAAGATACATTACAGGCTAAAAGTTAATTACATTTTCAGAGGTACATAAAATGCTGATGCCATAAAAGTAAAAAAGAATGTATTGATGTTCCTCCATCCAGCCAAATAATACCTGCTCTGCAATTTTCAATAATGTTAGAATTGCAGCTATGGCAATTATGGTGGGCTTTTATAAAAAAAAAAATTCTTTTTTTACCCAACGGTCCCTGTAACTCATGTTGTTTCTACTATAAAGTATTTCTCCCACCCACCCTTCAGGCTGTCAGGAAGTGGCATTAATACACACACTGATCAGTGTAGATACAATGTGGATTGCAGCCAAAGCTCCAGTGAGCAAATTCAGACAGCTCTTTCCTTTTTCTTAAAAATAAAAACAAGTTTCCAGCTGAGAATTCAGCTTCAAACGAAAGCAACAGTCTAAATAAAAAAAAAGGGGGGAAAGAAAATCAGTTTAAAGAGTCTTCCTCTGAGACTCGCAAACATTTTGAAGTTAGTGAAGCCAGCTAAGATTAAGGGATACTATATCTCAGCCTGCAGTTTAAAAACACATCGAATCTTAAATTTGCCTTCTCTAATTCACTTCCCAGTGATGCTTTTCTACCTGCAAAACCAATTATCCGCAGACTTGTTAATCCTCACTATTTATCAAAAACCTTTCTGCCTGTTAATACATAATACAGTCTACAGGGAATGCGAGAATTTCCTATTATGAATATTTATTAATAAGTCAGGCATGGATTTATACTAAGCATATTTTGTTAGCTTAGAGAAGAAAATTAAGTTACATTTACATTTGATATTTTTGTTGTTAGAGTTTCATATATCTATGTCTGAAAATTTCCACAAGTCTTTTTGGCCAATACTACTATAAAATTTGAGAGAAGTAAGAAATTAGGCTTTTTCCTGTAGTTAAGATTGAGGACCAGATTATCTAAAGCTCTCTGCTCAGGAAAGATTCTTAAAAAATATCGGTTGCCACTACAAGATTTATTACCGGATTCTGGAAAGATACATTTTACCTTGAGAGTTGCATATCTCGCTAAATGCAGATGATCTAAAGCTCTCTGGATTTATGAGATTCTATCCTATACGAAATCTTATATACTTACTATGAAGCCCCTGTTTTAATTCTATAAGGCAATTTTTACCTGAAACAGTGTGTCTCAAAAAGGGGTGTTATACTTTTAAGTATGTGAAGCCGATATATACATTAAAAAAAACAACGTAATTTAAAACTCGTGTAAAAACGAAGAATTAATAAATTGAAATAAAAATATGCAGTAAAAAACTGTAATGTTTAACAGCGTTAAAAGTCATAACAAGATTGTTCTGAAAATAAAATCGCATTTCATGGAGAAATTAAAATTCGTAATTTTGCTGGAATTTTTTTTCAGGGCTAGATTACAAGTGGCGCACTAAAGTTGGCATGGCAGCAATATTAGGTTTTTGCGTGATTTCTGAAATCCCTCTGAGGAAGAAGGAATAAAGACAAAACCTAAGAAACGCATCAGGGTACTTTTTCCTTTTTTGGACTATAGCACCTATTGGTGTTTACTTGATTGATAGTAGGAAGTTTTATTGTTACTTTTGCTAATCCTGACTCATTGGCTTCAGTGACTGTTATATGCATTATCCATACCTAGGCTGACCATATTGCCGCTTTAAAAAGGGACACATATGAAAAATACATATGTCAGGGCTGTTTTCAGGGCTGTTTAAAGAAATGGTTTTGTATAAGAACCCTCACATATGTATTTTTCATATGTGTTCCTTCTTAAAGCGGCAATATGGTCAGCCTATCCATACCTCATATTGTTTGAGGGTTCACATTGTGAGTGTGCCTTTTATATTTTAATATGTGTGTCTGATTAAAGTTAGGAAAGGGAAACCATGTGCAAATACAAACTCCAGGAGGTGAACTACCATTCTTAAACAAGTAACAAGTACAGTGGAGGTCTCTCCCTCTCAGAAGCGGTAACTTACCTCATTAGATTGAGGTAATTTCTGGTAAGGAGAATACCTACATATTCCTTTATCACTTTGGATTATTTTATGATATTTTATGAACTTTTATGAACTATTATATGATATTTTATATTTTACCATTGGAATATTCATCTATCCTTTTGTTGTAGTATAGATTTTTAGCACTGTTTCCCTCTCTACTGTATTGTTTTTCCTTATAGGTGATAATAGGAGTTTATACTCGTATTATACTGTACATCAATAGGCTTTCCTAATAGCTGCTGAATATTCTACATTTTCTAGCACATTTTTACAGTGCTGCTTGTCCTAAGATTCAGTCCACCTAGTGTTCAGTATTTTGGGACATTCTACTTGTTTGCACACACACACACACACAGATATATATATATATATATATATATATATATATATATAGTGAAACAAATAGCGTCAGCACTTATTGATAAAAAATATCCATTCTTTATTGAGGTAACAAAGTTAAAAACAGCGACGTTTTGAGTCAACACAGACCCTTATTCTGTGTTGACTCGAAACGTCGCTGTTTTTAACTAACGGCTAGATTTAGAGTTCTGCGGCCAAAGGGGTGCGTTAGCTATGCATGCTTTTTTTTCCCCGCACCTTTTAAATACTGCTGGTATTTAGAGTTCACAGAATGGCTGCGTTAGGCTCCAAAAAGGGAGAGTATAGCATATTTACCACCACTGCAACTCTCGATACCAGCGGTGCTTACGGACGCGGCCAGCTTCAAAAACGTGCTCGTGCACGATTCCCCCATAGGAAACAATGGGACAGTTTGAGCTGAAAAAAAACCTAACACCTGCAATAAAGCAGCGTTCAGCTTTTAACGCAGCCCCATTGTTTCCTATGGGGAAACAGTTTCTAAGTCTGCACCTAACACCCTAACATGTACCCCGAGTCTAAACACCCCTAAAGTACACTTATTAACTCCTAATCTGCCGACCCCGCTATCGCTGACCCCTGCATATTATTATTATCCCCTAATCTGCCGCTCCGTACACCGCTGCAACCTACATTATACCTATATACCCCTAATCTGCTTCCCATAACACCGCTGACCCCTATATTATATTTATTAACCCCTAATCTGCCGCCCCCAATGTCGCCGTCAGCTACCTACAATAATTAACCCCTAATCTGCCGACCGGACATTACCGCTACTATAATAAATGTATTAACCCCTAATCTGCCTCACTAACCCTATGATAAATAGTATTAACCCCTAATCTGCCCTCCCTAACATCGACGACACCTAACTTCAAGTATTAACCCCTAATCTGCCGACTGGACCTCACCGCTACACTAATAAATGTTTTAACAGCTAAAGCTAAGTCTAACCCTAACACCCCCCTATATTAAATATAATTTAAATCTAACGAAATAAATTAACTCTTATTAAATAAATTATTCCTATTTAAAGCTAAATACTTACCTGTAAAATAAACCCTAAAATAGCTACAATATAAATTATAATTATATTGTAGCTATTTTAGGATTTATATTTATTTTACAGGCAACTTTGTATTTATTTTAACCAGGTACAATAGCTATTAAATAGTTAATAACTATTTAATAGCTACCTAGTTAAAATAATTACAAAATTACCTGTAAAATAAATCCTAACCTAAGTTACAATTAAACCTAACACTACACTATCAATAAATTAATTAAATAAAATACCTACAATTATCTACAATTAAACCTAACACTACACTATCAATAAATTAATTACATAAAATACCTACAAATAAATACAATTAAATAAACTAACTAAAGTACAAAAAATAAAAAAGAACTAAGATACAAAAAATAAAAAAATATTTACAAACATTAGAAAAATATTACAAC
Source organism: Bombina bombina (assembly GCF_027579735.1). Lineage (NCBI taxonomy): Eukaryota > Metazoa > Chordata > Amphibia > Anura > Bombinatoridae > Bombina > Bombina bombina. The sequence continues at coordinate 964,446,962 of NC_069499.1, forward strand.
AATTTTAAACTAATTACCTCTACTCTAAGCCCCCTAATAAAATAACAAAGCCACCCAAAATAAAAAAAATGCCCTACCCTATTCTAAAATTAAAATAGAAACGCTCTTTTACCTTACCAGCCCTTAAAAGGGCCCTTTGTGGGACATGCCCCAAAGAATTCAGCTCTTTTGCCTGTAAAAAAAAACATACAATACCCCCCCCCAACATTACAACCCACCACCCACATACCCCTAATCTAACCCAAACCCCCCTTAAATAAACCTAACACTAAGCCCCTGAAGATCTTCCTACCTTGTCTTCACCATGCCAGGTATCACCGATCGCTCCAGGCTCCGAATTCTTCATCCAAGCCCAAGCGGGGGCTGGAGATCCATCATCTGGCTTGAAGTCTTCTATCAAGCGGCGGCTGAAGAGGTCCAGAAGAGGCTCCAAAGTCTTCATCCTATCCGGGCAGAAGAGTAGATCCGGACCGGCAACCATCTTCTTCCAAGCGGTGAAAAGCGGCTCCATCTTGAAGACCTCCAGCGCGGATCCATCCTCTTCTTGCGACGTCCTAAGTCCGAATGAAGGTTCTTTTAAATGACGTCATCCAAGATGGCGTCCCTCGAATTCCGATTGGCTGATAGGATTCTATCAGCCAGAAATGGATGGGAGGACAGACAGCGCCTAAGACTATATACCGGCTACACTATTAAGAATACCCCCTATTGGGTCTGGGAGAAATAGCAGTGAAGGATAAATAGGAGCGCCTAGGGCTTAGGTATAATCAGGAATCGCACTTTCGGTTGAAAATACATAAAACAATTTATTACAACATACCCAATAAAACAGAAAACTTTAAATAAATTCAGCATTTCAGTAATTGGAACAGGTTATTGGGACCCTTGTTTAAGGATCTTTACATAATTGAATCAGTTCCTCATCCAATTATTATAGATGGGGGGAGGGGTGGATTAGGTCCTCCAAGGAATAGAGAGTGTGAATAAAAAAGATACTGTGCTTTGACACAATAGAAAATTACCAAATCAACATGGGTTCACAATATATAGTGTGTGACACAGTAGTGGAAATCAGTGATTACAATACAGTGATATAAAATGATGTGACAAAAAAGAAGCTAAAAGAAAAATATAAAAAATTCCAAAAATTCAAAGCTCAACAAAATAAAAAAATAATAAAAAATATAGGAAATAAAACCGGTTTTCAAAAAGGTATATACGTGGACAAAAAATATATGTGATAGTGATAAAAAATGGAGTGTGATAAAATGCAATATTAAATCATCCTTAATACAGATTCCTGATAAGGAAATGATCTCATGAAATATAAAATGTTAAATATACCAAAGTAAACAAATGTAATAACACTGGCCAGGTATCTAATAATAAACAGGCGGATTATGATGTTGTTATCAACACTAGACAATGATAATAAATGTATTAAAAATACTACTAATATTCTATAACAAGTCCAAATAAAAAGTGATAAAAGTCCAATTAGTGAGAATCCACACTAGGGAAAGACTGGTTGGAAGCAATAAAAACAATATTCTTGGATGCTGTCCTGATCCAGAATCCTAGTCTGTACAGCGTGGACCTGAAATCAAAAACAGTTTTCTCTGTACATGTTGTTTCTTCTACTATTATTTGGTGGTCTCTGATAATGAGATTTTCCATTAATATACCGGTTGTCCCTGAAGGGATTCCCTTGGCGTTCTCCATTGGAGAATCCCCTTTGTTGTGATCTATTGATACCATATGGGGAATGGTTCTCATGGGGATTTCTAAATCTGGCACCTTCTCTAGTTTCTACGTGTCTGTTGATATAGTGTTCCTTGGGAGCAGGCTCTCTCCTGTCTTCTCGGATTTGTGGATAGGTGAGGGGTGGTTGTCGTGTCAACTCTATGTTGTTGGGGTCACCTTCTTCATTCCCATTATTTCCGGAGTTGTCCTGGGCAGCATTCAGGTCCCTATTTATTTTCTTTGTTTTCTTTGCAATTGTATCATCTTTTAGTTTGTTAATCTTAGTGTATAGATGTTCTTGTTTCTCCTTGAAAGTCTGGGAATCTTTGAATATCTCCATATTCTTTTCCTCAGTCTGTATCTCTGAGTCTATATGCGTTAATAGAAGTTCCCTATATTTAATAATAAGTTTCATCAGCTCCCGGGAAGCCTCAATGATAATTTTGTTCCAGCTGTCTGAAAACTCTTCGGAGTTAGTATTGAAGGAACATTCTTTTGTTATCATTAGGCCCTTGGGAACGATGTTTAGTTCCAAACATTTACTTAAGTTCAGCATTTTTTTAACATTCTTTGATGCCCATTATTATGTCATAATTTGATGTAACCGTTATTGTGTCAAGACCTGTGTATCCTGGTATCCATGAGCCTAAAATCTAACTCAAATTTAGGTATAAATATATTCCCTTATTCCCCTTTTTTCTCTAATCAATGAAGTCTCCAGCCGGTTAGTCAAAAAAGTATTTTTGCCCAAAACCAAAATGGCAGCGCGTCCGCCGGAAAATACCAAAACCGGAAGTCGGCCGTAGCTACAGGAAATGACGCAACCGGAAGTTAACCGGCAAAGCGGATATCCGGTTTAGCGGAGGAAATGATGCGATAAGCGTTTGGCGGCAGTTTTAACCGCCGGTAATCTCATTTTTGGTGCCTTTTTATTTAGCACTTCCCCAATATTGGGCATATAAGTTTAGTTTCACCATAGCCTCATTATATCTTGAAAAAGGCCCCGCTGCAGGGCCGAAACGCGTAGAGATTTGTGAGGCTTCATCAGTACCAGGACTTTTGGCATTTGGGGTAAGTTTGATCACCATTAGACTTTACCCTATAGGCCTTTTATGTGAGGATTTTTCTGTTTTTGATTTCAGGTCCACGCTGTACAGACTAGGATTCTGGATCAGGACAGCATCCAAGAATATTGTTTTTATTGCTTCCAACCAGTCTTCCACTAGTGTGGATTCTCACTAATTGGACTTTTATCACTTTTTATTTGGACTTGTTATAGAATATTAGTAGTATTTTTAATACATTTATTATCATTGTCTAGTGTTGATAACAACATCGTAATCCGCCTGTTTATTATTAGATACCTGGCCAGTGTTATTACATTTGTTTACTTTGGTATATTTAACATTTTATATTTCATGAGATCATTTCCTTATCAGAAATCTGTATTAAGGATGATTTAATATTGCATTTTATCACACTCCATTTTTTATCACTATCACATATATTTTTTGTCCACGTATATACCTTTTTGAAAACCGGTTTTATTTCCTATATTTTTTATTATTTTTTTATTTTTTGAGCTTTGAATTTTTGAATTTTTTGAATTTTTTATATTTTTCTTTTAGCTTCTTTTTTGTCACATCATTTTATATCACTGTATTGTAATCACTGATTTCCACTACTGTGTCACATACTATATATTGTGAACCCATGTTGATTTGGTAATTTTCTATTGTGTCAAAGCACAGTATCTTTTTTATTCACACTCTCTATTCCTTGGAGGACCTAATCCACCCCTCCCCCCATCTATAATAATTGAATGAGGAACTGATTCATTTATGTAAAGATCCTTAAACAAGGGTCCCAATAACCTGTTCCAATTACTGAAATGATGAATTTATTTTAATTTTTCTGTTTTATTGGGTATGTTGTAATAAATAGTTTTATGTATTTTCAACCGAAAGTGTGATTCCTGATTATACCTAAGCCCTAGGCGCTCCTATTTATCCTTCACTGTGATTCTATCAGCCAATCTGAATTAAGGTAGGAAAATTCTGATTGGCTGATGGAATCAGCCAATCAGATTCAAGTTCAATCCGATTGGCTGATCCGATCAGCCAATCAGATTGAGCTTGCATTCTATTGGCTGTTCCGATCAGCCAATAGAATGCAAGCTCAATCTGATTGGCTGATCGGATCAGCCAATCGGATTGAACTTGATTCTGATTGGCTGATTCCATCAGCCAATCAGAATTTTCCTACCTTAATTCCGATTGGCTGATAGAATCCTATCAGCCAATCGGAATTCGAGGGACGCCATCTTGGATGACGTCATTTAAAGGAACCTTCATTCGGACTTAGGACGTCGCAAGAAGAGGATGGATCCGCGCTGGAGGTCTTCAAGATGGAGCCACTTGTCACTGCTTGGAAGAAGATGGTTGCCGGTCCGGATCTACTCTTCTGCCCGGATAGGATGAAGACTTTGGAGCCTCTTCTGGACCTCTTCAGCCGCCGCTTGATAGAAGACTTCAAGCCGGATGATGGATCTCCAGCCCCCGCTTGGGCTTGGATGAAGAATTCGGAGCCTGGAGCGATCAGTGATACCTGGCATGGTGAAGACAAGGTAGGAAGATCTTCAGGGGCTTAGTGTTAGGTTTATTTAAGCGGGGTTTGGGTTAGATTAGGGGTATGTGGGTGGTGGGTTGTAATGTTGGGGGGCGGTATTGTATTTTTTTTACAGGCAAAAGAGCTGAATTCTTTGGGGCATGTCCCGCAAAGGGCCCTTTTAAGGGCTGGTAAGGTAAAAGAGATTTTCTATTTTAATTTTAGAATAGGGTAGGACATTTTTTTTTTATTTTGGGGGGTTTTGTTATTTTATTAGGGGGCTTAGAGTAGGTGTAATTAGTTTAAAATTGTTGTAATATTTTTCTAATGTTTGTAAATATTTTTTTATTTTTTGTAACTTAGTTCTTTTTTATTTTTTGTACTTTAGTTAGTTTATTTAATTGTATTTATTTGTAGGTATTGTATTTAATTAATTTATTGATAGTGTAGTGTTAGGTTTAATTGTAGATAATTGTAGGTATTTTATTTAATTAATTAATTGATAGTGTAGTGTTAGGTTTAATTGTAACTTAGGTTAGGATTTATTTTACAGGTAATTTTGTAATTATTTGAAGTAGGTAGCTATTAAATAGTTCTTAACTATTTAATAGCTATTGTACCTGGTTAAAATAATTACAAAGTTGCCTGTAAAATAAATATTAATCCTAAAATAGCTACAATATAATTATTCGTTATATTGTAGCTATATTAGGGTTTATTTTACAGGTAAGTATTTAGCTTTAAATAGGAATAATTTATTTAATAAGAGTTAATTTATTTTGTTAGATTTAAATTATATTTAACTTAGGGGGGTGTTAGTGTTAGGGTTAGACTTAGCTTTAGGGGTTAATACATTTATTATAGTAGTGGTGAGGTCCGGTCGGCAGATTAATGGTTAATAAGTGTAGGTAGGTGTCGGCGACGTTGAGGGGGGCAGATTAGGGGTTAATAAATATAATATAGGGGTCGGCGGTGTTAGGGGCAGCAGATTAGGGGTTCATAGGGATAACGTAGATGGCGGCGGTATACGGAGCGGCAGATTAGGGGTTAAAAATTTTAATCGAGTGGCGGCGATGTGGGGGGACCTCGGTTTAGGGGTACATAGGTAGTTTATGGGTGTTAGTGTACTGTAGAGCACAGTAGTTAAGAGCTTTATGAACCGGCGATAGCCCAAAAAGCTCTTAACTCCTGTTTTTTTTCTGCGGCTGGAGTTTTGTCGTTAGATTTCTAACGCTCACTTCAGCCACGACTCTAAATACCGGCATTAGAAAGATCCCATTGAAAAGATAGGATACGCAATTGCATACAGAGAGAGAAGCGCTCTACCAGGAACGAACAACAGCTCAGTGGCTTGTTCTATGGCGATTTACCACCCGGAAGCAGCCTCTTTTAGACCAGTGTGCTTTTCACAGAAGAAAACTTTCCTGAAGTATATCAGTCTGATCCCGCCAAGTAAGGTCAGTCCAGCCCCGAAATACCAGGCAATTCTCCTCTGAACAAGGAACATGACAACCCCAGACGATCGTTTCGGCCTCCTATGGGCCTCGTCAGTGAGGTGCAGCCACATTCCTCTAAGCACACTGGGCAAGGAGTCCACGTCTGGTTTCCCCCATCACCCATAGGGAGACTTCCCCAGGGTCATAATAATTTGCATACAGAGAGAGAAGCGCTCTACCAGGAACGAACAACAGCTCAGTGGCTTGTTCTATGGCGATTTACCACCCGGAAGCAGCCTCTTTTAGACCAGTGTGCTTTTTACAGAAGAAAACTTTCCTGAAGTATAGGGGAATCTGCGGTATGGAAAAGTCGCGGCTGCAAAGTGAGCGTTAGACCCTTTAATGACTGACTCCAAATACCAGCGGGCGGTAAAAACCAGCGTTAGGACCCCCTAACGCTGGTTTTGACGGCTACCGCCAAACTCTAAATCTAGCCGTATGTTTGTTACCTCAATAAAGAATGGATATTTTTTATCAATAAGTGCTGACAATATTTATTTCACTATATTTATATATGTGGGCTGGCAGACCCCACTTAGCGTACGTGCACTACTCTAATAATGATAAGTATGCTGAAATATGCTGAAAAAATGCTGGAATAATAGCATAAAGAAAGGTGCTGGACTTACCTGTTGAAGTTGTATATATATATATATATATATATATATAGAGAGAGAGTTGAGTTTCAGAGTTCAGCACACATAGAATGGAGAAAAACAAAAACAAGACCAAATTATGGTGCAGTATGTCAGAACTAGGCAATCAAAAACTAAACGTGAGATTTAAATGTGCTCACCTTGTTTAACCTCAAACATGTGAGGTATGTTGGAAGCATGGAGGGTATGTGTTCCCTATCTCTGGTAAAGATGTTTCCAGCTGGTATGCAGAAACTTTTAGCAGGTGGAAATCTTGATATCCCTGGAGTAGAAATATGTTGGTATTTCAGACAAACTTCTCCTCTCTGGAGTTAGGTAGAGACACTTTAATTCTTTTTGCTGGATTTCTTTCCTTGTTGCTGTTTATTTATTTTCCCCTTCTTTATACTTGAAAGGCTTCTCCTCTCTGGAGTATGGTATAAACTTTATGTATGCAAACCAATTAGTGCTCAGTTTACATACTATGAGATCAATTGTGGATATTAATTGCAGCACTCATGAGATGTGTATAAATGATGCTTGCAAGGACACAAAGTGAAATTTAAAACAAAAACACTTTTATTTTCCAATATCCAATAAAAAATGATAACAGAAATCCTCTTTGATAATAGTCCAGATCAGGGACAGAAATAGGTGAGCAGATGCAATATAGTATATTTCTTTAAATCCGGTAGTGAGTTTTTTTATCAGGGCAGGTGCAAAAACAGCTAGCTGATAAAAATTAGTGATATTGTGGTATAGGATGCTGTAAGTACAGCTGAAGGTAAATTCCTTGTGGTGGTTTTGAGCTCTGAAAAGCTCCCAGAGTTCAGGTGGATAAGTTGGTGTTTATGATGGAAAACCGTAATAAATAGTTACATGAACTGCTGTAAATAAAGCTAGATGATGATTCCTTGTGGTTTTTTGAGCTCTAGATAGCTCACAGTATCCGGATGGATGTGGATTCTTAAGCCTGTCTGTGACAGGGTCCGTTGCTGAAGTGTTTGAAGCTTGGTCTCACTGGACAGGAAGTGACATCAGAAGTGGGCGTGCCCTTACGCGTTTCGTGAATTACATTCACTTCATCAGAGGGTAACACTTAATATATATATATATATATATATATATATATATATATATTTATAAATAAATATTTATATTTATATTTGCAGTAAAAAACCTGAACAATTAAAAAATCTTATTTATTTAATATTAATAATTAATAATGTGTTTTACTCTGTATTTGATCCATATTTCACATTCCAATGTTCTTCACATACAGGAATTTTTTATTTTCATTTAAAAATTTATATACCTATATATCTATTCCTATAGATTTAATGAGCTTGTGTTCGCATTGCTGGGAAGTATTGCACTCATATGAGCGCTCTTCCATAGGCTTTAATGGCTCATTCTGATGACTTCACGCATTGAAGGGGGTAAGTAATCGCAGCTATGGGCAGCATTTTAAAATGTATATGTATATTAGTGATGTTGTGAATAGTTTGCCAGCGAATAGTTCCCGGCGAACATAGCTTGTTCGCATTCGCAACAGTGGGCGAACATATGCGATGTTCGATCCGCTCCTATTCGTCATCATTGAGTAAACTTTGACCCTGTATCTCACAGTCTGCAGACACATTCCAGCCAATCAGCAGCAGACCCTCCCAGCTCCTGGACAGCAGCCATTTTAGATTCATTCGGAAGCTGCATTGTTAGTGAGAGGAGGGACAGTGTAGCTGCTGGTTATTTAATAGGGAAATTGATAGCTAGGCTAGTGTATTCAGTGTCCACTACAGTCCTGAAGGACTCATCTGATCTCTGCTGTAAGGAAAGCACCCCAAAAAGCCCTTTTTAGGGCTAGAACATCAGTCTGTTTTTGTTTTTGTTTTTCCTGTGTAATCTAATTGCAGTTGCCTGCCTGCCAAGCCACTTGCCCAGTGCCACCACTCATATCAGGTGTAACAGTAGTGTAAATTTAAAAAAAAAAACTTTTTTGACTGTGAAACATCAGTCTGCTAGTGTAATCTAATTGCAGTTGCCTGCCTGCCAGCGTGTGTGCCAGGCCCACTTGCCCAGTGCCACCACTCATATCTGGTGTAATAGTAGTGTAAATTTAAAAAAAAAAACTTTTTTGACTGTGAAACATCAGTCTGCTTGTGTAATCTAATTGCAGTTGCCTGCCAGCGCGTGTGCCAGGCCCACTTGCTCAGTGTCACCACTCATATCTGGTGTAACAGTAGTGTAAATTTAAAAAAAAAAACTTTTTCGACTGTGAAACATCAGTCTGCTAGTGTAATCTAATTGCAGTTGCCTGTCTGCCAGCGTGTGTGCCAGGCCCACTTGCCCAGTGCCACCACTCATATCTGGTGTAACAGTAGTGTAATTTAAAAAAAAACTTTTTCGACTGTGAAACATCAGTCTGCTAGTGTAATCTAATTGCAGTTGCCTGCCTGCCAGCGTGTGTGCCAGGCTCACAGCGTATACTGTGCCCACTTGCCCAGTGCCACCACTCATATCTGCTGTAACAGTAGTGTAAATTTAAAAAAAAAAACTTTTTTGACTGTGAAACATCAGTCTGCTTGTGTAATCTAATTGCAGTTGCCTGCCTGCCAGCGTGTGTGCCAGTCTCAAAGCGTATACTGTGCCCACTTGCCCAGTGCCACCACTCATATCTTGTTTAATAGTAGTGTAAGTGTACATTTAAAAAAATAAAAACTTTTTGGACTGTGAAACATCAGTCTGCTTTTTTGTGTCAGGCTCACAGCGTATACTGTACCCACTTGCCCAGTGCCACCACTCATATCTTGTTTAATAGTAGTGTAAGTGTACATTTAAAAAAATAAAAACTTTTTGGACTGTGAAACATCCGCCTGCTTTTTTGTGTCAGGCTCACAGAGAATACTGTGCCCACTTGCCCAGTGCCACCACTCATATCTTGTTTAATAGTAGTGTAAGTGTACATTTAAAAATCAAAAAAACTTTTTGGACTGTGAAACATCAGTCTGCTTTTTTGTGTCAGGCTCACAGCGTATACTGTGCCCACTTGCCCAGTGCCAACACTCATATCTTGTTTAATAGTAGTGTAAGTGTACATTTAAAAATAAAAAATACTTTTTGGACTGTGAAACATCAGACTGCTTTTTTGTGTCAGGCTCACAGCTTATACTGGGCCCACGCCCAGTGCCACCACTCATATCTTGTTTAATAGTAGTGTAAGTGTACATTTAAAAAAATAAAAACTTTTTGGACTGTGAAACATCAGTCTGCTTTTTTGTGTCAGGCTCACAGCTTATACTGGGCCCACTTGCCCAGTGCCACCACTCATATCTTGTTTAATAGTAGTGTAAGTGTACATTTAAAAAAATAAAAACTTTTTGGACTGTGAAACATCAGTCTGCTTTTTTGTGTCAGGCTCACAGCGTATACTGTACCCACTTGCCCAGTGCCACCACTCACATCTTTTTTAATAGTAGTGTAAGTGTACATTTAAAAAAATAAAAACTTTTTGGACTGTGAAACATCCGTCTGCTTTTTTGTGTCAGGCTCACAGCGTATACTGTGCCCACTTGCCTAGTGCCACCACTCATATCTTTTTTAATAGTAGTGTAAGTGTACATTTAAAAACAAAAAAAAAATTTTGGACTGTGAAACATCAGTTTGCTTTTTTGTGTCAGGCTCACAGCTTATACTGGGCCCAGTTGCCCAGTGCCACCACTCATATCTTGTTTAACAGTAGTGTAAGTGTACATTTAAAAAAATAAAAACTTTTTGGACTGTGAAACATCAGTCTGCTTTTTTGTGTCAGGCTCACAGCGTATACTGTGCCCACTTGCCCAGTGCCACCACTCATATCTTGTTTAATAGTAGTGTAAGTGTACATTTAAAAAAAGAAAACTTTTTGGACTGTGAAACATCAGTCTGCTTTTTTGTGTCAGGCTCACAGCGTATACTGTGCCCACTTGCCCAGTGGCACCACTCATATCTTGTTTAATAGTAGTGTAAGTGTACATTTAAAAAAAATGACAGGCAGAGGCAGGCCACCCCACAGGTGCCCTCATGGTCGTGGTGCTGTGATTCCCTTTGGCCCTAGAATAATGCCCAGTGTTCAGAGGCCACGTCCCATGAACTTGAAAAGTTCTGAGGACATAGTTGACTTTTTAACACAGGACACCCAATCTTCTATAGCTTCCGCTCCGAACCTTGACGCACCATCCTCCTCCAGCTTACCTTCGGGCACCTCTCAAGTTACCACTCGCCCGCCAGCCGCCACCACCAACACAATCACCACAGCCACTTCACTTGATCTGTCAGAGGAGTTATTTACACATCAGTTGGAAGAAATGAGTGATGCGCAACTATCATTGACAGAGGATGTAGATAACAGTGATATGTCTCAGTCAGGCAGCATTACAGACATGGACGTACAGTGTGATGATGATGATCTTGTACCCGCTGCTGCTTCCTTTGTTGATTTGTCAGATACAAGTAAAGCAGTTGATGATGTCACGTGGGTGCCCACTAGAAGAGAAGAAGAACAGGGGGAAAGTTCAGATGGGGAGACAGAGAGGAGGAGGAGGAGGAGGAGACGAGTTGGAAGCAGGGGGAGGTCGTCGCAAGGAGCTAGTGGCACAGTCAGACAGCATGCATCGGCACCCGGGGTCAGACAGACAGCACGCCAATCAACGCATGCTGTTGCCACCACCAGAATGCCGTCATCTAAGAGCTCAGCAGTATGGCATTTTTTTGTGTGTCTGCCTCTGACAACAGCGATGCCATTTGCAACCTGTGCCAAAAGAAATGGAGTCGTGGGAAGTCCAACACCCACCTAGGTACAACTGCTTTGCAAAGGCACATGATCGCACATCACAAACGCCTATGGGATCAACACATGAGTAGAAGCAGCACACAAACTCAAAGCCGCCATCCTCCTCCTGGTCCAGCATCTTCAGCCACGTCAACCACTGCTGTCCTCCTTGCCCCCTCTCAACCATCCGCTACTCCGTCTCTCTTCAGGAGCAGTTCCTGCTCATCTGCCCACAGTCAGGTGTCTGTCAAGGACATGTTTCAGCGTAATAAGCCAATGTCACAAAGTAACCCCCTTGCCCGGCGTCTGACAGCTGGCTTGTCTGAACTCTTAGCCCGCCAGCTTTTACCATACAAACTGGTGGAGTCTGAGGCATTCAAAAAATGTGTAGCTATTGGGACACCGCAGTGGAAGGTACCCGGCTAAAATTTCTTTGCACAAAAGGCAATCCCCAACCTGTACTCGATTGTGCGAAAGGAAGTAATCGCATGTCTGGCACACAGTGTTGGGGCAAGGGTCCATCTGACCACTGATAGCTGGTCTGCAAAGCATGGTCAGGGCAGGTATGTCACCAACAATGCGCATTGGGTAAACCTGCTGACAGCTGCCAAGCATGGAATGCGTGGCTCTGCAGAGGAGTTGGTGACACCGCCACGACTTGCAGGCAGGCCTGCTGCCACCTCCTCTACTCCTCCTACTCAATCCTCTTCCATAACCTCCTCAGCTGAGTCCTCTTCTGCTGCTGTGTCTTGCTCCACATCAACGGCACCCCCCAGCTCCCCATGTACTATTCCACATCCCGGATACGGCAGTGTCACGCCGTCTTGGGGTGGACTTGCCTGAAAGCAGAGAGTCACACCGGACCAGCACTCCTGTCCGCCCTGAACGCACAGGTGGATCAGTGGCTGACTCCGCACCAACTGGAGATTGGCAAAGGGGTTTCTGACAACGGAAATAATTTGGTGGTGGCATTGAAATTGGGCAAGTTGACACATGTGCCGTGCATGGCACATGTGTGTAATCTGATCGTACAACGCTTTGTGCATAAGTACCCAGGCTTACAGGATGTCCTGAAGCAGGCCAGGAAGGTGTGTGGCCATTTGAGGCGTTCCTACACGACCATGGCGCACTTTTCCAATATCCAGCGGCGAAACAAAATGCCAGTGAGGCGCTTGATTTGCGACAGCCCGACACGTTGGAATTCAACACTCCTAATGTTCGACTGCCTGCTCCAACAAGAAAAAGCCGTTAACGAGTATTTGTATGACCGGGGGTGCTAGGACAGCCTCTACAGAGCTGGGAATTTTTTGCCACGTTACTGGACGCTCATGCGCAATGCCTGTAGGCTCATGCGTCCTTTTGAGGAGGTGACAAACCTAGTCAGTCGCACAGAAGGCACCATCAGTGACATCATACCATTTGTTTTCTTCCTGGAGCGTGCGCTGCGAAGAGTGCTGGATCAGGCCGTAGATGAGCGTGAAGAGGAAGAGTTGTGGTCACCATCACCACCAGAAACAGCCTTATCAGCATCGCTTGCTGGACCTGCGGCAACGCTGGAAGAGGATTGTGAGGAAGAGGAGTCAGAGGAGGAATGTGGCTTTGAGGAGGAGGAGGAAGACCAACCACAACAGGGTGCTCGTTGTCACCTATCTGGTACCCGTGGTGTTGTACGTGGCTGGGGGGAAGAAGATACCTTCAGTGAGATCAAAAAGGCCTGATGAGATGAGCTGCCTTGGGCTAAAAATGGTCCACACGCTGCTGTATTTTATCTTCGAATGCCGGATGACTTGCGTGACTTATCCGCCACCAACTAGGGTTCAAGCCGCAATGTTTTAGGACACTTTCTGCCTGGGAAACAAACATCAATTTTTTTGGCCGCTGCTACAGCAGCGGCTACAACAATACCTGATTTTTCAGGCAAGTGTACATGACAATTTTTTCTGGCCTCTAGTGCTGCACTGTGGCCTCAAAAACCAAACCAAAAAAAAGGCACATAACAGGGATTAAACTGATAGGAATAGTACTACTTAACAAACCACTCCTATCTGGTGGCACATTAGATTGCACGCGCAGTGCCCCAAATTTGAAGTAGGAGGACCGACCAAGCATCTTTTTCCATCTCCAATAATCCATGCCAAATACACGTCCCCTGGCACCGCAACTGCCTTTGGGAACCTTACCATGGGTCACAGACCACATGTCTTGTAATTCTCTGTCTGGGAAATTATCTATCTATCTATCTATCTATCTATCTATCTATCTATCAAATCTATCTATCTATATATCATATATATCAAATGTATCTATTGCATCTATTGATCTATCTATCTAATCTATGTATCTATCTATCTATCTATCAAATCTATCTATCTCGTGGCCGGACTGTTATCTGACAGCCACTTGTGTTTCGGCCAAATGTCCGTCGGCCAAATGTCCGTCGGCCAAATGTCCGTTGGCTAAAAGTCCAGCCACGATTGCACGTGCAGTGCCCCAAATTTGAAGTAGGAGGACCGACCAAGCATCTTTTTCCATCTCCCGGTTCCTAAAATCGATACCATATACACGTCCCCTGATAGGGGACGTAACAGGGATTAAATTGATAAGAATAGTACTACTTAACACACCACTCAAATCTCGTGGAACAGTAGATTGCACATGCAGTGCCGCAAATTTGAAGTAGGAGGACCGACCAAGCATCTTTTTCCATCTCCCGTATCCTAAAATCGATACCATATACACGTCCCCTGATAGGGGACGTAACAGGGATTAAACTGATAAGAATAGTACTACTTAACACACCACTCATATCTGGTGGCACAGTAGATTGCACGCATAGTGCCCCAAATTTGAAGTAGGAGGACCGACCAAGCATCTTTTTCCATCTCCCGGATTCTAAAATCGATACCATATACACGTCCCCTGATAGGGGACGTAACAGGGATTAAACTGATAAGAATAGTACTACTTAACACACCACTCATATCTGGTGGCACAGTAGATTGCATGTGCAGTGCCCCAAATTTGAAGTAGGACAACCGACGAAGCATCTTTTTCCATCTCCCGGTTCCTAAAATCCATGCCATATACACGTCCCCTGGCGCCGCAATTGCCTCTGGGAATCTTACCATGAGTCCCAGACCGCACGTCTTGTAATTCTCTGTCTGGGAAATTATCTATCTATCAAATCTATCTATTTAGCTATCAAATCTATATATCTATCGTATCTATCAAATGTATCTATTGCATCTATTGATCTATCTAATCTATGTATCTATCTATCTATCTATCTATCTATCAAATCTATCTATCTCGTGGCCGGACTGTAATCTGACAGCCACTTGTGTTTCGGCCAAATGTCCGTCTGCCATATGTCCGTCGGCTAAAAGTCCGGCCACGATTGCACGCGCAGTGCCCCAAATTTGAAGTAGGAGGACCGACCAAGCATCTTTTTCCATCTCCCGGTTCCTAAAATGCATGCCATATACACGTCCCCTGATAGGGGACGTAACAGGGATTAAACTGATAAGAATAGTACTACTTAACACACCACTCATATCTGGTGGCACAGTAGATTGCACGTGCAGTGCCCCAAATTTGAAGTAGGAGGACCGACCAAGCATCTTTTTCCATCTCCCAGTTCCTAAAATCCATGCCATATACACGTCCCCTGATAGGGGACGTAACAGGGATTAAACTGATAAGAATAGTATTACTTAACACACCACTCATATCTGGTGGCATAGTAGATTGCACGCATAGTGCCCCAAATTTGAAGTAGGAGGACCGACCAAGCATCTTTTTCCATCTCCCGGATTCTAAAATCGATACCATATACACGTCCCCTGATAGGGGATGTAACAGGGATTAAACTGATAAGAATAGTACTACTTAACACACCACTCATATCTGGTGGCACAGTAGATTGCACGTGCAGTGCCCCAAATTTGAAGTAGGACGACCGACGAAGCATCTTTTTCCATCTCCCGGTTCCTAAAATCCATGCCATATACACGTCCCCTGGCGCCGCAATTGCCTCTGGGAATCTTACCATGAATCCCAGACCGCACTTCTTGTAATTCTCTGTCTGGGAAATTATCTATCAAATCTATCTATTTAGCTATCAAATCTATCTATCGTATCTATCAAATGTATCTATTGCATCTATTGATCTATCTAATCTATGTATCTATCTATCTATCTATCTATCTATCAAATCTATCTATCTCGTGGCCGGACTGTAATCTGACAGCCACTTGTGTTTCGGCCAAATGTCCGTCGGCCATATGTCCGTCGGCTAAAAGTCCGGCCACGATTGCATGCGCAGTGCCCCAAATTTGAAGTAGGAGGACCGACCAAGCATCTTTTTCCATCTCCCGGTTCCTAAAATCCATGCCATATACACGTCCCCTGATAGGGGACGTAACAGGGATTAAACTGATAAGAATAGTACTACTTAACAGACCACTCATATCTGGTGGCACAGTAGATTGCACGCGCAGTGCCCCAAATTTGAAGTAGGAGGACCGACCAAGTATCTTTTTCCATCTCCCGGTTCCTAAAATCCATGCCATATACACGTCCCCTGATAGGGGACATAACAGGGATTAAATTAATAAGAATAGTACTACTTAACACACCACTCATATCTGGTGGCACAGTAGATTGCATGCGCAGTGCCCCAAATTTGAAGTAGGAGGACTGACCAAGCATCTTTTTCCATCTCCCGGTGTGATACACCTTTAAGGTATATCCCGCCTACCTTCCTCCACCCTATATCAGGCACACCTGAACAATCATTCCTTGCCTGAAAATTGTTTTCTCTTTGGAGCTTCTCTGATCGCATTCCTCATGTTGTGATTCTAAACTTGAATATTACTAACTTGCTTCATTGTTATTCTTTCTCTCAGAACATCAGTTGTAAGTGAGGATCTCTATCTTATCATTTAACTTTCAAAAGTATTTAATTTATTCTCCAAATCTACCAGAATCCATTATACTTCAATCCGGATCAAGGAGCCACCGGATCTACTTGCAGCGTTCCGGAAGCCGCACTCACACCAACGCCGTATACCGGTCACAGAGGTAATCCGTTCTCCTCAAATCTAAGGTAATATTTAATCCACTTTAAAAGCATCAATTACTTACCTTGTCTCTCTCTGGAAAGCATCCGCATTACCTTGCTAATATCCTCTGCTGAATATTCTACCGGTTATTACTAAAGTCTGACTGTGTTGTATATATTTTATGTATGAGTGTGTGAGTGCGTGAAGACGTTCCAAGAATTGTTACAATAAGGATACAACTACTGATGTTATACTAAGTATACCAAAGGACATATTTATTCTATCAGACCTCTGAACTGTTTGCTTTAAGTTCCATACCAATATTGCAACAATTGTTTCTACTAATTTATTCCTTGCTTCTGCTTGGCATCTACGAAGTTTTCTTTCAGTAAAAGTCTCACCAGTGATTTAACAGGTAGTTCAAACCATACTGCCTGTTTTATTCATTTAAAGAGCAACAAACCCTTACTTTAAAAACACTGCATAAGATCCTGCATATAACAGGACATCACACCCGGTTCCTAAAATCCATGCCATATACACGTCCCCTGGTGCTGCAACTGCCTCTGGGAAGCTTACCATGGGTCCCAGACCGCACGTCTTGTAATTCTCTGTCTGGGAAATTATCTATCTATCAAATCTATCTATTTATCTATCAAATGTATCTATCTATCTATCTATCCATTGTATCTATCAAACGTATCTATTGCATCTATTGATCTATCTAATCTATGTATCTATCTATCTATCTATCTATCTATCAAATCTATCTATCTCGTGGCCGGACTGTTATCTGACAGCCACTTGTGTTTCGGCCAAATGTCCGTCGGCCAAATGTCGGTCTGCCAAATGTCCGTCAGTTAAAAGTACGGCCATGATTGCACGAGCAGTGCCCCAAATTTGAATTAGGAGGACCGACCAAGCATCTTTTTCCATCTCCCGGTTCCTAAAATCCATGCCATATTCACGTTCCCTGATAGGGGACGTAACAGGGATTAAACTGATAAGAATAGTACTACTTAACACACCACTCATATCTGGTGGCACAGTAGATTGCATGCGCAGTGCCCCAAATTTGAAGTAGGAGGACCGACCAAGCATCTTTTTCCATCTCCCGGTTCCTAAAATCCATGCCATATACAAGTCCCCTGGCGCAGCAACTGCCTCTGGGAAGGTTACCATGGGTCCCAGACCGCACGTCTTGTAATTCTCTGTCTGGGAAATTATCAATCTATCAAATCTATCTATTTAGCTATCAAATCTATCTATCTATCTATCTATCTATCTATCGTATCTATCAAATGTATTTATTGCATCTATTGATCTATCTATCTAATCTATGTATCTATCTATCTATCTATCTATCTATCTATCTATCTATCCATCTATCAAATCTATCTATCTCGTGGCCGGACTGTAATCTGACAGCCACTTGTGTTTCAGCCAAATGTCCGTCGGCCATATGTCCGTCGGCTAAAAGTCCGGCCACGATTGCATGCGCAGTGCCCCAAATTTGAAGTAGGAGGACCGACCAAGCATCTTTTTCCATCTCCCGGTTCCTAAAATCCATGCCATATACACGTCCCCTGATAGGGGACGTAACAGGGATTAAACTGATAAGAATAGTACTACTTAACAGACCACTCATATCTGGTGGCACAGTAGATTGCACGCGCAGTGCCCCAAATATGAAGTAGGAGGACCGACCAAGCATCTTGCACCAAGCATCTTGCACCGGACTGTTATCTGACAGCCACTTGTGTTTTGGCCAAATGTCCGTCGGCCAAATGTCCGTCGGCTAAAAGTCTGGCCAGGATTGCACGCGCAATGCCCCAAATTTGAAGTAGGAGGACCGACCAAGCATCTTTTCCATCTCCCGGTTCCTAAAATGTATGCCATATACACATCCTAGTACTACTTAACACAACACTCATATCTGGTGGCCCAGTAGATTGCACGCGCAGTGCCCCAACTTTGAAGTAGGAGGACCGACCAAGCATCTTTTTCCATCTCCCGGTTCCTAAAATCCATGCCATATACACATCCCCTGATAGGGGACGTAACAGGGATTAAACTGATAAGAATAGTACTACTTAACACACCACTCATATCTGGTGGCACAGTAGATTGCACGCGCAGTGCCCCAAATATGAAGTAGGAGGACCGACCAAGCATCTTTTTCCATCTCCCGGTTCCTAAAATCCATGCCATATACACGACCCCTGGCGCCGCAACTGCCTCTGGGAAGCTTACCATGGGTCCCAGACCACACGTCTTGTAATTCTCTGTCTGGGAAATTATCTATTTATCAAATCTATCTATTTATCTATCAAATCTATCTATCTATCTATCTATCATCTATCTATCTATTGTATCTATCAAATGTATCTATTGCATCTATTGATCTATCTATCTATCTAATCTATGTATCTATGTATCTATCTATCAAATCTATCTATCTCGTGGCCGGACTGTTATCTGACAGCCACTTGTGTTTCAGCCAAATGTTCGTCGGCCAAATGTCCGTCGGCTAAATGTCCGTCGGCTAAAAGTCCGGCCACGATTGCACGCGCAGTGCCCCAAATTTGAAGTAGGAGGACCAACCAAGCATCTTTTTCCATCTCCCGGTTCCTAAAATCCATGCCATATACACGTCCCCTGATAGGGGACGTAACAGGGATTAAATTGATAAGAATAGTACTACTTAACACACCACTCATATCTGGTGGCACAGTAGATTGCATGCACAGTGCCTCAAATTTGAAGTAGGAGGACCGACCAAGCATCTTTTTCCATCTCCCGGTTCCTAAAATCCATGCCATATACACGTCCCCTGGCGCCGCAACTGCCTCTAGGAACCTTACCATGGGTCCAAGACCGAACGTCTTGTAATTCTCTGTCTGGGAAATTATCTATCTATCAAATCTATTTATTTATCTATCAAATCTATCTATCTATCTATCTATCGTATCTATTAAATGTATCTATTGCATCTATTGATCTATCTAATCTATGTATCTATCTATCAAATCTATCTCATGGCCGGACTGTTATCTGACAGCCACTTGTGTTTCGGCCAAATGTCCGTCGGCCAAATGTCCGTCTGCCAAATGTCCGTCGGCTAAAAGTCTGGCCATGATTGCACGTGCAGTGCCCCAAATTTGAAGTAGGAGGACCGACCAAGCATCTTTTTCCATCTCCCGGTTCCTAAAATCCATGCCATATACACGTCCCCTGATAGGGGACATAACAGGGATTAAATTGATAAGAATAGTACTACTTAACACACCACTCATATCTGGTGGCACAGTAGATTGCACGTGCAGTGCCCCAAATTTGAAGTAGGAGGACTGACCAAGCATCTTTTTCCATCTCCCGGTTCCTAAAATCCATGCCATATACACGTCCCCTGGTGCCGCAACTGCCTCTGGGAAGCTTACCATGGGTCCCAGACCGCACGTCTTGTAATTCTCTGTCTGGGAAATTATCTATCTATCAAATCTATCTATTTATCTATCAAATCTATCTATCTATCCATCGTATCTATCAAACGTATCTATTGCATCTATTGATCTATCTAATCTATGTATCTATCTATCTATCAAATCTATCTATCTCGTGGCCGGACTGTTATCTGACAGCCACTTGTGTTTCGGGCAAATGTCCGTCGGCCAAATGTCGGTCTGCCAAATGTCCGTCAGCTAAAAGGCCGGCCACGAATGCACGAGCAGTGCCCCAAATTTGAATAAGGAGGACCGACCAAGCATCTTTTTCCATCTCCCGGTTCCTAAAATCCATGCCATATTCACATCCCCTGATAAGGGACGTAACAGGGATTAAACTGATAAGAATAGTACTACTTAACACACCACTCATATCTGGTGGCATAGTAGATTGCATGCGCAGTGCCCCAAATTTGAAGTAGGAGGACCGACCAAGCATCTTTTTCCATCTCCCGGTTCCTAAAATCCATGCCATAATCACGTCCCCTGGCGCCGCAACTGCCTCTAGGAACCTTACCATGGGTCCCAGACCGCACGTCTTGTAATTCTCTGTCTGGGAAATTATCTATCTATCAAATCTATCTATTTATCTATCAAATCTATCTATCTATTCATCGTATCTATCAAACGTATCTATTGCATCTATTGATCTATCTAATCTATGTATCTATCTATCAAATCTATCTATCTCGTGGCCGGACTTATCTGACAGCCACTTGTGTTTCGGCCAAATGTCCGTCGGCCAAATGTCCGTCTGCCAAATTTCCGTCGGCTAAAAGTCTGGCCATGATTGCACGCGCAGTGCCCCAAATTTGAAGTAGGAGGACCGACCAAGCATCTTTTTCCATCTCCCGGTTCCTAAAATCCATGCCATAATCACGTCCCCTGGCGCCGCAACTGCCTCTAGGAACCTTACCATGGGTCCCAGACCGCACGTCTTGTAATTCTCTGTCTGGGAAATTATCTATCTATCAAATCTATTTATTTATCTATCAAATCTATCTATCTATCTATCTATCTATCTATCTATCTATCGTATCTATTAAATGTATCTATTGCATCTATTGATCTATCTAATCTATGTATCTATCTATCAAATCTATCTCATGGCCGGACTGTTATCTGACAGCCACTTGTGTTTCGGCCAAATGTCCGTCGGCCAAATGTCCGTCTGCCAAATGTCCGTCGGCTAAAAGTCTGGCCATGATTGCACGAGCAGTGCCCCAAATTTGAATTAGGAGGACCGACCAAGCATCTTTTTCCATCTCCCGGTTCCTAAAATCCATGCCATATACACGTCCCCTGATAGGGGACATAACAGGGATTAAATTGATAAGAATAGTACTACTTAACACACCACTCATATCTGGTGGCACAGTAGATTGCACGCGCAGTGCCCCAAATTTGAAGTAGGAGGACTGACCAAGCATCTTTTTCCATCTCCCGGTTCCTAAAATCCATGCCATATACACGTCCCCTGGTGCCGCAACTGCCTCTGGGAAGCTTACCATGGGTCCCAGACCGCACGTCTTGTAATTCTCTGTCTGGGAAATTATCTATCTATCAAATCTATCTATTTATCTATCAAATCTATCAATCTATTCATCGTATCTATCAAACGTATCTATTGCATCTATTGATCTATCTAATCTATGTATCTATCTATCAAATCTATCTATCTTGTGGCCGGACTTATCTGACAGCCACTTGTGTTTCGGCCAAATGTCCGTCGGCCAAATGTCGGTCTGCCAAAAGTCCGTCAGCTAAAAGGCCGGCCACGATTGCACGAGCAGTGCCCCAAATTTGAATTAGGAGGACCGACCAAGCATCTTTTTCCATCTCCCGGTTCCTAAAATCCATGCCATATTCACGTCACCTGATAAGGGACGTAACAGGGATTAAACTGATAAGAATAGTACTACTTAACACACCACTCATATCTGGTGGCACAGTAGATTGCATGCGCAGTGCCCCAAATTTGAAGTAGGAGGACCGACCAAGCATCTTTTTCCATGTCCCGGTTCCTAAAATCCATGCCATATACAAGTCCTCTGGCGCCGCAACTGCCTCTGTGAAGGTTACCATGGGTCCCAGACCGCACGTCTTGTAATTCTCTGTCTGGGAAATTATCAATCTATCAAATCTATCTATTTAGCTATCAAATCTATCTATCTATCTATCTATCTATCTATCTATCTATCTATCGTATCTATCAAATGTATTTATTGCATCTATTGATCTATCTATCTAATCTATGTATCTATCTATCTATCAAATCTATCTATCTCGTGGCCGGACTGTTATCTGACAGCCACTTGTGTTTTGGCCAAATGTCCGTCGGCCAAATGTCCGTCGGCCAAATGTCCGTCGGCTAAAAGTCTGGCCAGGATTGCACGCGCAGTGCCCCAAATTTGAAGTAGGAGGACCGACCAAGCATCTTTTTCCATCTCCCGGTTCCTAAAATGCATGCCATATACACATCCTAGTTCTACTTAGCACAACACTCATATCTGGTGGCACAGTAGATTGCACGCGCAGTGCCCCAAATTTGAAGTAGGAGGACCGACCAAGCATCTTTTTCCATCTCCCGGTTCCTAAAATCCATGCCATATACACATCCCCTGATAGGGGACGTAACAGGGATTAAACTGATAAGAATAGTACTACTTAACACACCACTCATATCTGGTGGCACAGTATATTGCACGCGCAGTGCCCCAAATATGAAGTAGGAGGACCGACCAAGCATCTTTTTCCATCTCCCGGTTCCTAAAATTCATGCCATATACACGACCCCTGGCGCCGCAACTGCCTCTGGGAAGCTTACCATGGGTCCCAGACCACACATCTTGTAATTCTCTGTCTGGGAAATTATCTATCTATCAAATCTATCTATTTATCTATCAAATCTATCTATCTATCTATCTATTGTATCTATCAAATGTATCTATTGCATCTATTGATCTATCTATCTAATCTATGTATCTATGTATCTATCTATCTATCAAATCTATCTATCTCATGGCCGGACTGTTATCTGACAGCCACTTGTGTTTCAGCCAAATGTTCGCCGGCCAAATGTCCGTCTGCCAAATGTCCGTCGGCTAAAAGTCCGGCCACGATTGCACGCGCAGTTCCCCAAATTTGAAGTAGGAGGACTGACCAAGCATCTTTTTCCATCTCCTGGTTCCTAAAATCCATGCCATATACATGTCCCCTGATAGGGGACGTAACAGGGATTAAACTGATAAGAATAGTACTACTTAACACACCACTCATATCTGGTGGCACAGTAGATTGCACGCACAGTGCCCCAAATTTGAAGTAGGAGGACGACCAAGCATCTTTTTCCATCTCCCGGTTCCTAAAATCAATGCCATATACACATCCCCTGGCACCGCAACTGCCTCTGGGAACCTTACCATGGGTCCCAGCCCGCACGTCTTGTAATTCTCTGTCTGGGAAATTATCTATCTATCTATCAAATCTATCTATTTATCTATCTATCAAATCTATCTATCTATCGTATCTATCAAATGTATCTATTGCATCTATTGATCTATATATCTAATCTATGTATCTATCAAATCTATCTATCTCGTGGCTGGACTGTTATCTGACAGCCACTTGTGTTTTGGCCAAATGTCCGTCGGCCAAATGTCCGTCGGCTAAATGTCCGTCGGCTTAAAGTCCGGCCACGATTGCACGCGCAGTGCCCCAAATTTGAAGTAGGAGGACCGACCAAGCATCTTTTTCCATCTCCCGGTTCCTAAAATCCATGCCATATACACGTCCCCTAATAGGGGACGTAACAGGGATTAAACTGATAAGAGTAGTACTACTTAACACACCACTCATATCTGGTGGCACAGTAGATTGCATGCACAGTGCCACAAATTTGAAGTAGGAGGACCGACCAAGCATCTTTTTCCATCTCCCGGTTCCTAAAATCCATGCCATATACACGTCCCCTAGCGCCGCAACTGCCTCTAGGAACCTTACCATGGGTCCCAGACCGCACGTCTTGTAATTCTCTGTCTGGGAAATTATCTATCTATCAAATCTATTTATTTATCTATCAAATCTATCTATCTATCGTATCTATTAAATGTATCTATTGCATCTATTGATCTATCTAATCTATGTATCTATCTATCAAATCTATCTCATGGCCGGACTGTTATCTGACAGCCACTTGTGTTTCGGCCAAATGTCCGTTGGCCAAATGTCCGTCTGCCAAATGTCCATCGGCTAAAAGTCTGGCCATGATTGCACACGCAGTGCCCCAAATTTGAAGTAGGAGGACCGACCAAGCATCTTTTCCATCTCCCGGTTCCTAAAATCCATGCCATATACACGTCCCCTGATAGGGGATGGAACAGGGATTAAACTGATAGGAATATTACTACTTAACACACCTTATAATAATGCAGAGAGAGGCAACACAGAGAGAGGAGTCTGAAGAAGAGGAGTCAGAGGAGGAAGGTGGCTTTGAGAAGTTGGAAGACCAAACACAGCAGGCGTCCCAGGGGGCTTGTTGTCCCCTTTCGGGGACCCTTGGTGTTGTACGTAGCTGGGTGGAGGAAGAGACCTTCAATGACATCAGTGAGGACAAGGAACGGGACATGGCTAGCTTGGTATCCAACCTTGTACAAATGGGGAGTTTGCGGTTGTGCAAATGGACTGTTTGCGGTTGTTTGCGGTGCGTTAAACGGTGAGTTTGGTCTGTCACTGTGAAGCGGGCGTAACCCTTACACTACCTGATCAATACAACATCATACCTGATGTTTTAAAGCACGTTATTCCAAACAATTTAGGAATGTTAGGTGATTTATGCCCTTTATTGATTAAAACCAGACTCTGCATCAACTATGTAATTTTCCATGGGAGTTTTGCAATGGATCCCCCTCCGGCATGCCACAGTCCAGGTGTTAGTACCCTTGAAACAACTTTTCCAACACTATTGTGGCCAGAAAGAATCCCTGTGGGTTTTAAAATTCGCCTGCCTATTGAAGTCAATGGCGGTTCGCCCGTTCGCAAACATTTTGCGACATCACTAATGTAAGTTTGCGACATCACTAATGTATATGTGTTAATATGTGTATATATATTTACAGGGAACACTCAGTTCCCATAGACAACAATGTAAAGACACTTTTCAGTGCCTTTTTTTTCTCCCACCAACTTTAGACCTCAAAAACTACTGCAACATTTTTTCTTTTATTAAAAATTATAATGCCCTCTATTTTGAAGGCAATTGGGGCACTTTTATAAAATTAACCAGAAATCTGATCTTTGATTAATTTTCTGAGCTCTAATTGCTACCATGAACATGGGATAGCAATAACCAGCCTCTTGTAATGGCTGGTTAATTATCTCGTGCCCGCAAACAAGCAAATTTGCCCGTTTTTGTGCGTGCAATAATTTAGAGCTCCACTAGTAATTTAGCCCTTAATGTACTGTACATATTAAAAAGTGTATCTAATATATGATTACAAAGCATACTTTTATTGTAAAATGAGTCTTGCAGTCTTCGCGAGTGGGCTGAACAGGAGCGTTCTATGGGAGTGTTTTAAATTCTCTCACAGGTCTAATAATTTTCTAATCATATTTTGCCTGCAGATCTAATCATTTTATGTTGCCAAATGTAAGCTGGCAGTTTGTCTGAAAATACAATAGTGAAACTGGAAGCAAATGCAACTAGTGAAACTGGAAGCAAATGCAATTCTTTTCATTATTTCATGTTTCTTCTCACCAGTATTCAGTTATAAGTTACGATTGATCACTTTTAATTTAGGTAGAGCTATCATCTCACACATTCATTCTCATCTTTTATTATTGGCTTTTCACCTATACCCATGTTAACTTGGCATAACCTGCAAGAATTCACTCACTATCCAATTCCTTTTTTGATTTGATTTACCTTTAAGAAGATGTCTATTTAAATGTTAAATGGATAGAAAAGTCAAAATAAATGTGCATGATTCAGATAGAGCTTGTCATTTTAAGAAACGTTTAAAATGACACTGAACACTATTTTTTTTTCTTTCATGATTCCGATAGAGCGTGCAATTTTAAGCAACTTTCTAATTTACTCCTTTTATCATTTTTCTTTGTTCTCTTGCTATCTTTATTTGAAAAGCAGGAATGTAAGTTTAGAAGCCGGACCATTTTTGGTTCACAACCTGGGTTGTGATTGGTGGATAAATGCACCCACCATTAAACAAGTGCTGTTCAGGGTCCTAAACCAAAAATTGGCTGGATCCTTAGCTTAGATGCCTTCTTTTTCAAATAAAGATAGCAAGAGAACAAAGAAAAAATTATAATAGGAGTTAAATTAGAACGTTGCTTAAAATTGTATGCTCTATCTGAATCATGAAAGAAAAAATTGGGTTTAGTGTCCCTTTAAATTCACTTCTATTTTCAAAGGTGCTTCGTTCTCTTTATATCCCTTCTTAAAAAGGAATATGCACATATCCTACACTAGTGGGAGCTAGCTTCTGATTGGTGCATGCACACATTTGTCTCTTGTGATTGGCTAACTAGATGTGTTCAGCTAGCTGCCAGTAGTGCAATGATGTTCATTCAGCAATGGATAACGCGAAAATTAAGCAAATTTGATAATAGAAGTAAATTGGAATGTTGTTTGAAATGGAATGTTCTATCCAAATCATGAAAGAAAATGTTGGGGTTTCCTGTACACATTCCCTTTCATTTTTTGTTATTGGCTTTTTACCTGCACTCATGTTCCTTTGGCATAACTTGCAAGAATCAAATTCTGATTTGATTTACCTTTTAAGAGGGTGTCCATGCAAATGATAAGTACTTATATAGACATATACAGAATGTGGCATATGAATCTTTCTTAAGATCCCAATACAATTAATATATATCATCCTTTTAAAACGTAATTTCATCTACACAGATTTGCTCAGATTTCAGGAAATGCAAATTTTCAGTGTCATATATGGATTTAATTTTAGGATTTATTTATGATCCCAGACAAGTAATATAATTTTTATTTTCAATATCAGCACATGACTGTAAACTTTATTTCTTAAGAGGTTAATTCTGTATACATGGCATTAATACATATACAGGTGAAACTCGAAAAATTAGAATATTGTGCAATTAGTTAACTTATTTCACTAATGCAACTTAAAAGGTGAAACTAATATATGAGATAGACTCATTACATGCAAAGCAAGATAGTTTAAGCCGTGATTTGTCATAATTGTGATGATTATGGCTTACAGCTCATAAAAACCCCAAATCCACAATCTCAGAAAATTAGAATATTACATGCAATCAATAAAACAAGGATTGTACATAGAACAATATCGGACCTCTGAAAAGTATAATCATGCATACTGTATGTACTCAGTACTTGGTTTGGGCCCCTTTTGCAGCAATTACTGCCTCAATGCGGCGTGGTATGGAAGCTATCAGCCTGTGGCACTGCAGAGGTGTAATGGAAGACCAGTATGCTTCAATAGTGGCCTTCAGCTCTTCTGCATTGTTCGGTCTCTTTGTTCGCGCTGGCCATGGCAATTCATGAATGAGCTGGGGGCGTGGTCGGGATTTCTTACCTACACTAACTCCAAGCACTATTGAAAAACTAACAAAGGTGCCCCAATTTGGGTTTTATTTTTACTTTTTTTTCAAGTTGATTGATGGAGTTGTTTTCTGTTTGAATTTGTTTCTTCTGTAATGTTTTGAAGCTTGTAGCCTTCCCAGTAGAGCACGTTCAAGTGCCAAAGGTGAACAGTTATGAGATAAATGTTCCCCCTTTGATTATAATGGTGACTCAGTTGAAACTTACATATGTGACTAGGTACTAGAACAAATCTATTTGAATTGCATACTTTTTGAGTTGCAATATTGGGGTGAGAAATTTCCACCAGATATTTTGGCCATTATGTCAATCATTGGATCCAAATATTATCCTCCTGAAAATAGAACTTTTCTATGGAGATCATTTTAATTGTTGTGAGTAATAAATACAACCCTGAATACATTTGTATGGTAAATCTTATTTATTGTAAGATACTGTATCTCTTTTCATACTTGGACAGCATGTTAGACATTTAATTAATGTCTGTAACTGAATGTAATGCAACGCAAATATGTGCCATTTTAATCATTATAACCAATGCTATTTAGTAAAATTGTGACATTGTATTGTAATATTTGCTTATATTCATATGAGTTAATGTTGTCAGCAGGTTACTAACAAAAGGTTAATTTTAATACATTTTTTTAAAAAATTGTATGTAATTAATTGAGATGTGAACAGGCAAAAAATTTGCTTTGCCTGAATAATTTATTTCAGATTTTCTCTTAATGGTTGGTTTGTAGGAATTTTATTCATATGGGCATTCATTGCCTCTTTATATTGGATTCGGATTTATTACAATCATTTGCATTTGTAACAACAAATATATACAAATAATTAAAAAAAAAAAATTAAAATTAAAGGGGCAGTCAACACCAGTATTGTTGTTGTTTAAAAATATAGATAATCCCTTTATTACCTATTCCCCAGTTTTGCAGAGCCAACACAGTTATAATAGTATACTTTTTCCTCTGTGATTACCTTGTATCTCAGATTCTGCAGACTGCCCCCTAATTTCAGTTCTTTTGACAGACTTGTATTTTAGCAAATCAGTGCTCACTCCTCTGTAAATTCACATGCGTGAGCTTAATGTTATCTAAATGAAACACATAAACTAACACCCTCTAGTGGTGAAAAACTGTCAAAATGCATTCAGATTAGAGGGGGCCTTCAAGGTCTAAGAAATTAGCATATGAACCTCCTAGGTTTAGCTTTCAACTAAGAAGACTAAGAGAACAAATAAAAAATGGTGATAAAAGTAAAATGGAAGTTGTCTAAAATTACATTCCCTATCACAGTGTTTATGTGCGCTTAACTTGTAATGTAGCCCTAAATGTCTAAGGCTCTTGTTTTTATATATACTACTGATATTCCCTACAGATTATAATAATTTAAGATGCTGAGTTATAAAACTTTTTTGTTTATACCATATCTAGCAACAGTTTTATATGTTCATATTTCAGCAGAATGATTATATATTTTAAATTATATGTTACTGCTACCTAGTACTCAATTAATAGTCATTCTTTTATGAGTCCACAGAGAGTCTCTCATGACACAAGCTACATTAAAGGGACATGAAACCCCATTTTTTTCTTTCATGATTTAGAAAGAGCATACAATTTACACAACTTTCTTATTTTCTTCAATGATCTAATTTGCTACATTTTTTTAATATCCTTTGATGAAAAGCTTATCTTAATAGGCTCAGTAGCTGCTGATTGGTGGCTGCACATAGATGCCTCGCGTGATTGGCTCACCCATGTACATTGCTATTTCTTCAAAGGATATCTAAAGAATGAAGCAAATTAGATAATATAAGTACATTGGAATGTTGTTTAAAATTGTATTCTCTACTTGAATCATGAAAGAAAAATTGTGGTTTTAGTGTCCCTTTAACATGCAGAATTATAAATTATATTTGATTATGCTACATCTAGCAGAAATTTTATATGTTCATATTATATCCACCAGATTTGATTAAATTTGGGAGTAACTAACAAGTTACATACTGGAAATTTGGCAACATTTTCTTTGGGGGAGCAAAGACATATTGAGTGACTGCAACTCTCCAGGAGTACACAAGTGCACTTTCCAATGAAAATGGCTGTACTTTAAAAGTGTTACAAAGTTAAAGGTGCACTCCAAAGGAGCTGTAATTAAAACTGGGTGGGCTAAAACATACTAACAAATAAAAGAAATATAAGCAAAACATTAAATAAAACATTTACAATGTTTTAAAACAGCCTAAAAAACATACATACTATCGGAATATATAATAATAACACAAATAAAAGCTCTAATCAAAAATGAGTCCACATGAAATGCTGAATCAAACAAAAAGCTATAACAGAAAAAAGTATACTGTTTAGAAAAAATAAAAGTCCAGTAACTATAGATAGGAGCCAGATCGTGAAATGTGTGCTGCAGACAGTCCAATTTGTTTTACAGATGATAAACACACTGTGTAAGAAATAGTCAAGTTGGCAAGAAAGCAGACAATGAAATGTTATAGCAAGCCAATCCAAAAGCTAGTCAGCTGTGTAAGTATCAAAGCCTCTTTGAACATATATAGTTAATGCAGTGTTGGTATGATATGCAGGGAACGTTACCTTCCACAACTCGGCTTCATATATTATACCGCTTTACTCTAGTGCGGAATTGATACATCCTACCTGAAGCCTTTATTGTGCTTGATACCGTGTTGTTGCTGACTTTGGTTTGTGATTCTCAGTGTTTGGATGCATATAAGAGGTCGGTGCTTGTATGACTGCTTTAGGTGCTGTTGTGTTTATTTTGTATAATATGATGATTCTTCTCATTATATTGGTTCATGCCTATGTTGTCTCAGTTCAGGAGTATAGAACTGTATCAATTAATTAAAAATAAGTGTTTATTGACAAAATAGTGCTGTAATCCCTGTCTTTTTATAGGACTACCTAACAGTTCATGATCCTATCCTCTCTCCTTCTTACATTTTTGAAGTCGTATTCTGTGTGCTTCAATTTACAACAATAGGTCTCATAATTTGCTACACACAAAGTGCTGTTCCTCTTTTGCAGTCTCATTTATATCTTGTCTTGTGCCTAAGGCAGCA
Organism: Bombina bombina; assembly: GCF_027579735.1. Classification (NCBI taxonomy): domain Eukaryota; kingdom Metazoa; phylum Chordata; class Amphibia; order Anura; family Bombinatoridae; genus Bombina; species Bombina bombina. The sequence goes on from NC_069499.1 coordinate 964,477,528, forward strand.
GAATGTTTGGAGATAACAAAGTATGAGGACACAAGGCCTTACCCCTATTCTGTTCCTCAATCGTTTTATTTATTAATGATATTACAAAGCAATGATCCCTGTTTGTCTTGTAGAGTTGCAAGACCCCATCCATGTGTACTTGGGCTTTGTAAGAAATATTTGACGTAAAATGAGCTAAACTGTTGTTGTTTCAGGATAGGGCAATATAAAAACTACACTGCTGATGGTTATCCAATGAATATGCTTCTTGTCTTATACATACATAGGGTTGTAAAACTTAGTAAATACTTTCTCAATTCAAGTTTGCTTATATTCAAATACATATTTCTTTTTTTATTAGACATGGAAATAAAGTATAAAAAGAGAGAGAGATGCACTCAGCTGAGACAGAACAAAAGCTAGAAAAACTTCTGTGCCTGTTCATTTTAAGGTGCCACTCAGGGTGCATACTCTTTTAGCACACTATGCCCCTTCACAGAGAAAAAATATCCTGTAGCATATCAGTCTGACCCTGCCCAATGACAGTCCAGCACCAAAATACCAGGCAATTCTTCTCTGAACAAGAGAAACAACAACCCCAGACAATCATTTTGTAATTCTTTTATTAGAAAAATAATCATATATGTATATATACAAAATAAAATCATAATAACAAATACAAACAAAATATCTCTTGTTACAAAACTGAAATATTGACCCACATTTTTGTCATCAGAAAAAAATCTAAATGCAAACATTAAACTAAAATAATCACACAAAATAAAATTAAACATATTTCAAATACAGACAAAAACAAACTGGAGAAAAAACAAAAAAAACCCCTAAATAATCCAATCCTTCCACTTCTTTGTCTTATTAGATGCCTTCAGAATCGAATTCCTCATATCGCCTCAAATCAAAAGAAAAATACAAAAACAACTTCACACGGATCAAACCCACACAATTACCTACAGTAACTACCTCTTTCTTAAAAATCAAAATATTACGCACATCCCACAACACCTCCTTCACACAACATGCCAACAACCATATCAATCTTGCTTTCTCCTTTTCCACACCACTTCCACACAAACCATACATCATCATATTAAAAGTAAAAAACTGCACTCCAGTCAAACCCTTAATCATCCTTTTCTAACTTCTCCAAACATCCCTAGCATACTCACAATTCCAAAACAAATGAATAACACTCTCGCTATGACAACAACCATCTCTAGGACACACTTCTGAAGCCACTAAACGATGCATTCTCTGAAAATCCCTTGTTGGCAAACACTTATGCACACTCATCCAACTAATATCTTTCTGCCTATTCATCAAATACTTATTACACACATTTTTCAATACCAACACACATTCATTTTCATTCAAACCCCCAATCAACTCAAGACCTTCCTTCTTCTCCAACATCTTCAACACCATTCTGTTTGCAAACCACATCTCTCTACTCATATTCTCAAAACCATATTTTTTAATCCAACATTCAACCGTTACATAAAACCACGGAACAGCAAAACATACCGGTTTCTTTCTATCAATCTCAAATAAACCATATGGTCTTAAAACATTTCCACAAGCATACTTTACCATACAACCAGCCATGCTATCCTTACCACTCAAAACCACACACCGACTAACATATTTCACAGCCAAAAATCTCTCCACATTTGGAAAACCCTTACCACCAACATTCTTACTCTTAACAACAACGTCTCTTTTCAAACGCTCCATACCAGAACTCCAGAAAAAAGAAAACAACACTCTCAAAATTCTCCGAAAAATCCTCTCAGGTGGCAGAAGAACTAACGCCAAATATAACATAATAGGGATCAAAACCGATTTAATAACTAACATTTTTCCTTCCAAAGATAAAGTCCTTAAAGACCAAAACTGAAGTTTTCTACTCACTTTATCAAAAACATTCTCCCAACTTTCCAAGCCTTTCAAATCCACATCAAATTTCACACCCAACACCTCAATTGCACCTTCAGTCACAGGCCATCCACAGGAATCAATCTCCCTATCATTACCAAAAACTTTAACTTTACACTTATTCCAATTAACTCTGAAACCACTTGCCATACAAAAACATACAACTAAAGTTTTCACCCTCCTCAAACCAGCCTGAGTCTCACATGCCACACTCACATCATCCATATACCCAATCACTTTTAAACACCTTCCATTACTACCAGGAACACTCACACCTCTAACTAATTTATCTTTCCTCAAACTAGTTAAAAATGGCTCAATGACACATACAAATAACACAGGAGACAAAGGACATCCTTGACACACTCCAGATTTAACACAAAATTCCTCAGTGAAAAAAACATTAACCTGGACTTGACTCACAATATCACTATACAAACATTTAAACCATCCAATAATCTTACCAGAAAAACCTAAACGTTCTAAAACATGAAACATAAAATCATGCACTACCCTATCATACGCTTTTTCAAAATCCACAATAGCAACAGCAACATACCTCATCCTCTCCCTCACATACCACAGTACATTGCGTAGTAACAACAAACTTTCAGAAATCTGACGCCCAAGAACAGCACACACTTGCTCTTCACCCACAACCTTACCAATCACTCCATGCATTCTATTTGCCAACACCTTTGCAATAACCTTATAGTCAACATTCAACAACGTAATCGGCCTCCAATTCCTCAAATTTCTCTTATCACCCTTTTTAAATAACAAAACAATCAAACCTTTCCTCATTGAAACAGGCAAAACATTCATTCTAAAAACAAACTTACAAACATCCAACATATCCACCCCAATCAAATTCCAAAAACAAGTATAAAATTCAACAGGCAAACCATCACAACCAGGTACCTTCCCATTCTTAAAACTCCTAACAACCTCTGCAATCTCATCCAAACTTAGATCCCTTTCTAACAAATCATTATCATATTTTTCCAACTTAACCTCAATGTCTTCCAACAACTCATTTTCCAATAAAACGTCTCTTGTTTTTTCTTTATACAGCTCACTGTAAAACTCATGAACTTCACGCAAAACACCATTCGTACCATTAACTTCACACTCAACCTCATAAAAAACACTAACAAAACCAGTCTTTCCTTCAAAAGCTTTCTTAAAAAAATATTTACTACAAGACTCATCCTTTTCCAGTTTCTCCAATCTTGCCATAAAAACAATTTTCTTTCCTTTTTCATGCATACACTTTTTAATTATCCTTCTTGCTTCAGCAATTTCCTCATGCACATCAATACCACAATTTCTCAATTCATACAAATACAACAACCTCAGATACCATTTATCATACAACTCCATTTCCATTCTAGCTTTCTCACAGCCTTTCTTAATAGAAAACCTCTTTATTTCCACCTTCAACCATTCCCACCACATAAGCACATTACTAAAATCACATTTTCTTTCACGCCACCTTTCATACATCCAAACAAACTGATGCTTAAACTTCTCATCTTCTAACAAATCCACATTCAGTTTCCAAACACCCTTACCATACTTGATCTTCAAAACACAATTCACCTTATACATCAAAAGGGCATGATCCGTAAAGGGCATCCGCTTTAAAGAAAAATCATCAACACATAAAAATTTAGATAAAAAACAAAAATCAATTCGAGATTTTATCCCACCACTATCACTAAAGAAAGTAAAACCATCCCCTGAAAAAGAAACAGACCCGAAGGCATCCTTCAAACTGAAAGATTTAAGCAAATCAAGTAAAAACTTCCCTGAGCTATCCACCCTACAATCACTCCCACCCTCTCTGTCCCCATTCTTAATAATACAATTAAAATCCCCAACCAAAAAAGTTGGCTCTCGACCTGGCAGAAAAAACTTTAAAGTTTCAAAATTAAGCAAACGTTCTACCCTATTTGGAGAAGCATATACATTAAACAAACTAAAAACAGTCCCACAAAAACTAAAACTAACCAAAAGTACCTGACCTGGGACAATATGAACTACATTAAGGATAGAAAAACTAAACCCCTTAAACAAAACTCCCACCCCCCCATTCCTATCAGAAGAACAAGACCATACTTTAAGACCATATTCCCAGTCAGCACATATAGGATGTTCAGAGAGACCACATTCCTGCAAACAAAAAATATTAGCAGAACATACGGATAATAATTTAAAAATTGCAGCTCTCCTTGCTATAGTTGTCATACACCTGACATTAAGGGAAGAAATGGTCAGAAACATCACAAAAATAAATTAAAGAAAAACAAAAAAAGAAATAACATCAGGACTTCTTCTTTCCTTTCTTTTTCTTAGGACTCAAAGGAGATCCTTTAAATCTGCCTCTGTGACGTTCCTACCTCCTAGGCTCCCCCTTGCCAGCCTCATAACCTGTAACTTCAGCAAGTTGGTTCACATCTCTTTTATCTAGATAACCAACAGAAGAGGCATCAGAAAAGTCACCTATACACTAGCTTGAGTCAGAAGGAACGTCTTTAGTAGAGACAGAAGGAAACTCTGAAATTAAAGAGTCAGCATCACTTGTAGTATCTGGATCTGCACCCTTAACTACTGGAAGATCCAAATCAGGACTCTCCCATCCATCAGAATCCGCATTTTTTTTCCGCTTGGAGGCAGATTTTTTCCCTTCAGTGTCCATATCCTCCTCAGAACTAGAGGACACAACAGCAGACCAATCAATGTTCTCCCCTTCACCAAGAACAGCATAAGGAGCAGGATCACAAGATGACTCAGTGAAGGAAAAATTCTCTGTCCCAGGAACAGCAACAGTATCATCCACAGAATTGGGCAACAGGGCTTTAAGAACATCTGAAGCAGCTATCACATTAGATGTAGCAAGATCCACCTCCTGAAGATGAGATTGGGCTTCCTCCACCTTCTCAGGCACAGGAACCACCACAGGAGCATCAGACACCTCTCCGACAGGGACCCCAACTTCATATTTCTTACACAAAAGAGGTAATTTAGAGTTCAATGCCTCATCAGAGACCTCCTCCTCATTCACAGATGGCTCAACTGCAACTGAAGATGGTTTTTTTGCAACATCAGCATAGGAAGGCTTCACTCTATCAAGCCCCTGCAACATCATCAAAGGACACATCCTGCACAGATGACTTGAAGAACCACACAGGTCACAGGTCCGGCGTTTACTACAGTGGGCAACAAGATGATCCTCCTCACCGCAATTTCGACATTTGGCACCTGGGCAATTTTCAGCAATGTGACCAAACAGGTTGCAACTACGGCAAAAAAGAGGCATGTGATCATAGTATAGGAAACCTTTATTTCCACCAATGGCGAAAGTCTGTGGAGGGTGTTTCTTTCCACCAATACCTAATTCATCTGGCACAAACCGCACCCAGAACCTGCACTTTCCATTGAAAGTCCCAAACTGATTCTTCAGCTTGCTACCTCCTTGAACATCATCAAAGTAGCGACAAAGAAACAGACGAATTTCCACGTCAGTGACCCAAGGGTTGTACATATGTACTGTCACTGGGATTCTTCTCTCCCTCTGCACACAGGCAACAAATTTCATGCCAACCAACTCTGGAGCAGCAGCCATATCAATAGTCCGTTGATAGCAGGTCTGTAAATAATGCTCATCGGTGAAAGCCACATCAAAAATCCCTCTTGAAGGGAATGACTGAACACAATGCAAACTTGCTCTTGGCATCTTCAAAGCACCCTCCAAAACCACCTGCTGGACATGAGCCAAACCAATCTTCTCTCGAAAGTCCTCAGAAATCAACACCTGAAGTGTATGGGGAACATTTGGCACATTGGTAGCCATATTTTCCCTATTGCCTCTTTAGGCTGGATTTCAGAGTGCCCCCCCAAAAGCAGCATGTGGCTGAAGTCCAGGGACGATGCCACAAGGCCAAGGGGATGGCCTTACTACCCAGTTGCTCTACGCCTAAGGAGTAGCCACCCCCCCAATAGCAGCAGGAGCCCAAAGGGAAAGGACCCCAGGCCGAAGGAGCAGGTCTCCAGGCAGCAAATCTTTCAACCAAGACCAAGCACAGAAAACTGCACTTGATCCAAGCCAAAGGCCCAGGAAGCAACCTCAGCTGATCATTTCGGCCTATTGTGGGCCTCGTCAGTGAGGTTCAGTCACATCTCTCTAAGGGCATGTGTGCAAGGAGTCCACGTCAGGTTTCCTCTTTTACTCTTAACCTGGGTTGTAAAGGCCGCAGCTACACATTTATTACCAATAAATATATAAACATTAACATTATAAATATTAACCAAACATTTAACCAATTGACAACAAACCCAGAAACCCTCAGCAGATGCTTGCCTAAAATAAGCCACCAGACTTTTGTCTACCTTCCATCCAACTTGCCTCCCCTAAACACACAGGGGCTACACCTCATTAACCATCCACTTAATCCACCCAGCAAGCACCCCCTGCCACAAGCGAGGCAATCACTGCCTCAGCCCACCACCCACTGCAAGGCCTTTAGAACCCCCTAACGTAAGTTAAAATTGAAAAGATGAATGCCCACCTTGTTTAGGTGCACCAAGTCTTTTGAGAAGAAACATCTTCCTTACTCCCCCTCAAACTCCCTGATTGATGTCCCACCCCTTTTATTCACAAAACTACTTATTGTCCTGTTAACCTTATGTCTTGAAGCATCCAGCCTCATCTCGTCCCAAGCCGCTCTCCACGAACACCTAGGTTCGATCTCAGACCATATCAGAATTAACCCTGGAAACAGCTCCCACAACCTTTCCATATCCCTTTGGATCAAGTCAATAAGTGTCTTTTGAGGTAGAAAGCCTAACTCATTCCCTCCCGCATGAATAAGTAACATACCTGGCGGGTTGAACAGCCGGGCATACTCCACCACCTTAATGAGGATCTGGTCCCATTTCATGCCTCCAAAGCCAAACCACCTCAATACAGCCATATTCGGGTCAATCCCCAATTGTCTCCTCTTCTCCTTAGACATAGCTGCCGTTCTTGCTCTCGCTATGTATGAATGACCAATTAGCCAACATGAAATGGGACTTGCAACAACATAATAAGGCCACGTTAGTTAATTATAACATCAGCGAGGTATCAACATATGACTGAAATCTTCTAGATTCCCACCTACCAATTCTTTTGATAGCTTGCTCCCCCAAACCTAAGGAACTAGCCTCTGTAGCCGCCCCTGTCCTGAATGAATGGGACCCAAACTCAGATGCTGCGAAACCAGCCCCATCCAAAGCCTTTCTGAAACCCGCTACAAATTGAAAGCGTGATAAAAAATACCCATCTTCGTGCACCAATAGGGGCCCTCCTTCTTGTCCCCTCACCCCCAAGAAGCCCTGTACTGATGTCACCGGGCAACATTCTCCACCTACCGCCCACAAGCTGACCAGAGAGCCTTTGCCTAGTTGATCGGTCTTAGATTTACGTAACAAAATATGAACCTTATCACCTTCCAACCAAACATCATCAAATTGTAACCCTCCAGCCTCCCTCTTGTTTGTACTTACTAGCTCCGAGATTCGGAAAGCCCCGAAAAAGGCTAACACGAACGCAGATTTAAAAAGTAAGAATTCAAAGTAAGATTTGCACATGCTTTGCAAAGCCCTCACCACGCCTTCAGAACGGAAAAAACTATAGGCCTTCTAGCATTCCCCCCCTTTCTTCTCTCCGGGCCCAACCCCTGGCCACTAACCGTACCACAAATGCCTTAGTTATATCCTCCCAGCCCAACAACTGAAATAGAAACGCCAGAGCAGACAGTCTCCTCTGAACCATAGCTTTAGAAGCCCTTTCAACTTGCCATTCCCTCATCCACTGCAGCAAAAGGTCTAGTCTGTTTAGACTCCTACCCCGGATTACCTCTTATAAAAGATAACCATTGCTTCCATACCTGCCAGTAGGCCTTCCAAGTTGATTGAGCTAATGCTCCCCTCACCAGACCCACTAGATCAGAAATGCCATGGACCACAGACTCTTCGGACATGGATCTCCCACCTCCTCTGCAACTTCGGCCAAATTTAGAAAACGATCCCACTGCAAACGGGAAAGAGCGTCAGCTATCTCATTGTTTTCACCAGCTACATGAATGGCTCTAAAACAAACATTGTTCCTCAAGCATTCCAGCACAAACATTCTTAGCAAATGAACTACTGGCGGAGAACTAGCTGTCAATCTGTTAACTGCCATCACCACCCCCATGTTGTCAGATCTAAAAATGACTCTTTTGTCTGCAAGCCTCTGCAGCCACACTTTCAATGCAACCCATAATGGAAATAACTCTAGAAAGGTTACATTCTTCATTAAACCAGCCTCCACCCACTCCTCCGGCCATTGGCCCATGCACCACCGTCCTCCCATGTAAGCCCCAAAACTGATTCCACCAGCTGCGTCTGTGAACAGCTTCAAATCAGATGCCAGTACCCTAGGCTGTGGGATCAGGGTTCTCCCATTAAAACTGTCAAGGAACGACATCCACACCTTCAGATCCTCTTTGTGCTGCCACGAGAGGTGCACGTGATGATGAGGTTCCTTCACTCCCGCCAAAGTTCATGACAACCTCCTTGTGAACACTCTCCCCACTAGCATGATGCGGCAGGCAAAATTAAGCTTCCCCAGCAGAGATTGTAGATCCCTCAATGTCGCCTTCTGTCTCCTCATTACTGCCGCTAAAGTCTCTTTCAGATCATCTAACTTGTCCTGTGGCAGACTGCACTCCATAGTGACTGAATCAATGACGATTCCCAAAAAATTCAAGGACGTACAAGGCCCTTCTGTTTTATCTGCCACCACTTGAATTCCAAAATCAGTCGCAACTTGCCCAAAGACTTCCAACAGCCTACTGCACTCATCACCATTCGGCCGACCCACGAACAAAAAGTCGTCTAAATAATAGACTAAAGATCTACATTTTGCCCGCCTGAACACAACCTACTCAACAAACGTACTAAATTTCCCAAAATAGGAACAAGATATGGAACAGCCCATTGGCAATGTTAAATCAACAAAATATGAACCATCGAAAAAACAGTCTAACAAATGATGGCAACTCGGGTGCACTGAGAGCAGCCGGAAAGCAGCCTCCACATCCAGCTTTGCCAGCAGTGCCCCCCTACCCGCCTTACACACCAACTCCGCTGCCTTATCAAAAGATGCGTACCTAACCACTGTCAGTTCCGGGTCAATCTCATCATTTACGACCCTTTTGGGTGAGACAGGTGATGTATCATCCGGAACTGACCTGCCGTCTTCTTAGGCACAACCCCCAATGGTGACACCCATAACTTGGCCAAAGGGCGTTCAGCAAACGGACCGGCCATACACCCTAGTTGTACCTCCTTCTGCAACTTATCCCGCACCACTTGCAGGAATTCCCTAGCCAACTTCAAGTTTCTAACTACTTGTGATTCCGGCCTGTCCACAAAAGGTATTGAAAACCCTGAACTAAAAACTGATAACAACAATTCAGCATCCTCCTTTTTGCCCCAATTACAGTAAATTTTTAGCCACGGGACCATCCTTTCTACCCTCACCGGGGTTCATGCCCAAAACGGCCACTTCTCCTGACTGTCCCCCAACCTTACCCTTTGGGGATGCAAGCCCCCACAAGTGGAGCATTCATGCTTATACTTGAAGGTAGTTCCAAATCTGCAGGACCCATCAATTAATTGGAAGCTTAGCCCTTTTCTAATAGCCACTGCTATCCCGCTGGCCTGACCTCTCCCAAATCCTGTACTTGTCCCTCGAAAGGACTGGCTCCCTCGCAATGGCGTCATGATTTCCAGCCATATCCCCATATTACGGTCGTCCCAACGCATGTCCGGCCTTACTGCAATATGCTGATGAAACTGTTCATCATAGCGCCACCAGGCCATCCCACCATAAGTTCTGTACGCTGAAGCAATCTCATCATAATAGCAGAAAAGGGGGGGACCCTGCTCTTGAAACTATTCCGCTATGACACTAGCCAGTATGCAAAAAGCCCTGGACCACGTGCTGTCCTGGACCGTCTGCCTTCTTCCACTGTGACCTCACCTCCGCTGTTTCCGCCGGGCTCTCCTAGCCATCCGACTGCCACCTGCAACTGCTAGAGGACCCAGCCAGCCCCCTTTTCCTGCGACAGTAATGTTACCAGCTCCACCAGCTCCTGTAACGGAGCCATGGCTGTCTGCTCCGCGATGAGTGGTAGAAGTAAAAACTACTTTTACCACAATGATTCTAGAAGAGGCCGTGTTTCCGGTTAGCCCTCTCCTAAGTAAGCTATGCCCCACCCCCTTTAAACCCCACCCCTTGCTTCATTAAGTGAGGGTCAAAAGCCCTCCCCTTCTATTCATCGCTCCGGGCTCACTTTCTGACAGTGAAACATATGTTAACTTGTTAAATACTGTATATATTTTTAGCATTTCAACGTCAAGTTAGTAGATGCTGTGCCTATGACAGTATTTAAGCTTGTTTATATGCAACATAGGGACCTTTTGTTTATTATATACTTTATTTCCTCATCTTATAGAACTAACTTTGGATGAATGTATGTTAGTAAATTGTTAATTAATCTTACAGAACCATTGTGTGGTGCTATAAAAGAAACACAAATATATCAGAATGTGTGTGTGTTCAAGATTAATATAGGGCATTTTAAGATTTTGTACATGTAAAATTAACATGAATCTAAGAAAATGTATCTTTCATGGATACTAGTGGTTTTCTGTGAATTTAGAATCATCTAATCATCATCATCAGAATGGAGAATCTGGCAGAATCCTGCATTTGGTTTTTACCTGTGTTCCTTTGTGGTGTCTGGTTTGTTGGCAATTCATGGATGATGTCATTAGACTGGGGTGTTCCCTATAGAGTATTAAGTTCTCTTAGCAGGCACAGTGTTCTTTGAGTTACTTGTTGAGTAAGGGCAGAATCACTCAATAGCTGCAGCTATAGTAATGAAATGGGAAGGCAGAAGTTTGAGAATAAGGAGCTGCTGGTGTTCCCAAGTGAAAGAGGATTGCTTCAGTTGACAAAAGAGCTATTGATGAGCAAACTTGCTCCAATTGCAGATTCTGAAACCACAATGATGAGTTTACATTTAGGGGCCAAATTATCATTGTGCGAGCGAACATGATCCGATATTGCAGATCATGTCCACTGCATATCGATAAATGCAGACAGCATACGCTCTTGGCATTTATCATTGCACCAGCAGTTCTTGTGAACTGCTGGTGCAATGCCGCCCAGTGCAGATTTGCGGCCAATTGGCCACTAGCAAGGGGAGTCAATCAACCCGATCGGCCGATCAATGCCTCAGAGCAGGCGGACAGGTTATGGAGCAGCGGTCTTTAGACCGCTGCTTCATAACTTGTGTTTCTGGCAGCCTGAAGGCTCACCAGAAGCACGGGGCATCAAGCTCCATACGGGGTTGATAAATATGCCTCTTAGTTATAAAAAATAGGAATCACCAAAAGGTGCATAAAGGGAGCCCTCAAAAAAATTGCAAACAGAGCAGCCTCTTGCATTTTTTCCAAGTAAATTTCAAATAAAAGTTTTGCTTTTGAGAAATGTGATATCTAAATTTAGACAACAACAGGTGTTCTTCTATATTTAATTCTTGAGAAGAAAAAAAAAAAAAAATAGAAATTCACTACTTTCTCCTTGTTTACCCTAGGAACTAAAAAAAAAAAATGTTTTTCATATGGCGTTTGTTTCAACACAGAAGATTACAGATGGTGAGATGGAAGCGATCATATTATTTGTGACAAACTCTCCCCTATAGAAAAGATAAACAAGAAAGGAGTGCCCATAAAAAGGGCCGGCCCTAGCCATTGCAGGGTCCAAAGTCAGGATGACAAAATGGGGCCCCCTTTCTCCCCGCCTCCAACCCCACCAAATCTCGGCCCCAACCTTGCACAATCCCCTCCTCCAACCCGCCCAATCTCCGCCTCCAACCCCGCCCCCACAGCTTTTAAAATTAAAAAAAATGGGAGAAAAATCATTATGAAGAATTATGCTGACAATTAGGAACAGTTGAGTTGAACTGGCCTTATTTTTATGTGGTTTTTTTATGATAACAAGAACATTACAGAGACGCCAGGGCCGGCCCTAGCAAGTGCAGGACCCTAGGCCTCTACCCAGAACAAAAAATACTTAAAAGAAATGGGGCAATGCACTGTACGACACAAACACACAGATATAATACACACACAGATATACTTATATACACATACATCCACACACTCAGACATATACACAGGTACACAGATATATACATACACAGGTGTACACACAGACATCCCCCACACACACAGCCCCCCCCACACATGCACAGCCCCCACACACACAGCCCCCCCACACATAGCCCCCCACACACACAGCCCCCCCACACACACACACACAGATCACAAACACACACATAGCCCGCGCACACACACACACACAATCCCCCCACACACAGCCCACACACACAGCCCACACTCACAGCCCACACACACACACACACAAACACACACAAAGCCCCCCACACATGCACAGCCCCCCACACAAAGCCCCTCCACACACATAGCCCCCCCCACACACACACACAGCCCCCCCCCCCCCACACACACACAGCCCACACACACAGCCCCCACACAAACACAGCCAGACCACACACACACACAGCCAGACCACACACATACAACCCCCCCCCCACACACACACAGACAGCTCCCACACATTCAGCCCCCCCACACAGTCCCCGCCCACACACACACAGACAGCCCCCCTACACACACACAGCCCACACATACACACACACAGACAGCCTACACACACACACACACACAGACAGCCCCCCACACACACACACAGCCCACACATACACACACACACAGACAGCCTACACACACACAGACAACCCCCCCACACATACACAGACACAGACAGCCCACACACACACACAGCCCACACACATAGAAAGCCCACACACACAGACAGCCCACACACAGACAGCCCCCACACACACACAGCCCCCACACACATACACAGCTCCCACACACACACAACCCCCACACACCGCCCACACATGCAGCAAGCCCACACACACACAGCCGGCCCACACACACACAGCCCACACACACACACACACACACATCCCACACACACAGCCCACACACAGTCACAAAGACCGCTGCTCCATAACCCTGTCCACCTGCTCTGAGCAGGCGGACAGGAATCGCCACAATTCAACCAGATCGAGTACGATTGGGTTGATTGACAACCCCTGCTGGTGACCCATTGGCCGCGAGTCTGCAGGGGGCAGCGTTGCACCAGCAGCTCTTGTGAGCTGCTGGTGCAATGTTAAATGCGGAGAGCGTATTGCTCTCCGCATTTAGCTAGGTCTTGCGGACCTGATCCGCACTGTCGGATCAGGTCCGCAAGACCTTTGATAAATAGGGGCCAATGACAGAGGAAGCTGGAGTCCTGGAACAAAGCAAATCAAATTCACAACTAGCTAAACTTAGAGGAAAGACATAGGCCTTGAATCACCAGCACACAAAGAATACACCTGCTACTAGTGGCATATCTATGCAAACAAGGAACAGAATATTATTTGGTCTCAGAAAGCTTTAATGGCTGTTAGAGTTTAAAAAAAAAAAAACTGTTTTGAGTCCTCCATCAGGAGAAATGTAATCTTGAGATCCCGAAGTCTACATTGCCATAATTTCCCTATTTGATTGCAAAATAGAGATGTGGAGAAAGATAAAACTACAAATCAAAATAAGGACAAAGATGGTAATTCCATGTGAACTAGCAGTGTCTCTGGAGACCCATTTAAATTCCTAGCTCATCATCAAAAAAAATTTTTTTATTATTATTTATTTATTTTAAGCTGCTGAAAAGGGTTTTCAAAGTTATACAAAAAAACTAAGAAACAGCACCACGCAGGGTGCAAACATGTACATGTCTTAGAAACAAGAAACAAAATTAGACAATATTGTGTACAAAGTAGAATGATAACATAATATATAAACACAACATAGCTATTCTATCCATTTTAACATGGAAATGTTATACTAAAGATTATCCCATCTTTTGGCCCTGGCAGCTCATTATATTAACGAAGAAAAAATCATCCAAACAAGACAAAAATAACGCAAAACAAAAACAGAAACACAAAGAGAGAGAAAAAAAAAAAAAAGGCTCTCATGACTCGCACTCCCGCTCTCAACCATACTCCGCTGGCAATCCCCTCTGATCTAAACTTGTCTACCTTTGCCAGTTCCCTACGGGGCTTCTCCAACCCCTTCTATTATATCTACCTATAGCTCGTGACCCAATCTGCCGGGAAATCACCTGATAATACCAGGTCACAGAAACATTCAGAGCTTAAGAATGGATATATAATTTTTTTTGTACATCTTCCGCATATGTCTTAATTATGGGTAACCATCCCAGTAGAAACCTTCTAATTTCTTTTTCATTTGCTTCCCAGAGATGGAAAGATTCAAAAATTATTTGCCTCTGGATTTCTCTAATAAAAGCTTAAAAGCCGGGCATTTTTTTAGCTTTCCAGTTTTTTAGTATTATTTGTCTAACAAGTAAGATAATTGTATTTAAAATCTTACTTTGTGGTACTGCCCCTTGATTGGAACGGACAAAGAAAAAAATGTCTTCCACATCAATATAAATATTTGTTTGATACAATCTATTTATCCAGAAAATAACCCTTTTCCAAAATTGTCCAATCCGGGGACATTGCCAAAACATGTGCAAGATGTCTGCGGTCATATAGACACATCGCGGACAGAAGAAGGCCTGGCCAGTATACATTTTAGCCATTTTCTGGGGAGTACAATAAAAATTATTAATAAGTTTCATATGGCTCTCTTTCCAACTTATAGGGATACAACATTTATTTACAGCTATCTCTTAATGTATTATGATCTGTGTTTGGGATCAAAGATCTCCATCTTGCGCTCAATTTTTCCAATAGAGATTCACTTTGTTTAGCGAGCATAATACTATATAGTAATGAAATTGAGGGAACCTTGACACGGGAAATAACCATAAAAGATTTTAACTCCGACCATGCAGTCATCTCACTGCCATTCCAACCCCTTGATGTTATAAAGTGATGCACTTGCAAATAGAAATATAGGTTATTGCTTGATAAGTCAAACTGGGATTTCAAATTATCAAAAGATATAATTTCTCGCTCCTCTGTAAAAAATTGATAGATTGACTTAAGATCTTTATTATACCATTCTCTGAATATCTTCTGATTGTTCCCCGGGGGGAATTCAGGGTTGCCCATTAGGGGTAGATACTCAGAAAAAAATTCTTTAGATTGGATGTGTAACAAAGCTTTAAGTGAGAAAGGAGAGACTAAAATATTCTCCATTTCTACTGTTGAAAACCAGCTCATATCTATAAGCCAATCAAGCGCAATTTTACCCAGGGCTGCAAAATTATAAAACTTTATATTTGGTAAAGCTAGTCCAGTGTCTTCCCGAGATTGCATCAGCTTTTCTAATGCTATTCGCGTTTTTTTCTTATTATGCCAAATAAATTGGGAAAAACTAGAGTTTAATTTGCGTATATCCATTTTGTTTAGTATTAACGGTAAATTCTGTAATGGGAAGAGAAGCCGGGGGAAGACAATTGTCTTAATGAGATTCACTCTAGCTGACATTGATAGCGGAAGTGCTGACCAAAGTTTCAAATCAGTATAGATTTTCTGTAATAGGGGATAGAAATTGAGTCCATACCATCTTGCAGGATTTCTAGGCAGAAATTTTTTCAACACCTCTGAGTGAAACAAAAATAGAGCCCAATAATCGAAAAGACAGTAAGGCTGATGAAATATGTGTTAAAACTTCACCTTTTATTGAAATTCCGTGAGTAAAAAGACAAAGGCACAGCACACAGACTTGACTACCGCTGACGCGTTTCCTGCCCTATTGGGCACTTCATCAGAGCTACCTAACAGGTGTGTAAGGACTCCTTAAAAACAGGATATGAGCCCTACACACCTGCTGCATAATTAATTATAACAACAAAAAATTGTATTGTGAAATAAACATCCGATCAAACGTGAAAGATAATAATAAACATTATGCATAACAAATAAACTTGAAAATATCGATCATAAACAAAAAAGTATATACATTATTACACACTAAGACTAGGCTTTCATATAAAATTGTATAATTTAGTAAGCACATTAAAAACGATAGTACAATTCAACTTGTGGGGGATAACGATTCTTACTATAACTTAATACATGAATATCTGTCAATTCCCAGTTTACTGTGGTTGGTTTACACATGTTGAGAACATATAATATAGAAATATAAAGAGGGATTTGATATTCTAATAAACCTTAGTTAATGCAGGATGTAAAATATATTCATGTATTGAGAAATACACAGAGAGCAAAAGCCGTTAAATGTGCCAATGTGTATTATATTATATAAAAGTCAAATGCTATAGAGTATAAACACATTAGAAAGACATAAACTGCTTGCTCTCCGTGAGACCAAACATGAATAATTTATCACTATAAGTTTGTATGATCTAGGCTATACTAGAATTTAGATCTATTGTAAGATCCAGATCCTAGGTGTATATATAGAAAAATAAAAGAATATTGAAAAAATGAGGGCATTCCAAAACAAAAAAATAATAATAAAGATACATGATTCCATGATCTACGTATTATCAATAAACAATTTGATGTCACTTATTTTATTGATACCAAAAGGAGCACCAGTTTTTAAGGTATGAATCCAGTAGACTTCTCGTTTACTGAGTGCTGCATATCTATTTCCACCTCTGGGTCCTAGTTTAACTACCTCAATCCCTTGAAATGTAAAACCAGCTGAACTATTTCCATGTAAAGCAAAATGCTTAGCCACAGGGGTTTTAGGAATTTCTGCCTCCAGGGAAAGTAAGTGCTCTCTTATACGATCTTTGAGCATTCTTGATGTTAACCCTGTATATTGATAATTACAAGACCTGCAGGTCAAAAGATATATGACAAAAGTGGAAGTGCAAGAAATATGCTCTTTAATCTTGAATGTTTGACCTGTACAAGTAGAGGTAAAAGTATCCACACATGTGACATAACTGCAACTCTTACAAGGTCTGACATTGCATTTATAGAAACCTGGTTTCGATGTTAACCAATTTGTCGACTGTATAGTATGTGAGCTCTTCTTGCTAAAATCCTTTCTAACCATATCACCAATGGTTTTAGCTTTTCGAGAGATAAAATTACATTTGCTAGAGATGTGTTTTAGATCTGAATCCCTATCTAAAATAGGTAATCTATTCCTAATAATTCTACTGATGTTATCAAATTGTCTGCTGTAAGATGTAATAAAATTCACACCATCTTTTATTCCGATATCTTTAACCTTATCTTTCAGTAAACTATTTCTATCAAAGTTACTCACTTGTTCCGATATCTTCAACAAACTTTGTTCATCATAGCCTCTCTCTTTTAGTCTAATAGTCAGATCTGCTGCATATTTCTTATAACTCTCTATGTTGCTACAGTTCCTCCGTAATCTGATATATTGACCCTTTGGTATCCCCTTTTTTAAGTGAAATGGATGGCAAGAGTCTGCTCTGAGAATAGTATTACCCGAGATCTCTTTCCTAAAGACCTCAGTAACAATGCCCTCTGCACTGTGAATAAGTTTAACATCTAAAAATGGTATGTCATCCTTAGAATGACTAAATGTAAATTTTAGGTTAGCATCATTCTGATTTAAATATTCCACAAATTCATCTAAGATTTTATTGTCTCCACTCCATAATAAAAGCATATCATCTATAAAACGTGTATAATAGGTGATATGTTTTTTAAAAGGATTTGCAACATTGAACAATTTTTTGTCCTCAAATTCAGCTAAATAGAGATTAGCATACGAGGGGGCAAATTTAGCCCCCATCGCAGTGCCTCTCTGCTGTAAAAAATACATGCCATCAAAAATAAAATAATTATGATGTAGCAAGAAACTGGTTACTTGCAACATAAAGTCAATAAGGCCTGAATCATAATTCGAGTATTTAGACAGCATAACTTTCATAGCCAATAAACCTTGATCATGTGGTATACATGAATACAAAGATACAGCGTCTATTGTTACAAAGTTACAATCTGTATCACATTTGCATTCATGTAGAGACCTGATCAGGTGTTTGGTGTCACGTAAGAAACCTGGCAAAGACTGGACAACTGGCTGTAATTGTGCATCCAACCATTCCCCCAACCTTTCCCCCAGAGAGCCAATAGCAGATATAATAGGTCTCCCTGGGGGATTGGTTAAGCTTTTATGTACTTTTGATAGGAACTTGAAAATTGGGATTCTAGGGTGTTCTACAAATAATGTATCACAAATACTGTTAGTGAAAATGTTTCTTTCTTTACCATCATCCAACAAAGAAGAAAGTTCCCTTTGAAATTTGACTGTAGGATTAAAGGTTATTTTTTTATAAGTATCAGTGTCATTCAGCTGTCTCATAGCTTCCTTAAGATATTGTTCTTTATTTAAAACGACAATTGAACCTCCCTTATCAGAATCCACTACCACTAGATCTTTATTATTGGTTATTTTTTTAAAGCATTCCATTCCCTCTTATTTAAGTTTCTATGTTTGTTTGAACTACTTTTTAAATTCTTCTCAGCTAGTTCTGTTAAATCTTGTTCCACTATGGCATGAAAAACCTCTATAAGGTCTGTACGAGAATTAACTGGATAAAAGGTACTTTTTTTTAAATTTTTAACTACCTGTTGTTTGGTTTTATTTGTCTCATTCTCATTATCCATATTAAGATCACATAATGAAGCAATATCACATAACTCTGAGAAATTACATTTTTCATTCAAAGACATAGCTACAGGAGGATCTGGTGGACTCTCATCATTGCCCAATGTTGGGTCCTTGCTGAAATGTTTCTTTAATGTTATCTTACGGACAAATTTGTTCAAATCCATAATGGTGTCAAAAAGATTAAAGTCTTGTGTTGGTGAAAAGCCCAAACCTTTAGATAACACCACTTTCTCAAACTCATTTAATGAGTGGTCCGAAAGGTTAATGATCTTTAGTTCTTGTAATTTTTGTTCTTCTTGAATTTCTGACGGCTTGGATACCTTGGTGCCTGCGAAGGAATAGGCACTTTGCTCATGTCTTCTGTTGGTAGTGATGTCACCTCCCCGTTTTTTGGCCGTGCTCCCATCTCTTCTTCAGATCTTGATTTTGCTTTAATAGGTGTAGATGTCAACTTAGGTGTACTAGGAGCCACACTATTTGTGCTCTCACTATGTGAGTCCATGGTATCTAGACTTGTAAAAGTGACCTTTTTGTTCTTTCCCTTATCCTTTTTGCCATTCTTCTTTTTACCATTATTACTGGATTTGTTATTAGAATTTCTGTTTGTGGTGTTCCAATTGTAAACAACTTCTAGATCATAATCTTTACAATCTCTGCCATACTTCTTATATTTATTGGTGGATAATTCTTCTGCAGTCTTGTCCACAGTTTCCTTCAGTTGTTCTTCAAATGGTATGTATTTCGAATCCTCCTTGAATGCATCTAGCTGTAATTGCAGCTGATCCAGTTCTCCCAGTATTGTAATCCCTTTGTTCTCTTTTAAAAGTAACTAATTTTTCCATCAGGATAATAGAGCAATCTGAGAGAGCTTGGTTCCATTCCATCATGAATAGAGGAAACTCTTTATGAAATGCCGGAAATTTTTTTAGCCTCAGTCCTCTGGGAATTTTCTTCTCTTTGATATACAGACTTAAAAATTCAATGTCCCACCACAATTTTAACTCTTTAATGTGCAATTTTTCTTTTTTTGAAAACAAAGATCCCAAGTCTACTTTAAAATCAATATCTGGCGCTGTGCCTTTAAATAAGTTATCAAACAGCCTTTTTCTATTACTTTCATCCTGGGCAGCCATATCTTATTGGAGAATGTATCAATATCCAAAAATAAGAATATACAGGTAACGATTGTTTCAATTTAAAGCCTGAAGTCAATTGAATCACAGTCCCTGCAGGTGTATGTCAAAATCAGAAATGCAAACAAACAGCTCGGGCTGTGCAATTCAATGTAAGGATCAAAAGCACAAAATAATGTTGAGTAAGCAGCACAATGTATCTATGTGTGCTAGCTGAGACAATGTATCGCTTTATCCAATTATGAAACAATTGTAGTAAACCTGTGTTGAACTGTGGCAATTGATTACAAGAACCGTTAACCCCTTACATTCGCAAGACTCATCGTTGTAAATATGACATAAGCCAGATAGTTCTAGCAAATAAGAAAAAGTGTAACAAACTCACTTGATTCTGAGAATGATATCCGATGTCAGATGAGATCCAGGAAAACGGAACTGTTATATCCACTTTTAGTAGTGCAATTTGTTGCAACAGTCACAGATACTGCCTGTGTTCATAGCAGCATCCCGGCTTGTTCCACAGGTGTTGGGAAGGGCTCCCCTGCTAAGCCCTCGTTTGTAGTAATGAGTAAACAGAAATTTTTTCAACACCTCTGAGTGAAACAAAAATAGAGCCCAATAATCGAAAAGACAGTAAGGCTGATGAAATATGTGTTAAAACTTCACCTTTTATTGAAATTCCGTGAGTAAAAAGACAAAGGCACAGCACACAGACTTGACTACCGCTGACGCGTTTCCTGCCCTATAATGTTTATTATTATCTTTCACGTTTGATCGGATGTTTATTTCACAATACAATTTTTTGTTGTTATAATTAATTATGCAGCAGGTGTGTAGGGCTCATATCCTGTTTTTAAGGAGTCCTTACACACCTGTTAGGTAGCTCTGATGAAGTGCCCAATAGGGCAGGAAATGCGTCAGTGGTAGTCAAGTCTGTGTGCTGTGCCTTTGTCTTTTTACTCACGGAATTTCAATAAAAGGTGAAGTTTTAACACATATTTCATCAGCCTTACTGTCTTTTCGATTATTGGGCTCTATTTTTGTTTCCCTCAGAGGTGTTGAAAAAATTTCTGTTTACTCATTACTACAAACGAGGGCTTAGCAGGGGAGCCCTTCCCAACACCTGTGGAACAAGCCGGGATGCTGCTATGAACACAGGCAGTATCTGTGACTGTTGCAACAAATTGCACTACTAAAAGTGGATATAACAGTTCCGTTTTCCTGGATCTCATCTGACATCGGATATCATTCTCAGAATCAAGTGAGTTTGTTACACTTTTTCTTATTTGCTAGAACTATCTGGCTTATGTCATATTTACAACGATGAGTCTTGCGAATGTAAGGGGTTAACGGTTCTTGTAATCAATTGCCACAGTTCAACACAGGTTTACTACAATTGTTTCATAATTGGATAAAGTGATACATTGTCTCAGCTAGCACACATAGATACATTGTGCTGCTTACTCAACATTATTTTGTGCTTTTGATCCTTACATTGAATTGCACAGCCCGAGCTGTTTGTTTGCATTTAGGATTTCTAGGCAGATAGATTCCAAGATATCTAAGAGAATCCACCTCCTTAAACTCTGTATTAGTTATAACATGACGTGTTTTATATATCCACATCATCTCACTTTTATTATAATTCACTTTATAGCCCGAGAATGTATTAAAAAAATTCAAACAATCTATGACTATAGGAATAGCTCTAGGTGTATTGTATAAAAAAATTAAGATGTCATCTGCATAAAGTTTTAAGGACAGTCTTACCGATGGTAATCCCTTCTATGATATCCCTCAACCTTATAGCAAGATGTTCTAACGCAAGATTGAAGAGAAGGGGGGATAATGGACAACCTTGTCTTGTACCTTTTTTAAGTCTTATCCCGGGAGTTAAATTATTGTTAATTAACAAGTAAGATATAGGGGACTGGTAAATATTACGGACAAACCGGACAAAATGTTTTTTAAACCCAAACTTTTCGAGGGTCTGGAATAGATATTCCCATTCTATAGAGTTGAAAGCTTTGACAGCATCAAGGGTTAAAAGAGCACTGTCATGTTTGAAATATCTATCCGACATTTGACATTCATTCCATGTGTAATCTAATAATGTTATTACTTTCCGCATGTTTCTAGATACATTTCTTGATATCATGAACCCCGACTGATCTGGGTGTATAATTTCATCAAGACACAACATTAATCTAGATGCTAAAATAGATGATAATATTTTATAGTCCGCATTAAGTACGGAAATTGGTCTATATGAGGCGGGATCCTCTGCATCTTTATCTTTTTTAAGAATCAAAGAAATATTGGCGGCCGCAAAATATTCTGAGGGTGGATTACCATTCATGAAATAACTATTAAACAATTTTTTTAAAATAGGTTTAATTTCTTCTACCAATATTTTATAGTATTCTACAGGTAGACAATCCGGTCCAGCGGATTTATTTAACTTAGCTTTTTCAATTGCTTCCCCTATCTCTTTCACAGATATAGGGGCGTTAAGTTTCTCCAAGAGATCTTGTGACACTCTGGGGATTTTTATTTGTGACCAAAATTTTTCTAGGTTCTGTGTATGATTAGTGCTCTTTGTGTATAATTTTTCATAGTACAGATATAATATTTTGCTAATATCTGACACTTCCGTGTATCTCTTATCTTGATCTTTAATTGCTAATATATAATTTTTCTTCTTTGTGGCTTTGACTAGTTTAGCAAGATATTTGGCTGAATAGCCATAATGTCCCGTAAAGCGCTGATTTAATTTTATCTCTTCTTCCAAAGATTTCTGTTTGAAGAAGATATCTCTTTCCTGCCTGGCGCTGGCGTATCTCTCGCAATGTGCACAAGTTGGATTCCCAATATATTTCTTGTAGCTGTTTCTAACTTGGTTCGCCAGTTGAATTTCTCTTATGTTGTCTTTACGTTTTTTTTTTACACATGTAAGCCTTTATTTCTCCCCTTAAATATGCCTTAGAGGCTTCCCAAAAAATTTCAATTTTTTGAAAATGTGATATGTTAAGAGTACAATAATCTTTCTATTTCTGTTTTAACCATAAGATGAATCTAATATTTTTGTGCATATACTGGGGGAAAACAATAGTAAAACTTCCTTTTGCCTGATTCGCTAAGGAATGAAATGACAGTGAAACAACCGCATGATCAGATATCACTATATCACCTATTGTGGCCTCCATTTTTGCAATGAGAGAGGTTCCACAACTAAAATAAAATCTATTCTCGAAAATGTTCTATACTTTTTAGATTCACATGTAAATAAACATTGATCTGGGTTCTGAAGTCACCACACGTCATCAATTTTTAGCTGGTAACAAAATTTTTTCATAAATTTAGCTTGTTTATTATATACAGCTATATTTTTTTTTGAGAATCTATCCAGCTCCGGGCAAAATGAAGGATTAAAATCACCACCTATAACTAGATTGTCTGATACAAAAGGTAACAATTTACTCTTCAGTTTTTCCCAAAAAGCTTTAGAAAAAGTATTTGGCGCATATATATTACAATAAACAAATTTTATCCCCTTTACTCGTATTTGTAATATGATATATCTGGCCTCCAAGTCTAATTCCGCCTGTATTATTTGATATGTGAGATTTTTATTTAAGAGAATTGCGACCCCTAGTTTTCTACCTCTGCATGGTGTGGCAATAATTTCCCCTATCCATCTAGATCTCAATTTAGGGATCTCTGTATCCTTTTAATAGGTTTCTTGTAGAAATACTACACTAGGTTCCTGAAGGCCTAGCTTTTTAATTATTAACTTACGCTTCATTGGGTTAGTAATGCCCCCCACATTCCAAGAAAGAATCTTGAAATTTCCTATCAGATCAGACATATTACAACAAAAAGCAAGATTTTAAAATGGTCCTTAAACCGATTATAGACTAAAAACATCTCTATCCTCTCACTTTAAGTCATTTTGTATCATCCTATTTCTAAATATTCTAACTACGCTGAGGTAGCAGGATACTACCACAACCTCCATTCTATTCTTAGAGCTATACATATATTATTGTGTATAGAGAGAATCTAGATGCACTATGTTCACTATACCACGGGTCACTTCTGTGGATAATATGTTTATCAATGGTGTGTGATAAAAGCGGGCTGGAGAGCAAGACAGAGAGGAAAAAAAAAAAAAAAAAGAGGGGACATAAACACTCAACCAAACAAGTCGCAGACATTCCAATATATCTCCGGTTGCAGAAGAGCCAGTTAGTGCATCAGTGTCAACCACTACCCATGTTGCCAGTTAACACCTCCACTAGTAGTGTGTCATAGGCAAGACTTATGAGTGTGGGCTCTAGTTATTTTAACACCATTAGTCAGTGTGTGCCTTGTAATTCAACCTTTTTGTAATAGAAGGTTATGACCCTCTCTAAAATAAAGTAGCAATTCTGAATCAAGTCTTATAGAATTTAAGTGTTGGGCCATTTCTTTAATGTGGTTTCCAATGTCTGGCTCAATGAAGTGGAATTTTAAGAATTAGATCAGAGTAGCCTCAATATATTGACACAATTTATGGAAAGACTGGATGACACTTGTAGTCCTTAGCAAATATCCATGTATTCAGCATCATAGCAAGGTCATCCATCAGTCTAGGTTGTCTCTTCTGTACTGAAAAAAAGTGAGGGCAGTGGTCTTTTTGTAGCCTTAAAAATGCCATTCTTCCCTGTCTCTTTGTTGCATTGGGGATGTGATAGGTCTAAACCCAAACCCATCTAGGTCATTGGAAGACTTATATATCACTAGTTTCCAATTGGCATGTACTATCAGGTTGAATGGGAATCCCAAGCTTTACTTAATATTCTTATCTCTAAAAGCTTGAGTTAAGAATTTTGTCTGTTTTATTTTTTGAGTTGTAGTAGGATTAAGGTCCAGGAAGAATTTGAGTGTGTTTTCAAAAGGTGGTCTCTAGTGATTTTCTCACCACCAGCCAGATCTCAGAAATTGGATAATAATGACTCTTGTGGTGCAGATGGGTATGGAGCTTGAGGGTCCTATGAGCTTGTTTCAGCACTGCATCAATGAAGATCTTTGGGCAGAGCTGGCAAAATATTTTACCCTTGTTATCCTCAACCTCAATTTTTTTTTTCTTGAAGATAAGAAATAATTGCTTTCTGTTGATTCAGTGGCTGCATATTGGCACCGACTATAGGCTAGATTACGAGTGGAGCGCTATTTAATGCTCCCGCTAGAGCATAAAATAGACTGTTTTTTTCACTCGTCAGGTAGCAAATAATATTATAAGTTGAAAGTAAAAAATTTGCATGCAAGCGAAACCCGATGAGCGTTAACTTCATCTCCCAATAGAATTCAATGGGGAACGCAGAAGAAAAAAACACCTATTTCTTTTGTGCTAACCCCGACAGAGGTTATTCATATTTCATATTCCAATGTTTTTCACATAAAGAAATGTTTTATTGTAAATTCATATATATAGATATAGATCTATAGGAATAAATACCTATTTTACATTAACATTGTCAGATATATAGAAATATATATTTAATAATAAAAAATACATTAGTTTCTATGTGATGGACAAAGAAATGTAAAATATGCGTAACGCGCATCGGGGGTTCGCAATTTGTGATCCAAGTATTTATTAGCCATGGAAGATTATTCTGGCAATATATTTTTTGTTTCAGATAAAGTAGGGTGAAAGAAGGAGCTGACTGAAGGGGGTATTCTTATATCAATAATTTGTCTTCTACTGCCATGTGTGAATAAAAGCTTATACAGTGTCTCTGGGTTTTGACTGAGGGATCCACTGAAAAGCTAAATGTTTGAGACTAAGGGGCCAATTTATCATAGCTGCTATGAGAAATGCCAACAGCGTATGCTGTCTGCATTTATCGATGTGCAGCGGACATGATTCCCTACATCGTATCATGTCCGCTCACACAATGATAAATCTACCCCAAATCTAGGAGGATATTTACCAAAACATATTTACCAGGGAATTATTATTGGTCAATAAAGATGTATTATAAAAATGGATCTTTGAAGTTGATCAATACTTAAGCAGAACGGGAAGGGGATATTATTTCTCAAAGTATGAGTGGAATGCTGGTCTACCTAAGTAGCTTTTTACAGCTCAATAGCAGTCTACATTAAAAGTGCAGTAGGTAAAATTGAATAGCGGCAATATAATTAATAAACTTCCATAAATTTGTGCTGAGAGAGCTAAGTATGTTAGAGCATGAAGTCTCGTGAGCATGAGTATTGCAAGACTAAGTGAAGACTTAGGGGTATATTTATCAAGCTCCGTATGGATCTTGATGCCCTGTGTTTCTGGCGAGCCTTCAGGCTTGCCGGAAACAGAAGTTATGAAGCATCAGTCTAAAGAGGCAGCGGACAGAAATCGACAAATCAACCCGATCAAATATGTTCGGGTTGATTGACACCCCCTGCAGCAAATCTGCAGGGGGCGGTATTGCACTAGCAGTTCACAAGAACTGCTGGTGCAATGATAAATGCTGAGATTGTATGCTGTCTGCATTTATCGATGTGCAGCGGATATGATCCGCTATATCGGATCATGTCCACTTGCAGCATCATAAATAGACCCCTATAACTGAGGCTAAGTTCAATAATGGTGAATATTTGTGTACTGTAGGTGATAGATATTTGAGGTGCTTAGAGGGGAACATACATAAAACAGAAGGTACTTGCTTCCTTGTCATGTGATCTCTGCAGTAGGTTATTGCAGTGATCACATGAGCTAAAAAGTAACAAAAAATAAATAAAGTAAAGATTTCCCTGTGGCAACTGCCCACTACTCTGTGGCATCAAAACTTTTCTGAAAGCTATTGATGACCCTTCAATAACCCAACAGCTTTTTTAAAAGCTATTTAATTATTTTCTGATAGATATATATCGCTCTATACTGTCATACCGCTGCCATGGCCGCATGAGGTTGTGGTGCCGCTCTTGTTCTCTGAGTGTGTACCTGTGCACCCTCTTTGGTGATAGCCTGCACCTATTTAAGGTAACCTCCTACCTTTGGTAAAATTCAATCAGACCTACACAGAAAAGTAACGGCAAGTAACTCAGTCCTACACTAAACTAGCTCTTACCATCATAATACTAGAAAAGCAATACATGAGGGGGAATTCCTACATCTCAGGAGGAATTGCTCTGATAGAGACAAATTTAGATCAAGAGCAAAATAATTTAGACTGAGACTAAAGGAGAGAGGATATCCAGCAAAAATATCGAGGAAGGCGTATCAAATGGCCATCCATACTGAAAGAAATAATCTCATGGTCACTAAACCTAAAAACGATTCAGGCCAAGAACCCGTTAGATTTCTAAGCACTTATAACAAGTGCCATAGAGAAATCCTTAGTATCCTCAATAAACACATATCTATCCTGAAGTCAGATGATGAAATATTATATATGATTGGGAACATGATTGCTGTAAGTTGGAGGAGATCATAGACTCTATGGGACAAACTTGTATCTAGTCATCTGTCCAGAAGGAAGTCTGTGAGGAGAGATGGTCTCAAGGGTACACATCCCTGTGTACGTGTTTGTTCTGTAAATATATAAAAAATGTGACAGAGCTTGACACGTACCCAACTGGAAAAAATATATAATAATGATTTCTATACATGCAGATAAAAGAATGTGATTTACTGCATTGAATGTTTGTGCTCAAAAAGATATGTTGGCATGTCTTCATGCGAGCTGCGAACCCATATAGGGGAACATATTTGCAACATTAAAAGTCAAGGAGAAAGATAGAAAACTCACATCTGTAGCCAGACATTTCCTAAACAAACTTCAGGGTAAACCTTAAATGCTGGATTCTCCAGAAGGTCTGTCTGGGAATCAGAAGGGGTGATCTCCAAGGTGAATTGCTGAGAAGTGAATGGATTTTTAAACGGGACACTTTGATCCCTAATGGCCTGAATGAAAAGATTGTGAGGCCTACTTATCAAGCCGTCAACTTACTTGCATTCGATGGCACCAATACGCTCGCCTGACATTGTCTAACATCGCGGCCGCTGACCTGAATACGCTCTCCATATTTAACAAAAAAGCTGTCAAAAAGCAACGCACCAAGTACGGGGCGATGAGCAGCGGACTGTTGTTAACTAACAGTCATCGATCTCGCTGCTTTTCGGCTTTTTCACAGCTTTATTTATACCCTGTCACTAAACACCGCCACTATACTAAAATGTTTAACCCCTATCCCGCCACTCCCGGACCCCGCCGCAACTAAATAAAGTTATTAACCCCTATCCCGCTGCTCCCTGACACCGCCACAACTCTAATAAATGTATTAACCCCTATTCTGCAGCTCCCGGACCCCACCGCAACTAACTAAATGTATTAACCCCTAAACCTCTTGCCTCCCACATCACTAACACTTACTAAACCTATTAACCCCTAAACCGCCAGCCCCCCACATCGCCATACACTAAATTAACCTATTAACCCCTAAACCTAACAACTCGCTAACTTTATATTAAATATTAACTCATCCCTATCTTATCATAAATTTAAACTTACCTTTAGAATTAAAATAAACTATATTAAACAATTAATTAACCTACCCTAAAAGTTATACTAAAATTACATTAAACTATATTAAACTAATAATTAATCTACCCTAACTGTTATACTAAAATTACATTAAACTACAAATTAAATTAACTATATTATATATTTAAAAACGTAACCCTACTCAAATAATTTAAATCTACTATTAAAAATTACAAAGTTACAAAAAACTAACAACTAAGTTGCACAAAATAGCAAACAATAAGTTACACAAAATAAAAAATAAATTATCAAATATTTAAACTAATTACACCTAATCTAAGAGCCCAATGAAAATAAAAAAGCCCCCCAAAATAAAAAAAAAACCTAGCCTACAATAGACTACCAATGGCCCTTAAAAGGGCCTATTGCGGAACATTGCCCCAAGAAATCAGCTCTTTTACCTGTAAAAAAAAATACAAATACCCCCCCCAACAGTAAAACCCACCACCCACACAACCAACCCCACAAATAAAAACCTAATCTAAAAAACCTAAGCTCCCCATTGCCCTGAAAAGGGCATTTGTATGGGCATTGCCCTTAAAAGGGCATTTAGCTCTTTTTCACAAGCCCAAATCCTAATCTAAAATTAAAACCCACCCAATAAACCCTTAAAAAGCCTAACACTAACCCCCGAATATCCACTTACAGTTTCTGAAGAGCCGACATCCATCCTCAATGAAGTGGCAGAAGTCATTATCGAAGCCAGCAGAAGTCTTCATCCAAGCGGGCCGACGTCTTCATCCAACCGGGCAGAAGTCTTCATCCAGACGGCATCTTCTATCTTCATCCATCCGGCGCGGAGCGGCTCCATCTTCAAGACATCCAACGTAGAGAATCCTCTTCGTTCAACGCCTTCTTCAACAATGAATGTTCCTTTAAATTACATCATCCAAAATGGCGTCCCTTAGATTCCGATTGGCTGATAGAATTCTATCAGCCAATCGGAATTAAGGTTGAAAAAATCCTATTGGCTGTTGCAATTAGCCAATAGGATTAAGCTTTCATCCTATTGGCTGATCCAATCAGCCAATAGGATTGAGCTTGCATTCTATTGGCAATCTAAGCAGGTACGCTGGGCTGGAATAGTGGCAAGCGTACCTGGTAGATATTTGATAACTAGCAAAAGTAGTAAGATTAGTGCCGAATTGGAATTCGGAACATCTGCAATGACGTAAGCATCAATCTGTTTCGGACTGAGATCGGCAGATCGTATGTTACGTCACAGATTTCAACTTTTTCCGGTCTGTAGGCTTTGATAACTAAGGGGAATCAGGCTCGCCACAATTACGCTGCCGAATTCCAGCGTATTTGATGTTGACTGCTTGATGAATAGGCCTCTGTATATGGTTCATTCTTGTAATCTATAACTAGGAAATACCATCTACCATATCTGAGAATGTGGGGGCAATAGTGATGTCGCGAACCTAAAATTTTAAGTTCGCGAACGGCGAACGCAAACTTCCGCAAATGTTCGTGAACCGGCGAACCGAACAAACCGCCATAGACTTCAATAGGCAGGCGAATTTTAAAACCCACAGGGACTCTTTCTGGCCACAATAGTGATGAAAAAGTTGTTTCAAGGGGACTAACACCTGGACTGTGGCATGCCGGAGGGGGATCCATGGCAAAACTCCCATGGAAAATTACATAGTTGATGCAGAGTCTGGTTTTAATCCATAAAGGGCATAAATCATCACCTAACATTCCTAAATTCTTTGGAATAACGTGCTTATAAACATCAGGTATGATGTTGTATCGATCAGGTAGTGTAAGGGTTACGCCCGCTTCACAGTGACAGACCAAACTCCCCGTTTAATGCACCGCAAACAATCGCAAACAGTCCATTTGCACAACCGCAAACTCCCCATTTGCACAAGGTTGGACTTGAGCTCTGCAATGACGGCATTCTGGTGATGGCAACAGCATGCGTTGATTGGGTTGCTGTCTGGCTGACCCCGGGTGCCGATGCATGCTGTCTGACTGTGCCACTAGCTCCTTGCGACAACCCCCCCCTGCTTCCAACTCGTCTCATCCTCCTCTCTGTCTTCCCATCTGAACTTTCCCCCTGTTCTTTTTCTCCTCTAACGGGCACCCACATGACATCCACGGACGCATCGTCATCATCAACCACTTCACTTGTATCTGACAACTCAGCAAAGGAAGCAGCAGCGGGTAGAACATCATCATCATCACACCGTACGTACATGTGTGTAATGCTGCCTGACTGAGACATATCCCTGTTATCTACATCCTCTGGCAATAATGGTTGCGCATCACTCATTTCTTCCAACTGATGTGTAAATAACTCCTCTGACAGATCAAGTGAAGCGGCTGTGGTGCTAGTGTTGGTGGTGGCGGCAGGCGGGCGAGTGGTAACTTGAGAGGTGCCCGAAGCTAAGCTGGAGGAGGATGGTGCGTCAAGGTTCTGAGCGGAAGCTGTAGAAGATTGGGTGTCCTGTGTTAGCCAGTCAACTATGTCCTCAGAACTTTTCGAGTTCAGGGTACGTGGCCTCTGAACACTGGGCATTATTCTAGGGCCAAAGGGAATCACAGCACCACGACCACGACGGCCCCTGTGGGGTGGCCCGCCTCTGCCTGTCATTTTTTTTCCGATTAGCGGTACTATGCGTGCAAGCTACTGTGACAACAGATATGAGTGGCACTGGCAGAAGTTGGCAGAGTAGACGCTGTAGGCCTGACACACACGCTTGCAGACAACTAACTGCTATTCATTCTATTACAGTCAAAATTGTATTTTTTTTTTAAATGTACACTACTGTTACACCAGATAT
This sequence comes from Bombina bombina, assembly GCF_027579735.1. Classification (NCBI taxonomy): domain Eukaryota; kingdom Metazoa; phylum Chordata; class Amphibia; order Anura; family Bombinatoridae; genus Bombina; species Bombina bombina. Next base: position 964,508,824 of record NC_069499.1, read on the forward strand.
GAGTTGCACTGGTGTGACACTGTGCCCTGGCAGGCCCTGAAACGCACACGTGTGAAGGAAACTGACTGCTATAATTTCACAGTCAAATTTCTAGTTTTTTTTTTAATGTACACTACTGTTACACCAGATATGAGTTGCACTGGTGTGATGCTGTGCCCTGGCAGGCCCTGAAACGCACAAGTGTGAAGGAAACTGACTGCTATTATTTGACAGTCAAAAAAGTTTTTTTTTTTTAAATGTACACTACTGTTACACCAGATATGAGTTGCACTGGTGTGACACTGTGCCCTGGCAGGCCCTGAAACGCACACGTGTGAAGGAAACTGACTGCTATTATTTAACAGTCAAATTTCTAGGTTTTTTTTAACCCCTTAATGACCAAGGACGTACGCCATACGTCCTCAGAAAAAATACAGTTAATGCCTGAGGACGTATGGCCTACGTCCTCGGTTTGGAAAGCAGCTGGAAGTGATCCTGGTCGCTTCCAGCTGCTTTCCGGTTATTGCAGGATGCCTCGATATCGAGGCATCCTGCAATAACAAATTTTACCCCTCCGGTGCAGAGAGAGACACTCTGTGGCCCTCTCTGCACAGGGCATCGATGGCCGCATTCGTTGGTGGGTGGGAGCTGAAGTGGGAGGCGGGTGGGCGGCCATCGATGCGGTCCTTGTCAGAGAGGGTGGTGGGATCGGGGGCGGGATCACCGGGGGCGCGCGCGCGTGCACGGGAGGAGGCGGGCGGGCGGGCGCGTGCACGGGGAGGGAGCAGGTGGGAACCGCTACACTACAGAAAAAAATGTTTTTATAAGTGGAAGAAAGGGGTGCAAAATATTTAGTACTTGGAAATCTAAGTGATCTGGGAGCGGGTGGGGGATTGGTCTGGGGGGGGAAGCTACACTACAGAAAAATGAAATAAAAATAATAAAAAAACATTTTATTTGCAAACAGACAGCTGCCAGTACCCAATATGGCCCCCAATAAGGCAGAGGGGGAGGGTTAGGAAGCTGTTTTGGGGGGGGGGGATCAGGGAGTTTGGGGGCTAAGGGGGGGATCCTACACAACAGCATATGTAAATATGCTAAAAAATATAAATATAAAAAAAAAAGATACCTTTTATGTTAGTACTGGCAGACTTTCTGCCAGTACTTAAGATGGCGGGGACAATTGTGGGGTGGGGGAGGGAAGAGAGCTCTTTGGGAGGGATCAGGGGTTCTGATGTGTCCGGTGGGAAGCTGATCTCTACACTAAAGCTAAAATTAACCCCGCAAGCTCCCTACAAGCTACCTAATTAACCCCTTCACTGCTGGGCATAATTCATGTGTTTTGTGCAGTTGCATTTAGTGGCTTCTAACTACCAAAAAGCAACGCCAAAGCCATATATGTCTGCTATTTCTGAACAAAGGGGATCCCAGAGAAGCATTTACAACCATTTGTGCCATGATTGCACAAGCTGTTTGTAAATAATTTCAGTGAGGAACCTAAAGTTTGTGAAAAAGTTGACTATTTTTTTTTATTTGATCGCATTTGGCGGTAAAATGGTGGCATGAAATATACCAAAATGGGCCTAGATCAATACTTGGGGCTGTCTACTACACTAAACTAAACCTAAAATTAACCCTATAAGCGCCCTAATTAACCCCTGCACTGCTGAGCATAATACACGTGTGGTGCGCAGCGGCATTTAGCGGCCTTCTAAATAACAAAAAGCAATGCCAAAGCCATATATCTCTGCTATTTCTGAAAAAAGGGGATCCCAGAGAAGCATTTACAACCATTTGTGTCATAATTGCACAAATTGTTTGTAAATGATTTCAGTGAGAAACCTAAAATTTTGAAAAATGTAAAGTTTTTTTTTATTTGATCGCATTTAGCGGTGAAATGGTGGCATGAAATATACCAAGATGGGCCTAGATCAATACTTTGGGTTGTCTACTACACTACACTAAAGCTAAAATTACCCCAAAAAGCTCCCTACATGCTCCCTAATTAACCCCTTCACTGCTGGACATAATACACATGTGGTGCGCAGTGGCATTTAGCGGCCTTCTAATTATCAAAAAGCAATATATGTCTGCTATTTCTGAACAAAGGGGATCCCAGAGAAAAATGTACAACCATTTATGCCATAATTGCACAAGCTATTTGTAAATAAGTTCAGTGAGAAACCTAAAGTTTGTGAAAAAATTTGTGATTAAGTGAACAATTTTTTTTATTTGATCGCATTTGGTGGTGAAATGGTGGCATGAAATATACCAAAATGGGCCTAGATCAATACTTTGGGGCCTAGTTATCAAGCCGTCAACCTCAAATACGCTGGAATTCCGCAGCGTATTTGTGGTGAGGCTGATTCGCCTTAGTTATCAAAGGCTAGAGACCGGCAAAAGTAGAATTTTGTGACGTAAACTTCAATCCGCCGGACTCAGTCCGACACAGATCGATTCTTACGTCACTACAGATGTTTGTGTGCGGCACAATCTGACTACTTTTGCTAGTTATCAAAAAACTAGCAGGTACGCTCGGCACTTTTCCGGCCCAGCGTACCTGGTTTTCAAACCGCCACCCTGGAAGCGGCGGATCCCATAGGAATCAATGGGAGTCTGACCATAGCGAAAGTACAAGTTCGCTGCTGCCAGACATCCCATTGATTCCTATGGGAGCTGTCTACACCTAACACCCTAACATGTACCCCGAGTCTAAACACCACTAATCTGTCCCCCCTACACCACCGCAACTAAATAAAGTTATTACCCCCTAAACCACCGCTCCCGGAGTCCACCGCAAGCTACTCTATACATATTAACCCCTAAACCGCCGCTCCCGGAGCCCACCGCAAGCTACTCTATACATATTAACCCCTAAACTGCCGCTCCCGTAGCCCACCGCAACTATAATATACATATTAACCCCTAAACCGCCGCTCCCGGAGCCCACCGCAACTATATGTATTAACCCCTAAACTGCCGCTCCCGGAGCCCACCGCCACCTACATTATACCTAGTAACCCCTATCCTGCCCCCCCCATACCGCCGCCCTCTGTAATAAAGTTATTAACCCCTATCCTGCTGATCCCGCACCTCACCGCAACTGACCCTGCCGCAACCTATATTAAATTTATTAACCCCTAATCTGCCCCCCTTACACCGTCGCCACCTATAATAAATTTATTAACACCTATCCTGCCCCCCACTACACCGCCGCCACTGTAATAAATTTATTAACCCCTAAACCTAAGTCTAACACTAACCCTAACACCCCCCTTAACTTAAATATTAATTAAATAAATCTAAATAATATTTCTATTATGAACTAAATGAATCCTATTTAAAACTAAATACTTACCTTTAAAATAAACCCTAATATAGCTACAATATAAATAATAATTATATTGTAGCTATTTTAGGATTTATTTTTATTTTACAGGCATCTTTCAATTTATTTTAACTAGGTAGAATAGCTATTAAATAGTTATTAACTATTTAATAGCTACCTAGCTAAATAAAGAGAAATGTAGCTGTAAAATAAAAACTAACCTAAGTTACAATTACACCTAACACTACACTATACTTTAATAAATTATTCCTATTTAAAACTAAATACTTACCTGTAAAATAAACCCTAAAATAGCTACAATGTAATTAATAATTACATTGTAGCTATTTTAGGAATTATATTTATTTTACAGGTAACTTTGTATTTATTTTAGCTAGTTAGAATAGTTATTAAATAGTTATTAACTATTTAATAACTACCTAGCTAAAAGAAATACAAAATTACCTGTAAAATAAATCCTAACCTAAGTTACAATTAAACCTAACACTACACTATCATTAAATAAATTAAATAAATTAACTATAAATAACTACAATTAAATACAATTACATAAACTAACTGAAGTACAAAAAAAAAACCTAAGTTACAAAAAATAAAAACCCTATTCTAAATTAAGATGACATCGCCCGGATAGAAGGCTTCTTCAGCGCCGCTTGGAAGATGACATCGCCCGGATGGAAGAATTCTTCAGCGCCGCTTGGAGGATCACTTCATCGGATGGAAGATTTCTTCAGCGCCCCGTGGATGATAAGTTCTGCCGCTCCGGGTCTCCTCTTCAGTTCCATCGCTGCTCGGCTGAGTGAAGACGACTAAAGGTAGGATGATCTTCAGGGGATTGGTGTTAGGTTTTTTTAAGGGGGGTTTGTGTTAGATTAGGGGTATGTGGGTGGTGGGTTTTAATGTTGGGGGGGTTGTATTTTTCTTTTACAGGCAAAAGAGCTGAATTCTTTGGGGCATTCCCCCCACAAAAGGCCCTTTTAAGGGCTGGTAAGGTAAAAGAGCTTTGAACTTTTTTAATTTAGAATAGGGTAGGGCATTTTTTTATTTTGGGGGGGTTTGTTATTTTATTAGGGGGCTTAGATTAGGTGTAAGTAGCTTAAAATTGTTGTAATATTTTTTAAATGTTTGTAACCTATTTTTTTTATTTTTTGTATCTTAGGGTTTTTTTTTGTATTTTAGTTAGTTTATGTAATTGTATTTAATTGTAGTTATTTGTAGTTAATTTATTTAATTTATTTAATGATAGTGTAGTGTTAGGTTTAATTGTAACTTAGGTTAGGATTTATTTTACAGGTAATGTTGTATTTCTTTTAGCTAGGTAGTTATTAAATAGTTAATAACTATTTAATAACTATTCTAACTAGCTAAAATAAATACAAAGTTACGTGTAAAATAAATATAAATCCTAAGATAGCTACAATAAAATTATTATTTATATTGTAGCTATATTAGGGTTTATTTTAAAGGTATTTAGTTTTAAATAGGAATAATTTATTTAAGCATAGTGTAGTGTTAGGTGTAATTTAACTTAGGTTAGTTTTTATTTTACAGGTTAATTTCTCTTTATTTTAGCTAGGTAAGCGATTAAATAGTTAAAACTATTTAATAGCTATTGTACCTAGTTAAAATAAATTGAAATTTGCCTGTAAAATAAAAATAAATCCTAAGATAGCTACAATATAATTATTATTTATATTGTAGCTATATTAGGGTTTATTTTACAGGTAAGTATTTAGCTTTAAATAGGATTAATTTAGTTCATAATAGAAATATTATTTAGATTTATTTAATTCATATTTAAGTTAGGGGGGTGTTAGGGTTAGTGTTAGACTTAGGTTTAGGGGTTAATAAATTTATTACAGTGGCGGCGGTGTAGTGGGGGGCAGGATAGGGGTTAATAACTTTATTATATAGGGCGACGGTATAGGGGGGGCAGGATAGGGGTTAATAGGTATAATGTAGATGGCAGCGGTGTCCGGGAGCGGCGGTTTAGGGGTTAATACATTTATCAGAATTGCGGCAGGGTCTAGGAGCGGCAGTTTAGGGGTTAATACATTTATCAGAGTTGCGGCAGGGTCTAGGAGCGGCGGTTTAGGGGTTAGTAACTTTATTTAGTTGCGGGGGGCTCCGGGGGCGCCGGTATAGGGGGTAGAACAGTGCAGTTTAGTGTGAGTGCTTAGTGACAGGCTAGCAATAAAACTGGGAAAAAGCCGAAAAGTAGCGAGATCGGATGAGTGATAACTCTCACAGTCCGCTGCTCATCGCCCCGCAGCTTTTTGACAGCTTTATTTGATAACTTAGGCGCAATTTTTCAGGTCCGCGGCGGCGATGTGAGGCAAACTTAGGCGGGCGTATTGGGCCGGCGAAGGCAGGAAAGTTGACACGTTGATAACTACCCCCCTTTGGGATGTCTTATAAAAAAAATATATATACATGTCAATGGCTATTCAGGGATTCCTGACAGATATCAGTGTTCCAATGTAACTAGCGCTAATTTTGAAAAAAAATGGTTTGGAAATAGCAAAGTGCTACTTGTATTTATGGCCCTATAACTTGCAAAAAAAGCAAAGAACATGTAAACATTGGGTATTTCTAAACTCAGGACAAAATTTAGAAACTATTTAGCATGGGTGTTTTTTGGTGGTTGTAGATGAGTAACAGATTTTGGGGGTCAAAGTTAGAAAAAGTGTGTTTTTTTCCATTTTTTCCTCATATTTTATAATTTTTTTTATAGTAAATTATAGGATATGATGACAATAATGGTATCTTTATTAGGTCCATTTAATGGCGAGAAAAAGGTATATAATTTGTGTGGGTACAGTAAACGAGTAAGAGGAAAATTACAGCTAAACACAAACACCGCAGAAATGTAAAAATAGCCCTGGTCCCAAACGGACAGAAAATGGAAAAGTGCTGTGGTCATTAAAGGGTTAATGTACACTACTGTTACACCAGATATGAGTTGCACTGGGGTGACACTGTGCCCTGGCAGGCACTGAAACACACACGTGTGAAGGAAACTGACTGCTATTATTTCACAGTCAAAAAAGTGTTTTTTTTTTTTTTTAAATGTACACTACTATTACACCAGATATGAGTGGTGGCACTGGGCAAGTGGGCACAGTATACGCTGTGAGTCTGACACACACGCTGGTAGGCAGGCAACTGCAATTAGATTAAACAGAAAAAAAAAAAAAAAAAGCAGACTGATGTTCTAGCCCTAAAAAGGGCTTTTTGGGGTGCTGTCCTTAAAGCAGAGATCAGATGAGTCCTTCAGGACTGTAGTGGACACTGAATACACTAGCCTAGCTATCGATTTCCCTATTAAATCAGCAGCAGCTACACTGTCCCTCCTCTCACTAAGAATTAGTGAGGTACAGGGTCAAAGTTTACTCAATGATGACGAATAGGGGGCGGACCGAACATCGCATATGTTCGCCGTTCGCGGCAAACGCGAACATGCTATGTTCGCCGGCGAACTATTTGCGACATCACTAGGGGGCAACCTTCTGAAAAGGGCAAAGGATATACATACATATATACATACATATTTTCTAGAATGCTTAAGTTAAGATTTCTGAGGACTATCATCTCATATCAACTAATCAGGGATGTCTTATTCTTTTGAGATTATTATTATTATTCTTTGTGACCATAGTGGCAGTCCGGGTTTTCCGGACAAAAGCCTCCCCCTAGTAAGAATGAAATCCCTCTTAATTTGTTAATAATTAACTTAGGCCTAGATTTGGAGTTTTGTCGGTAAGGACCCGCGTAGCTAACGCCGGCTTTTTTCTGGCCGCACCATAAAAATAACTCTGGTATTGAGAGTCCACATAAAGGCTGCGTTAGGCTCCAAAAAAGGAGCGTAGAGCATTTTTACCGCAGCTTCAACTCTCAATACCAGAGTTGCTTACGCAAGCGGCCAGCCTCAAAAACGTGCTCATGCACGATTCCCCCATAGAAAACAATGGGGCTGTTTGAGCTGAAAAAAAACCTAACACCTGCAAAAAAGCCGCGTTCAGCTCTTAACGCAGCCCCATTGTTTGCTATGCGGAAACACCTCCTAAGTCTGCACCTAACACTCTAACATGTACCCCGAGTCTAAACACCCCTAACCTTACACTTATTAACCCCTAATCTGCCGTCCCCGCTATCGCTGACACCTGCATTTTATTTTTAACCCCTAATCTGCCGCTCCGTAAACCGCCGCTACTTACATTATCCTTATGTACCCCTAATCTGCTGCCCCTAACACCGCCGACCCCTATATTATATTTATTAACCCCTAATCTGCCCCCCACAACGTCGCCTCCACCTGCCTACACTTATTAACCCCTAATCTGCCGACCGGACCGCACCGCTATTATTATAAAGTTATTAACCCCTAATCCGCCTCACTAACCCTATAATAAATAGTATTAACCCCTAATCCTCCCTAACATCGCCGACACCTAACTTCAAACATTAACCCCTAATCTGCCGACCGGAGCTCACCGCTATTCTAATAAATGTATTAACCCCTAAAGCTAAGTCTAACCCTAACACTAACACCCCCCTAAGTTAAATATAATTTTATTCTAACTAAATAAATTAACTCTTCTTAAATAAATTATTCCTATTTAAAGCTAAATACTTACCTGTAAAATAAATCCTAATATAGCTACAATATAAATTATAATTACATTGTAGCTATTTTAGGATTAATATTTATTTTACAGGCAACTTTGTAATTATTTTAACCAGGTACAATAGCTATTAAATAGTAATACATTTATTAGAATAGCGGTGAGCTCCGGTCGGCAGATTAGGGGTTCATAATTGAAGTTAGGTGTCGGCGATGTTAGGGAGGGCAGATTAGGGGTTAATACTATTTATTATAGGGTTAGTGAGGCGGATTAGGGGTTAATAACTTTATTATAGTAGCGGTGCAGTCCGCTCGGCAGATTAGGGGTTAATAAGTGTAGGCAGGTGGAGGCGACGTTGAGGGGGCAGATTAGGGGTTAATATATATAATATAGGGGTCGGCGGTGTTAGGGGCAGCAGATTAGGGGTACATAAGTATTACGTAGGTGGCGGCGCTTTGCGGTCGGCAGATTAGGGGTTAATTATTGTAGGTAGCTGGCTGCAACGTTGTGGGGGGCAGGTTAGGGGTTAATAAATATAATATAGGGGTCGGCGGTGTTAGGGGCAGCAGATTAGGGGTACATAAGTATAACGTAGGTGGCGGTCGGCAGATTAGGGGTTAAAAAAATGTAATTGAGTGGCGGTGATGTGGGGGGACCTCGGTTTAGGGGTACATAGGTAGTTTATGGGTGTTAGTGTACTTTAGAGTACAGTAGTTAACTACTGACTTTTTTCCTGCGGCTGGAGTTTTGTCGTTAGATGTCTAACGCTCACTTCAGACACAACTCTAAATACCGGAGTTAGAAAAATACCATTGAAAAGATAGGATACGCAATTGACGTAAGGGGATCTGCGGTATGGAAAAGTCGCGGCTGAAAAGTGAGCGTTAGACCCTATTTTGAGTGACTCCAAATACCGGAGGTAGCCTAAAACCAGCGTTAGGAGCCTCTAATGCTGGTTTTCACGGCTAACGCCAAACTCCAAATCTAGGCCATACACTGTAGAAAACATATTAAAAGTACTAACATACATTTCCCTTCCTCTTTCTTCTTTTGGAAGTATTGTTTTAAGAAAACCTGAAATATGCACTAGAAATTAATGTTAAAATCAAATTCTGATGAAGGAGTTATTTAGCATGTTAGGAAAGTATAATGCTGTTGATTTTATCCTCAAGTATGTAAACCCTATATACTCCGCATTTGTATATCAAAAGTACGTAAAAAAAAACGAATGTAGTTTGGAATCACTATATAGATTATTTTAATCTATCATCCTGTAATATCTAAGTGGTACCATGTGTACATGTATTGGAAAATGTGCCCTCTATTAACACCTGGCAATTGGATACTACTGTATATAAATGACTCCATAGATGTGGATAATACTTTTTCAAGTGGTCTTCTTTTTCTCTTGCAATAAGATACAAATGACAAGCTAGTGATATTAAGGGCTTACTGGGTTTATGAAATTGTGGAATACCTTTCCTGATGCGGTCAGATGTTATACTGAAAGTGGTAACACTGGTGAGGTATGATCGCAATAGTAGTGACAGGCACAAACGGGCGTGACAGCAGTCAACTTAACCGTGATTGACTGACAAGTATACTCCTTTCCCTTCCGCCCAACCAATGAGAATTGGAGGTGTGTGACGCTTAGAATAGAACTGAATCGTCACTTAGATTTGCCTAATAGATAGATATGCTCCTCGTGGGACATAAGGGCTTGTATACTGACAAAAGCTAAGGATTGGTTAATCCTAGAGCTAAACAGACCAATGCCATGCCGGATAAAAACATTAACACAGCAATACTAAGCCACTATAATGTGGACGATATAACTACATAAGAATGGCCTGCATGTAAATCATATGTGGCACGTTCCATGGACATTACACACATATATCTACAGACAGGGAATTTGTGTGAATTAATGGTTAGTGAATAACAAGGGTGTTTTATGTAGCTGATTGCAACCGTTGAGAATGATATGGAGGATGATTGGCTTATTCCTGGTGAGAAGTGCTGAATGGCCTCCACAGCCTATTTAAACTAGAAAGTAACTTATAGAATTTGCCTTTGATAAAGTAGGAGCAAAACGTGCGTTAGGTGTTTTGTGGCGTGATTAGGCCCTGGCCAGGGGCGTTTGGTATTGTATTGTACTCATACAGTATGTGTTATGTTTTGTGTGAATTGACATTTATTTGATGCTTTTGAAATAACAGACTAGTACAGGAACACCCAGCTTTTTAAATAATTGTATAGGAGCAACACGTGAGAATAGCAGATTGCCAATCCCTTCTGAGGTACTCCCTAGGGGGACCTAATTGTCACCGGTAGACTGTATTTAAGGGAACTTTTTGTTTTGTGTTGCACTGTATAATAGGGATAGTTACCTACTTTGTACTTTTGTGGTAATAGGCCTGTTTATTTGCTGCTGTGTCTGGCCTACCTCATTCCTTTTAACTGTTATATTTAATTCTGGGATTTTTCTTTCTCTTTCTACCTGATGCCAGAATAAGAAGACTACTGGCCAGGATTGGTCTGATAAAGAAACATCCCATGCATGTTACATATAATGAGCATACCATATTATATATCATGTATATATTATCCTGAAAAGCTTCTTTGCTATCAAGGCATCTATAAATTGGCATCAATATACAAATAGCGTTCTTCAAAGCTATTTTATTTTTTATTTTGTTCTGCTATTATATTATATATTGTTAATTGTCTCTTATATATATATATATATATATATATCTTGTTTAAGTGCACTCTCACTCTAAAACAAACAACTTGAAGGGACTTGAGGGAATATTATGTCTAATTAATACAAAGGACCCAGAAACGTCATTAATAAATTATAGATGGAGAGTGAGTGCTGCATCCTTTGTATTAGTTCTAAAGATATATATATACATACATTTTATATATATATATATATATATATATATATATATATATATATATATATATACTGTATATATATGTATATATATACTGTGCTGTACTATATACTGAGAATCCATATATTCTATCCTGAAAAATGTGTCACCTGTAGATTTATAGGTTTATAAATGTATTACTTTGTCACCTACTGTATATATTTAATGTCCACTGTCTTTTAATTTTTCTGCTGACCAGCAGGAATCCTGCTAACGTTTAATAAAAAAAAAAAAAACCCAATAAGCTTTGTAATTTTTATTTGTATATTTTTTTATAGTACTTAATGGAATTATTTTAGGGAGAGAGAGCACAGAGACTATCTGTACTATATTATACAACCAGATTTTGTGTTTTCTTGTGGAAAGATATATACTATGGGGCATATTTATCAAGCTCTGAATGGAGCTTGATGCCCCGTGTTTCTGGCGAGCCTGCAGGCTCGCCAGAAACAGCAGTTATGAAGCAGTGGTCTCAAAGACTATCAGGTTAATTGACACCACCCTGCTGGCGGCCCATTGGCCGCGAGTCTGCAGGGGGCAGCGTTGCACCAGCAGTTCTTGTGAGCTGCTGGTGCAATGCTGAATACGGCGAACGTATTGCTCGCCGTATTCAGTGAGGTCTGTCGGACCTGATCCGCAGTGTCGGATCAGGTCCACTAGACCTTGAAAAATATGGGCCTATATATCTTACAAAATGGCAAAAATATTTTATAATGTTGAGGAGGCATATGTAATTGTAAATGATGCCAAATTATACGTAATTGTAAATGATGTCAAAAATACCATCCCATTTCAGAAATCGAGGAAACAAGTGACAATGATGCCGAACCCATATTCCCCCCCCCCAAAAAAAAGCCTGATCTCCACAAGAATAATTTACAAAGTCTCAATTTAATTTGAAATACCCCTCATTTTTAAGTCTGCTGGTATCAATGTAGACATAACCAATTTCTGTCAGGGTTTTACCCTGATTTCAATGTTATTTGCTGTTTTTTATCTTGGCTGCCATTTTGACTGACTTGTTCTCCTTGCCTTTAAGAAGGTGGTAAATCGCCATAGAACAGGGTAGCAATGGTATTGAGCTGGTTGTTTGTTCCTGTGGGTGTGCTTCTCTCTGTGTGTATTTAGTCTCCCTATGGGAAAAAGGGAAACCAGACATGGACTCCTTGCTCAGTGTGCTTAGAGCAATACTGCTACACCTCACTGACAAGGCCCAATGAAGGCCGAAACGATTGTCTGGGGTTGCTGTGTTCCTTGTTCAGAGAGGAATTGCCTGGTATTTCGGTGCTGGACTGACCGTAATAGGTGGGATCAGACTGATATGCTACAGGAAAGTTCTACTCTGTGAAAAGCATTACTGGGCTAAAAGAAGCTGCACCCAGGTGGTAAATCGCCATGGAACAGGCTAACAATGGTATTGAGTCGGTTGTTTGTTCCTGTGAGTGTGCTTCTCTCTGTGTGTATTTAGTCTCCCTATGGGTAAAAGGGGAAACCAGACGTGGACTCCTTGCTCAGTGTGCTTAGAGGAATATGGCTACACCTCACTGACGAGGCCCAATGAAGGCAGAAACGATTGTCTGGGGTTGCTGTGTTCCTTGTTCAGAGAGGAATTGCCTCGTATTTCGGTGCTGGACTGACCGTAATAGGCGGGATCAGACTGATATGCTACAGGAAAGTTCTACTCTGTGAAAAGCATTACTGGGCTAAAAGAAGCTGCACCCAGGTGGTAAATCACCATAGAACAGGTTAACAATGGTATTGAGCTGGTTGTTCGTTCCTGTGAGTGTGCTTCTCTCTGTGTGCCTTGAAGCAGAGTATGTAATGCTGCTCACTACTTCCAGGCTCAATCTTATGGCCAAACTGGAGAACATCATCAGAGAAAGACAGGTTGCAGTCCCAGGATGATGATGTCATCACTCCCTATTTAACTCCCTCAGTCCTGTTTGCGGTTGCCCTTGCATTGTCTCTGATCTCTCTGTAAGTTCCTGTGTTCCTGTCTCTGTCTTTAACTGGCTTGTTTAATGTCCCTTCTGGTTCCTGATCCCTGGCTAGGTCCTGACTTTACTGATCTTCATATTCCTGACCTTTACTTGTCTGACTACTCACTTTGGTTCCTAACCGGGTTTGTCGGACTATGTGCTCCGGCTTTGACTCCTGGCTTGTCATTTGGCTTTTGGACTCATTATTTTTTGTTATTTTTTTTAAAAAAAGGTGTGATTAATTTAGCATTTTACGTCTCTGTCTGGTTCCTGGTACCCTGACTATTTCAAACCAGTGAACTTTTTCAAATTATTTTTCCAGATGCTGTTTTGGAAGAAATGGCTTGCCAGACTAACCTTTACACAGAGTAGTGCTTGGCCCAGAAATTATCTCGAGATTTACAATACAATATTTGGATCCAAACCAATATTGCAAAGTTAAACACATTTTTGTTTACAAAATTTTCCACTTTATGGATAACACACAGGCCCTATCTTCGACTGACCCAAATTATGACAGATTATATAAAATAAGAGCACTAATTGATTATTTTACAAATTATTTGCTGAATTGTATACTCCATATAAAAATATTTGTATTGGTGAGTCCTTGATGCGTTTCAAAGGTAGATTTAATTTAAACAATATATCCACTCCAAAAGAGCATGTTATGATATTACATTTTATAAACTGTGTGAGAGTTCCGCAGGCTAAATACAAAAGTTTATATGAAAAAAAAAACTTCCAATTAGATCCACTTGGCTGCCCACCTTACCTTACAACAAGTGAAAAAATTGTCTGGGACCTCATTCATTCCTTGTTAGGACATGGGTACCATCTTTGAGTTGATAATTATTATACTAGTATCCCCCGCACCATGATAAATCGGGCCCCTTGTGTTGTCTTTTCTTAAAATATATAAAGTTTATTTGGGCAGTTATGCAATAACAAATAAACCATTAACCCTTTGGGGCCTATTTATTAAAGGGTGAGCGGACATGATACGATGTAGCATATCATGTCCGCCGCAAATCGATAAATGCCGACAGCATGCGCTGCCCGCATTTATTATTGCACCAGCAGTTCTTGTGAACTGCTGGTGCAATGCCGCCCCCTGCAGATTCGCAGCCAATCAGCTGCTAGCAGGGGGTGTTAATCAACCTGATCGTATTTGACAAGTTATGGAGCCGCGGTCTTTAGACAGCTGCTTCATAACTTTTGTTTCCGGCGAGCCTGAAGAATTCAGCCCCTTTGCCTGAACGTATCTAAAAATCCCATTTCAGAGTTGTGATTCACAGCTGAAATTAGCAGCCTTTTAATTTACTAAAACCAATGACAAGCCCATACATATCTACTATTTATAAACAAAGTGGATGCCAGAACCATTTTGGCTTATGGGTGCACAAATAATGTGTAAATAATTTCAGTGAGAAACCCAAAATTTGTGAAAAAGTTAATTTTTTTTTTTATATTTTCAAATTTAGTACTCATCTGACTGCAAACTGGTCACATGAAATATGCCAAAATGGGCAATGAAAATTTGAGCCTTTGTGGTAAATTTATTATTGTGCGGATGGACATGATACAATGTAGCGTATCATGTCCGCCGCACATCGATAAATACTGACAGCATACGCTGTCAGTATTTATCATTGCACCAGCAGTTCTTGTGAACTGCTGGTGCAATACTGCCCCCTGCAGATTCGCGGCCAATCGGCCTCTAGCAGGGGGCGTCAATCAACCCGATTGTATTCGATCCAGCTGATTGCTGTCCGCCACCTCAGAGGTGGCGGACGAGTTAAGGAGCAGCGGTCTTAGGCGGAACTGAAGCGCAGTGGGTCGGAAGCAGCATCCGCTGCTTCATAAATCGACCCCTTAATGTAATTCCAAATGGGCCCTGCACCCTTTGCCATAATGTTTCTAAAATACCTCTATCAGAAGTGCAGTGCATTGGTGCAATTAGGGGCCTTCTGATTACCAAGAGCAATGAAATATGACAAAATGGGCTTAGATCAATACCTTGGGGGGTCTAGTTTATAAATATATGTATTTTTGGGGGTCAATTTTGAGAATTTGGGCAGTTCTGCTATACCAAATGAGAGTTACCACATTGAGGGCTAGATTACAAGTGGGGCAAACAGTTTTGCACAAGCGATATCATCTTTTCACAAGCCTTTTTAATTGCGCTGATATTACAAGTTACACAAAATCGTGATTGCGCTAGCACAATCGCCATTTACGCTTTAATCCTTGCCACAATCTCAGAGCTGTGGTTAACTGTTTTCCGAAACAAAAAAGTTGCACAAATCATTTCAAAAATACATTACAAAGTAAAGTTACAATCATATTAACACTGCCTGAAAAAAAAGATTTTAAAAAAAAAATATTGCACAAAAAGTTATAAGGACTCAATGATCTGAGATCTCGGGTGTTAGAAAAAAAAGAAAACCTGTCAAAGTTCTTTAACATAGAGATACATACAGATACATTGCTAAATATGTATTTGTATGTATATATCTATATATGTGTACATATATATTAATGTATTTATATGTGTATATATGTATTTACAGATATATATATATATATATATATACACATATAAACCCATAAATACATATGTACACATATATAGACATATATAAGTGCATTAGAGCCCTTTGCCATTAAGTAGATGAAAAGATGTAAAAACATATTTGTGCAATATTTATATTAAAGATTTTAACTATGTATTTACTGTAAATATTTCAGATTTGCTAATACGAATATGCTACGTTGTTTGCACGATGGGTGTTTTTTTTTTAGATTTTTTTTCTACAGTTAGAAGGCTACAGTCTGACGGCTAGATTACAAGTTTTGCGGTAAGCTAAAAAGCAGCGTTAACAGGTGCTAATGCTGCTTTTTACTACCGCTGCTATTACGAGTCTTGCAGGTTTAGGGGCACCACACACTTTTTTGGCCTTACCACAAAACAACTTACGTAAACTTCGTAAAGTCTTTTTTCTATGGGACTTTCATAGCGCTGGTATTACGAGTCTGTCCTGTAAAGGCCAAAAAGTGACCGGTACACCCTACCCTGTCAAGATTTCGAACGCATTTTAAAGTCAGTAGTTATGAGTTTTATGTTACAACGCGGTAGCATAAAACTCATAACTAAAGTGCTAAAAAGTACACTAAACATCCATAAACTACCTATTAACCATTAAAACATTAAAAAAATTATTAACCCCTAATCTGCCTCTCCGGACATCACCGCCACTATAATAAACATATTAACCCCTAAATTGCTGCACTCCCGCCTCGCAAACACTAGTTAAATATTATTAACCCATAATATGATATCTATGGGGAAATCGTGCACAAGCACGTACAAACAGCTCACCGCTGACTTAAGCAGCGCTGGTATTGAAGTGAAGTGTGGAGCAAAATTTTGCTCTACGCTCACTTTTTCTCTTTAAAACGCCGGGTTTATAAAAACCTGTAATACCAGTGCTGCAGGTAAGTGAGTGGTGACAATAAACTGCACGTTAGCAGGATATATATATCATAGGTAAATAAAAAAAACAAGCATCCCTTTTTAAATGTAGTGAAAGAAAAAATGCTAAAAATTCTCCAGTACTTTGAGCAAGTTTTTCTCTTCAATTTCCAGTAGTGAAGGGGTTAAACCTTTACGACTCAGATAGAGCATGAAATTTTAAACAACTTTCCAATGTGCTTCTTCTTTTTTTTTTTTTTTTTAAAAGGCAAATCTTTATTTAAATTCAAACAAACAAAAGTTGCAAACAGCAATGGTATATGTATACATTAAGAGTTTGGATGGTTAGGCTTAATTAGTCCATAGATACAGGTGTCATAGAAACTTTCCAAAGTCTCTCACTGTTGGTTGGAGGGAAGTCAGACTTCTGTAGTTGCTGTTTTTGTCAGTGGATTTACCTTGTTTTATTATTTTACATATTTTGAATCTGGACAATAAATGTTGAACATTCTGGTAATACACTTTCTTTCATATAGTAGTGGAGAAATAAATGACAATAAAAATGGGAGGGGGGAGGGAAGGGGTAAAAGGGGTGAGGAGAGGGGGAGGAGGATGAAGCTGAAGGGTCAAGTATGTGCAGTTAGGGGGGCAAGGAAAGGTTCTGGGATGTAACATGGGCCTGCCTTTCGGTCCTTTGTCAACCTATTCAGCTAATGGAGTTTCCCTCCCATGTCATCAGCATGAGTTCGTGTATGTCAGGTTGGCCTATTTTAAGGTAATGATAAATTTCAAGTTGTAGCTGTGATGAGACTAGTGATCTCCACTCTATGAGAGTGGGGATTGAGTCAATTTTCCATTTTTGGGGGATTAGGGTTTTAGCCCCATTCAGCATGATCGTGAGAAGAGCTTTATCGTGTGTGTTAGAGAGTTTTGGGAGATCGTGATACAGTAAGGTCACTGGATTTGAGTGGATTGCTGTGCCAAGTTTTTGGCTGATCTCGTCAAAGATCTCCTTCCAGAAATCTCCTAATTTGGGGCAGTCCCACCAAATGTGTAACATGGTACCTGTTTGGCCACAGCCCCTCCAGCACTTATCTGTTGACTTGGGGTATATTTTTTTAATTCTTTGGGGGGTGAGGTACCACCTGCTCAGGAATTTAAATTGGGTTTCTTGGGATTACCGAGCATTTTTTTGGTGGCTTCAAATATTTTGGCCCAGTCTTCGGGTTCTAGTTCGAACCCTAGCTTATTGTGCCAACTCAGAGGGGGAGGTTTTTAAGGCCATTGTTTTGCAGCATATTGTATAGGATTGAAATAAGATGTTTTGGTGGGTTGTTTTGTGTGCATAGTGTTTCAAATGGTGTGAGAGGCCTGAGAAGCAAAAGTCTGTGTCTGTGTGTGGTGATGTAATGATACAGTTGAGCACAGTGGAACCAGGATGAGAAAGTGACAGGGTTCCATTCTTCAAGTTCTATTTGGGTTTTGAGATTATTTTGGTTCATGGCGTTGTATATGGCTATTCTGTCTAGGGGCATATTGTTCGTTGTGTTCCTTGTTGGTGCTTGGAAGCCTAAGGATGGGTTGTTGTAAACCGACACCAGGGGTGTGATGGTGCTCTGCGTAGCAGCAATACCATCCCATGTGGCTAAAGTCTCCTTCAGGAGTGGATATGATGATGTTTGAGGTGGGCGAAGTCTATGTGGGGACCATAGCAGGGAACCCACATTATAGCACTTAAGTATGTCAGTGTCCAGTCCTATCCAAGCCTTGTGTGCCAAATTTTGGCTCCATTCAATGGCTCATTGTAGCGTAATAGCCTGTCCATAGATATGTAGGTTAGGTAGGCTCACTCCTCCCATCGATCTTGGTTTGTATATCGTGATCCTATTGATACTTGGTTTAATTCCCTGCCATGTATATTTTTCTATAGCATGTTGTATGTGTTGGATGTATGGGGTAGTTGGGGGAAGTGGGATAGTTTGTAGTAGATATAGCACTCTAGTTAGGATATTCATTTTGATTATGTTAATACGATCCAGCCAGGAAATGTACTTCTTTTTCCAGCTGGACAAGTCTGCTATGATTTCCTCTTTTAGTTTTTTATAGTTGGCTTCGACTAGGCCCGCCAGTGAAGGGGTGATGATGATGCCTAAGTAGCGGATCTCTTTCCCTACCACTTTTATGGGGCAACAATTTTTAATGGTAGTGAGGATCTCGTTTGGTTCATTGATGTTGAGAAGTTCGGATTTATTGAGGTTTAAATGAAAGTTAGATACCAGGCCATATTGGTTGAATTCTTTTAGTACTTCAGGTAATGAGTGGATTGTGTCAGTTAGGGTGAGCAAGATGTCATCCGCGTACATGGCCAGTTTGTAGGTTGTAGATTGAATTTGGAGGCCTTTAATTTGGGGGTTATTTCGTATTTTTCAAGCTAGGGGTTCTATGGTGATAGCAAATAGGATCGGTGATAGTGGGCATCCCTGCCTGGTACCGTTAGATATTTTAAATGGCTCCGATAGTACTCCATTGACATGTACTATGGCATTTGGTGATGAGTATAGAGATAGGATCATATTTTTGAATTTTGGGCCAATGTTCATTTTAGTTAGAGTGGAGAGCATGAAGGACCAGTTGACACGGTTGAATGCCTTTTCGGCATCTGTTGAGAGGAGGGACAGGGGGGTATGGGTGTTTTGAGCGTAAGAGAGGAGTTGTAGCACTTTTAGTGTATTGTCTCTCGCTTCTCTATTTGGAATAAATCCGACTTGGTCGGTAGAAATAAGTTGGGGTAGAAATTTGTTAAGCCTATTCGCAAGCAGTTTAGCTAGAATTTTTGTATCCGGATTAAGCAGGGAGATTGGGCGAAAGTTTTCAGGTTTAGTAGGTGGCTTGCCAGGTTTCGGGAGCACGACTATATGTGCTTCCAGCATTGTACCAGGGAGAGAGGCCATCTCAGCTGTGGAGTTAAAGATAGCTAGAAGATGTGGGGCGAGGGTATGGGCAAAGGTTTTGTAATACTTAGATCCTAGCCCGTTTGGGCCAGGGCTTTTCCCTGTAGGTAAGTCTTTGATAGTGTTTAAAATTTCTGTAAGGGTAAAGGGTTCTTCCAAGGAGGATTTTTCCTCCTCTGAAAGTGATGGAGTTTCTACTCTGGCTAGATATTGTTGGGCGTCGGATATACCAGGAGTGCAGCCTGGGGGCTCAGTGGTATCTAAAGTATTAGGGTGTAGGTTGTATAGGGTATTGTAGTATTCCCTAAAAGTCTTAGCAATGTTTTTGGCATCATGTTGTATTCTGCCTTGTGTGTCAGCAATCTCATGGATGAAGGAGTTAAGTTTACGGAGAGTAATGGCATGGGCTAATGACTTCCCTGCTTTGTTGTTTTGGTCATAAAATACTTGTTTCATAAGGAGGGCTTTTCTATGTTGCTCCTCTTGTAGGTGGTTTAAGAGGTTCTTTTTAGCTTGTTCTAAATCAGCTAAGAGGGATATATTTAGGGGGTCCTGCTTATGTGAGGATTCTACCTGTGAAAGTTGGGAGAGTAGTGTGTTAAGCTTTTCCCTTTTCGACCTCCTTTGTTCGGTCCTTAATTTAATGAGTTCCCCTCTAAGGACGCACTTATGCGCCTCCCATATGGTAGTTAAAGGCAGGTTGTCGATTGAGTTCAGTTGGAAGTATTCTTGAAGTAATTTATTAATTTCATTTTGGGTAGCTGTATTATTTATTAGTGTGTCATCCAGCCTCCACACTAAGGAAGAGGCTGGCATATCAGGCCATTGTAGTGTACATGATACATGGGCGTGGTCTGACCATGTGATTGGATGAATAGTGCTGTCTGATACGAGTGTTAGGCCTATGGTATCGATAAAAACATAATCGATTCTTGAATATTTGTTGTGGGGGTGGGAGAAAAAAGTATAGTCTTTTGAGTTAGGATGGGTTATGCGCCAAGTATCATGGACCTTTAGGTCCCTTAAAAGGGATCCAATCATTTTGAGTGTTTTAAGAGTAGTGCTGGAGGAACCGTCCGATGTATCTATGGACGGGTTTAGGGCTACATTAAAGCCCCCCCCCCCATTATGAGAATGCCTTTCTGTATCTCCAAGATCTTTTGTTTTAATTTTTTAAAGAAAGGAGCTTGAAGTGTATTTGGAGAGTAAAGGTTAACTATAGTCACAGGGTTGTTGTATAACAGACCCGTGACCATAACGTAATGGCCTTCTGGGTCTTTTACTGTCTGAGTGTGTTGAAACGAGGTCTTGGTGTTGAACAATATACCTACACCATTTTTCTTGCATGTGTTTGACGCAAAAAACGCTTGTGTGTAGTGTTTCTGAAACCACTTGGGCTCATGGCCCTTCTTAAAGTGTGTTTCCTGAAGAAGGATGATGTCTCCTCCTAGTTTTTGAAGATCTCTTAGGACTATGGACTGTTTTCCTGGGTTGTTTAACCCTTTCACATTTATAGTAATTAGCTCTATCCCTCGCGAGATGTTCCTATTTGTGCATGTCTGCATTTTTACTCTCTCAGGGGTTGGAGGTGGTGGGGTGGGTTAGGGGGTGGAGGAGGGATAACAAATGGTAAAGTTATAGCCTTTAAATTTACAACAGCAAGGTTAGAAGATTAATAGCAAAACAAGAATGCGCAATATCAATAGTGATAAGTATTTACCAGTAACCAATGCAGTAATTCAACAAAGAAAGAAAATTATCACTAGGGGTATAATCCCTAGTCTATAACCTATGACTAGCGTGTTTGTTTGTGATATGTGTTGGCTATGTGTGCTGGTGCTTGATATATAAGCGATGGCAGCGTTCACTCTGTGTGTGTGTGTTGTGGGTTTTGCTCAGGGAGGCAGATATGTAGTGAAAGGTTTGTGGGTAGGGTGGTGTTGTATGCGTGTATGGTTGTGCGTGTGTAGTGACAACACCTACTCTATTGTCGTATTTATTTTATCTTCTGGGGTGTTAGGGTGGTGTGGTTCTAATAAATTCTCTATGCAATTGCAAACAATATTTTATAACAGATGTATATTAATAACAGTGGAACATTTTGATAAACAAACAATAAACAAAAGGTAAATATTCTGCACTCCATATTACCCATCTGAAGAGAAGGCAGATCATGATCACAAAAGTTCCCGGCATTATTTGGTGAAATTGTCTGCTTAGTCTAAGGAGTAAAGTCTTGTTATAAGCAGTTCTATGTTGGGAGAAAGTTCACTATGGGTTCTCTTCTGCAGTTAGATGCTCTGTAGGGACGTTCTCTTGTAGGTGTGCAATTGATGGAGGGAGTTGGATGTTCAGGCCAAGATTGTGGTTGAAGGTTGCTAAATCCGGTATGGTACGGAAGATGGAGGTAGTATTGTCTTTAGTGGCAATGATGCAGGTGGGGAATCCCCAGCGATATGGGATTTTTTTCTCTCTGAGCACTATTGTGATGAACTTTAGATCCCTGCGTTTTTGCAGGGTAGTAGGGCAGAGGTCCGAATAGATCTGTATGTCTATCCCAGCGTGTGTGAGCGGTGTGTTAGCCCTGGAGCCTTTCATGATCTCCTCTTTATCCCTGAACGAGAGTATCTTCACAATCACGTCTCTCGGGAGGGCCTTATTGGGGGGCCTGGGACGGAGTGCTCGGTGGGCCCTCTCAATTGGGATTTAAGGGGCTGATGGGGCTTTCTTTATGCTATGGAAGAGGCTCTGCAAATAGCCCATGATGGCAGTTGGGGAGACCGATTCAGGGATCCCACGAATCCTGATGTTATTGCACCAGCTCCTATTTTCTAGGTCTTCCATGAGTTTCTGTATCATATCTGCGTGTAGTTGGGTGTTTTCTCCTTGGAGTTGGAGTTCTGTGTTATGTTTTCGAGTGGATTCTTCCAGTTTCTGCACCCTGTTTTCCATTCCTTTAATATCTTGCTTAAATTCTACAAATAGATCCTTTACCGCTTGCATAGCAATTTTTATATCTTCTTTTGAGGATAGATATTTGAGGTCTTCTTTTGTAACATAATCAGACAGATCTGAGTTTGTGGGTATGTTTTGCATTTCTGCATCCTGTTGATCTCTTAAGTGAGTGTCTCTGGAGGAGGTTGTGGGGGGGTCTGCCGGTTTCAGGTAGTTATTCATTGTTGACAGTTTGCAATCTTTGATTAGTTTGGGGGGTTTCTTGTTTGGCATCACAGATTGTATTAATGTAAGTCCTTTATGTGCAGACTGGTGCTCTCTCCCTGCCTTTATTTCTTCAGTATTCATCAGTAAAAGATTTATGGAGTTTCAGCAGTGAAATCACCAAGCCTCACTGCACTTTCAATGTAATGGCCAGATAATACTTTTAGAATGGTGTAATTCCTCAGCCCCTCTGCTCTAAGTTTAAGGGTGTGCTTATGGAGTGTTAATGCCCCTTGCTTCAGAGTTTCTGCTAATGTGCCTTGTTTTAGGCCCTTTAAGATTAGGCCTCTCAGGTCCCTTGTGTGCCGAGTTATGTGACCCTCGTGATATCGCTGACTGAATGTGTGCTGTGGGTAAGGCTTTTGCCGTAGAGATGCCCCTTTATTTAATACCCTTTCTGCTCCGGTGTGGCTGTGGTAATTATGCAGGGGCTTGTCTACCCCAGTTCTGTCTCCCTCCATGCCGTGTGTAAAGTAAGTGAGGAGCGCCGGTACTTACTTGGATTCCTCCGTGGTCGCAAGTCAGGGCGGCTTGATACTGGATTATGGCTTGAGTGATTTGACTCTGGTTTCGCCGCAGGCTCCTGCCGACTGGTCCGTTGTTTAGAAGGTCCGGTGGCTGCGTGGGCTGTTAGAATGTAAGCAGCGTTTAGGTAGGCCCCAGAATTCTCGGAGGGGAAGATGGTTAGGTGTTGCCAGGAACACATCCCTGAGCGTTATTTTTTTTTTTGTATTATGCTGTGTAGAGTTAATCTTTTAGCTGCCATCGCTTGTTAGGTGATGGAATAAACAGGTTAATGGCACATTTTAGGCGGTTTTTAGACTTAGGGCTTCAGAACTGTACACTAAAGCAGCCATATTCCAGTGCGGCCAGGCTCCGCCCCCCCCCCCAATGTGCTTCTTTTACCTAATTTGCTTTGTTCTCTTTCTACACTTTGTTGAAAAGCATACCTTGGTAGACTTAGTAGCAGCAATGAACTAGTGGAAGCTAGCTGCTGATTTGTGGCTGCACATAAATGTCTCTTATCATTGGTCATCAGATGTGTTTAGCTTACTCCCAGTTGTGCAATGCTGCTCCTTCAACAACGGATACAAGATAATGAAGCAAATTTGATAATAGAAGTACATTAGAAAGTTGTTTAATTTTTTTTGAAAGAAAACAATTTGAGTTTCATGTCCCTTTAAAATTGGTGAAATTTTAGACTGTTTAGAAAAACAGGTGACTGAAAAGTCCTTCCTAGGGCCTATCAATGACTTTTGGTGCTGAATTTGATATTCCAAAACTGGGCTCAAAAGTAGTTTAAAAGTAAGCCAGAAAAGTATTGTGATCGCTGAGAAGTTGTCAGCTTCCTACTGTAAATAAGGCTTTTTTTGAGCTCCCCAAAAAAAAAAAACATTTGCTTTAGAGCCATATAGCTATATAGAGCTATATATATAGCTATGGAGCTATATACTATTTCTGTCAGATTAAAACACTATGCTTCATTGTAGTAAAAACAAACACACAAAGCAGTGGGTTATATTTAATAGAAATATGTATTATTCATCATATTAAGAGTTGTAGGTTTTCTTTTTTTAACTTCATTTGTGCTGTGTCCATTACTTCCTGTCACAGCTGCACAAGAGGGATGGGGTGTCTACAGGGAGGTGAGCTAGCAGTTTTTGCTTTGAAGTGTTGCTAGGGAGACATTTAGCTGCAATTAGTTTATTGCCCATGTTTAGTAGAGGACTTCTGCACACAAAAATATGTGACAATGGAACCTAGGTTCTGCAATGTCTGCTTGCTTATCTAGCTGTAGGCGGTGGCTACACTGAGAATTTATATAAGTGCTAATTCAGCAAAAAAGCAAGTAAGTTGTGGGCTTTTTTAACACAATCTGTTTCTTTTTTATGTTTACTTTAATATATTTTTTCTATTAAAGGAACAATGTTTTATATCCCTTTAACCTTGGCAGAGGTTGAACATATAGCTAAAGTCTCACTCAGAAGCCACAATGCATTACTTCTCCTGAGCAGGACATGAGCCAACCAGGAGATAAACATGCACATAGATATCAATGACAAGGGCTCCAATGCACTTGTATATGTTTACATATATGTATATGTGTACATCTTTAGACATGTATATGTATGTATCTCAATGTTAAAGCCCTTTGCCTGCCTTTTTTTCCCCTAACACCTGATATTTCATATCTTTGAGCCTTTATAACTTTTGTGTGCAATATGTTTTTTGAATGTTTATTATATGGTATTATTATGAGTGTAACTGTACTTTGTAATGCATTTTTGATCTGTTTTATGCAACTTTAATGTTTAATGAAATAGTTAACCAGAGCTCTTAAATCGCGGTTATCATTCTATAGAAAATCACGATTGCGCTCAATGGATCACTATTACTTTTAACTCGTAATACCAGCAGTAAGCCCGACAAGTGCAAACCGCTGCGATAAACCCCTTACCACTTTGGCGCAAGTTTTCACTTCAAGCGTAATGTCTCAGTAATGCTACTGTATGCAGTTTCATAGTCACACTTTAGTCACATCTCAAACTGTGATCTTCTCAATGACTCTGTGAGGAATTTCAGGCCATGGTATGTCACAAACTATATATACTGTGTGTGTCCGTTGGACTATTATGTATTCTTTTCTCAAAACGTCAGCAATCTTTAGTAATGTCAGCTGAAATAAGTTCTGTAGAAACTTTGCACTGGACCAAAAGTAAAATGTGTGTGTATGTCATATGGGGACTGCAGGGGTCACATACCTGATGTCTAATTTGGGCACATACCTGGTATGTGTGAGACCAAGAATCTGATTTATGGTCTGTTTGGGGCATATAGCTGTCATAAAGGGTGCTGCAAGGACCATGCATCTGACCTGATGTCACAAAATGGCCATACATTTGATCTCAAGCTTCAATTGAGTATATAGATGGCATAAACAAGGGCGGAGTATCTGAGGTGAGGTCTCACTTGGACATATCATGGACATGAAGGAGGCAGCAGGCCCATGAATCTGATTCAATAACTCATACATATAGCCCTGAAAATATTAATAAATATTCTTTTTTGTTTATCAATAAATGTGTCAACCAAATAACTACTCATGTGGGGGCTTAACGATCGTTTTGTATCAGGGTCCACTGTTCTTTACCATTCTATACCACATGTGTCTATCATAAGGCCTGCAGGCCTCAGTGTGGCACTTCAATGCTTTGCATGTGTGGCACATCGCTTCTACAAGCTGAATATTCTGTGTCTAAACAAGGAGAATAATGATAAGGAAAATTAGAGTAGATCTGGTATGAGTATTATCAGACAGATTTTGGCACTTGTGCAAATCAAATCAATGCATATACCTTGATAAAGCATCACTCAACTGGAATTATATTTATAGCAAGGATTTGTATATTTGTCTCATTAAGCAGGTTTTTTTTTTTTAAATGTTCTCATCTGCCTTTTGGGTGGAACAAAATTTTTAGTGTGAAAGTCAATCAGGTAAAGATATTGGACACCCCAGTGTATCCATTTCTTTAAACATGCTGGGCCCCATTTATTAACAAGCTGCCAGTCAAGGTTCCCAACTAAGGAAAATGTCCCCCCCCCCCCATGCTTGGAGCTTGCAAGGTAGCCAATGCAGTTATTAATGCACCTACACTTGCTTTTGCAGCCTCCCCCTGCTCTCACAAAACCAAATTCGAGAGAGCAGAGCTTGTCAATCATAATAAATCCATGTTAATTTATCTCTGCCACCTGTGAAGACAGCTTCTCCTTAACTTGCAGTTTACACCTCTACAGCTCCAAAGCTGCAGATGCAGCTTGAGAAAAAGAGCCCAGTATGTCTGCCTTTTATCAGTGCACACCATTAACATACGTTGCAGAATAATCATTATCAGTGTATTGGTATATGGACTATGCACTGCATATGTCTTATCATTCTGGACCGACTCATTATAAACTGCAGCATGTTGTTATCAGGATATACATATACTGGGGCATTATGCACTTCAGTACATTCATTTTTTCTTTTTTTATATATATATAAAATCAAATCAATGCATATACCATATACTATTTTTTTTTTAAATGTCAATTTTAGGCTTGAATTAAGCAAATTAATATTTATCAAATAATAGAACCACAGGTTTTCTCAGTAATTTTAAGTACTAGAAATAGACAAAACCATGCTGTTAAATTGCACATATTCAGTGTTCTTAGATTAATTGCATTTAAAGTGTAATAACTGTATCAATGCTAATAGAAAGTTATGTCAGCTCATAATGACCATTTACATATAAATTAATAGATTGTTACAATAATTACCTTATACCTACTTTAAATTAAAACTAGAATGGATAAGGAATTCATAAACTTTTCCTCATGCATTTCAGAAAATATATTTGTTATAAAAAGTTGTACTGAACAGCTTGTGATCTAAAATCTAGTAATTAATTATTCTGCAGCACTTCTATGTCTTTTGCAGGCTTTACATTCTCTTTATTTGTTCTTATAGACAGATGGGTTTTTTAACCACTCACCCTCATTTCAATGTATCAGAATGTAATATGACAACACAATTTCATATTTTCTGCATTTAATTCTGAACAGGGAGACTTAGACTGATACAGGGAGATCCTTGGGCGTTCTGAGTCCTACTGGCCAGGGGCATCATGGGTAGTAAATGGACAGGGTTAGCCCTGATATAGGCTAGGTTGAACATGTCATTGATTGTTAGGGGGCATGGCTAGGTAGGTCCTGGTTTCCTGCTTGAAAATAATTTTCATGGATTAAAATATGGCTGCCATATTTGAAAGGCTTATCATAAATGGTTTCCAATGAACAGGAACAACTTCAAAAAACAAAAATGTGTTAAACAATTTGCCTGCGATTGCCTTCCATTTGAAGTGTTAAAATTCAGCTTTAATGATTCAGATAAAGCATGCATTTTTAAACAATTTTTACTGTGTTCTTTTTGTATCCTTTGTTAAAAATTGTATCTAGATAGACTCAGGAATGTGCACATATCCCGAGCATTATATGGCAGCAGTTTTTGCAACAATTTTTGTAATAATGTGATACAATATTTGGCAAGCAAAACCTATTACAAGATTTGAATGTATACCTAGATCCCACAAAATAGTCTAGAGCACAGCTTATTGTCATATATTTGAGGATAACTTACTATTGATAGCTAAAACTGTACTACTAAATATCAAAAGGTTGTGGATGCTTGGGCTGAAAGTATTCCTGACTTTGTTGCTGTCTTGCAGGATTCCCTCACCTGTGGGGATCATCATACAACAACAGCAGCGCAGCCCTGCAGCAGTTGGGAGGCTGGAGTTGAGGGGTTTGTAGACCTTTGGCCCTCCACATCTGGAGCATCTGCATCCCTTCAGCAGAGCAGTGCTGTGGCACCTTCTTCTGGAGCTGGTGAGTCTGCTGTTTTTTCTCACACTAGCACCATGCTATAAGACAAGTCTTCAATCACATGTTCAAATATATATAGTTTCTAATAGTAGTATAGAAGACAGCACCTTTATATCATGTCTTGGGGCACGGAAAAGGACCAGCCAAGTCCAAATGTTCCAATGAAAAATAGATTTCCAGCCTCCAAGTTATAATTAAAAGACCTTTATTTTCTTTTTTATATATAGGTCATTAGGATTAGTGGGTGGAAGTCAGCTGGAGGCCAGTCTAAGTGTAGTAAGGCTATGCATGCTAGCAAAGTGGTTCAAGCGAGCTCTGGGGGTTCTTAGGTTCCCTTGAGGCAGGATGTTGTGGGGACAGTGTGGCAGGTTGCAGGGGATACCTATTCCTGTCTGGTTTGCACATTGCATGCATATTTAAAAATATGTGCCTTGAGAAAGATTCAAGAGGGGAGATATGTGAATATCTTTGAACTTTCAGTAAAAGCTTATAGGCAAAAGTAGCATAGTGAGAATAATACTGGCCCATAGAAATTAAAGCACCCAGATACATACGAGGAGTGGTAGAGGTGTTTTAGGGATTTTTGCCTCATGTTAAATGCACTATTAAAAGAAAGCCAATGGCACCACAACTGCTACAACAGAACATGCCCTTGTAATTTATATTCACAGTCCAATCCAGACAGAATTGGCAGTTACAGAGCTTGTATTAGCCATTATATTATTTAAAGGGAATAACCTTGTTCAAGCTGATAGATATCTTCTATTAGACTAAGTTAAAGCAACCTTAATAATGAAAGAAAGAGACCCACACTTCAACCTAATATGATTGTAAACCATCTTACACCATGCAATTACAAAATAAAATACATCCCATGAGAGAGAGACTATTAAAAACACGTTGAGAGTCCCCACGAAACTCCTGTATCCTCCCTTAGCATGTTTTGCCAAGCACTGGCTTTATTAAACTCTCTGACAAGTTTTTATTTCAACTTATATACAGGGAGTGCAGAATTATTAGGCAAATGAGTATTTTGACCACATCATCCTCTTTATGCATGTTGTCTTACTCCAAGCTGTATAGGCTCGAAAGCCTACTACCAATTAAGCATATTAGGTGATGTGCATCTCTGTAATGAGAAGGGGTGTGGTCTAATGACATCAACATCCTTTATCAGGTGTGCATAAATATTAGGCAACTTCCTTTCCTTTGGCAAAATGGGTCAAAAGAAGGACTTGACAGGCTCAGAAAAGTAAAAAATAGTGAGATATCTTGCAGAGGGAAGCAGCACTCTTAAAATTGCAAAGCTTCTGAAGCGTGATCATCAAACAATCAAGCATTTCATTCAAAATAGTCAACAGGGTCGCAACAAGCGTGTGGAAAAACCAAGGCACAAAATAACTGCCCATGAACTGAGAAAAGTCAAGCGTGCAGCTGCCAAGATGCCACTTGCCACCAGTTTGGCCATATTTCAGAGCTGCAACATCACTGGAGTGCCCAAAAGCAAAAGGTGTGCAATACTCAGAGACATGGCCAAGGTAAGAAAGGCTGAAAGACGACCACCACTGAACAAGACACACAAGCTGAAACGTCAAGACTGGGCCAAGAAATATCTCAAGACTGATTTTTCTAAGGTTTTATGGACTGATGAAATGAGAGTGAGTCTTGATGGGCCAGATGGATGGGCCCGTGGCTGGATTGGTAAAGGGCAGAGAGCTCCAGTCCGACTCAGACGCCAGCAAGGTGGAGGTGGAGTACTGGTTTGGGCTGGTATCATCAAAGATGAGCTTGTGGGGCCTTTTCGGGTTGAGGATGGAGTCAAGCTCAACTCCCAGTCCTACTGCCAGTTTCTGGAAGACACCTTCTTCAAGCAGTGGTACAGGAAGAAGTCTGCATCCTTCAAGAAAAACATGATTTTCATGCAGGACAATGCTCCATCACACGCGTCCAAGTACTCCACAGCGTGGCTGGCAAGAAAGGGTATAAAAGAAGAAAATCTAATGACATGGCCTACTTGTTCACCTGATCTGAACCCCATTGAGAACCTGTGGTCCATCATCAAATGTGAGATTTACAAGGAGGGAAAAAAGTACACCTCTCTGAACAGTGTCTGGGAGGCTGTGGTTGCTGCTGCATGCAATGTTGATGGTGAACAGATCAAAACACTGGCAGAATCCATGGATGGCAGGCTTTTGAGTGTCCTTGCAAAGAAAGGTGGCTATATTGGTCACTGATTTGTTTTTGTTTTGTTTTTGAATGTCAGAAATGTATATTTGTGAATGTTGAGATGTTATATTGGTTTCACTGGTAAAAATAAATAATTGAAATGGGTATATATTTGTTTTTTGTTAAGTTGCCTAATAATTATGCACGGTAATAGTCACCTGCACACACAGATATCCCCCTAAAATAGCTATAACTAAAAACAAACTAAAAACTACTTCCAAAACTATTCAGCTTTGATATTAATGAGTTTTTTGGGTTCATTGAGAACATGGTTGTTGTTCAATAATAAAATTAATCCTCAAAAATACAACTTGCCTAATAATTCTGCACTCCCTGTATAGCCATGCCTTATCAAGCACATCCAATCTCTCTGACATCATCAACATGCCACCTTCTATTGGGTGGAAAAATATAGCAAAACAGATGAGAAATTTTACACATTTAACTACCATTATATTGATGCTCTATTTTGCTTCTTAGATCTTTGAACATAGTTTACATTATTCATTATAGAGTAAGTATAGTAGATCATTTGGATATCAATAAACTGATTCTTTTTCTGGAAATGTGTGTTACCCGTTTTTTGGATAATTTCCCCATATTTTGCATTCTGCTCATTGGATTTAAATCCCTATATTACATATCCCTATTGGCATTTTAACATGAATGTAAGTATTCAAAAATTGTTTAATGATAAATAACCTTCAAAACAAGTACTAGTGTTATGACATGTATTTCTGATAATTGTGAATAGTCTGCGTGACAACATAAAGAATATAGAATGTGTGTTATTAACTGTGTCTTATTTAATAACTAAAAAGTGACAACCAAGGTAAAGAAAACAACTTATCTTATGATTAGTAAAGATGACATTTATATAACCAATATTTCAATGTTGTTACTCCTTTTGTTGTGTTGTAAAAACTCCAACATCTCTGATGACAGTGAAATTAATAAATAAATCTCAGTCTGATCCAGCCTAAAAAGATCAGCCCGACCCTGAAATACCATGCAATTCCCATCTGAACAAGGGAAATGGCAACCCCAGATAATCATTTCAGCCTCCTTTGGGTCTAGTTAGTAAGGTGCATACATATCCTTCTAGGTACATTGGGCAAGTGACCGAAAGGAGAACAAAATGTTTTTCGAGGTTGCCCTTTCTCATTTTGTCATTGGAAACCTTCAAAGAATGGGATTAAAATATAGCCACAAATCCTAAAATTTCCTCCATCTACTCACCACTTCTCTCTATTAGAGAAAACCCAGACCTACCATTAGGGAATTTAAAATCCTCTCATAGACCCACATATAGACTTAGAGGTGGAACTCTTAAATTTGCATCGACCAAGAAAATATAATATCACTAGAAAAGCTACAACAATGGGACTAAACATTCTTTTCTACATGGCTGTCCCGCTCGCAACTCATACATTACATCTCAACTCTTGACACAAATCCAGAATGCAACGAGACCTCACCCACTTCGAACATTTATGCACTCAGCAAACTCCCCCAAGACATACAGTTTCCCTCCTATACAAGCTTCTCTTTCTACCTGATGAACAAACATTACCTTCATACTCCTGGGCATGGTGTACAGAAATGAACATAGAACATGAGCCAAGGGCATGGTTTAAATCCTTTCAAACAGCAGCAAAAGCCTCCTCCTCTGCTAACATACATGAGATACACTTCAAACTCCTAAGTAGATGGTACCTTACTCCCTACAGACTACATAAAACTAATCCAAACATCAGTGAGAGATGCTGGAGAGGATGCGGACAGAGAGGTTCCATGCACCACATTTGGTGGACATGCCCTCTTATCACAGAATTTTGAAAATCCGTATTTAAACACATGTCCGAAATTATAGATGTTGCCATAACACCCAGTATGCAGTTATTACTATTTCTAGACATACCTAAAGTACATAACCAAATTAAAACATCCCATCTACTGGTAATGACTAAAAGCGCAAAAAAACTGATTCCTAAACATTGGAAATCAAGTACCTTCCCATCACTTCAGGAATAGCACTCACAAACATCTGATGTATTACAATTAGAGTGCTACCATTATCTAAAAACAAATAAATTGGATTATTTCCAGGAGATACTGGACCTGTGGGGCAGCTCCAAACTCTCAGCCAGATTACGAGCTTTGCGTTATGGCTGGCTCGCTAATAACTTGTATGTTATTTTCACCGCTCACCTTTCATAGCGCTGATATTACAGGTTTGCAAAAACTTGGCTTGTGCGGGCGATATGGTTGTGTTGAGCTCCATACCTCACCCAAATACAAACAGAGATTTGACGTGCTTGTGCTTGATTTCCCTATAGACATCAATGGTGAGAGCCGGCTAAAAAAAAGCCTAACACCTGCAATCGCGGAGCGTAAAGCTCTGTAACGCAGCCCCATTGATGTCTAAGGGGAAAAAAATTTATGTTTAATCCTAACACCCTAACATAAACCCGAGTCTAAACACCCCTAATCTGCCGCCCCCGACATCACTGACACCTACATTACACTTATTTACCCCTTATCTGCTGCCCCCAATGTCGCCACCACCTACCTACACTTATTAACCCTAAACCTCTGGCCTCCCACATCACTGACACTAAATAAATATATTAACCCCTAACGTAAACCTAAGTCTAACCCTAACCCTAACGTAACCCTAACACACCCTAACGTTAATATAAATAAAATAATTGTAAAAAAAACTTACTATTAATAACTAAATAATTCCTATTTAAAAATAAATACTTACTTACCAGTAAAATAAACCCTAAGCTAGCTACAATATAACTAATAGTTACATTGTAGTTTGCTTAGGTCTTATTTTTATTTTACAGGTAAGTTTGTATTTATTTTAACTAGGCAGACTAGTTAGTAAATAGTTATTAACTATTTACTAGCTACCTAGTTAAAATAAATACAAATTTACCTGTAAAATAAAACCTAACCTGAGTTACACTAAGACCTAACATAACAATAAAATTAAATAAATTAAATTAACAATATACAATTATCTAAATTACAAAAAAATAAACACTAAATTACACAAAATAAAAAAAGAAATTATCAAAAATAAAAACGAATTACTCCTAATCTAATAGCCCTATCAAAATAAAAAAGCCCCCCCCTAAAATAAAAAAAACCCCTAGCCTACACTAAACTACCAATGACCCTTAAAAGGGCCTTTTGCGGGGCATTGCCACAAAGAAATCAGCTCTTTTACCTGTAAAAAAAATACAAACAACCCCCCAACAGTAAAACTTACTACCCACACAACCAAACCCAAATAAAACCCTATCTAAATAAACCTAAGCACCCCATTACCCTGAAAATGGCATTTGGATGGGCATTGCCCTTAAAAGGGCATTTAGCTCTTTTAAATTGCCCAAAACCCTAAGCTAAAACTAAAACCCACCCAATAAACCCTTAAAAAAACCTAACACTAACCCCAGACGATTTACTTACAGTTTTTGAAAACGGGACATCCATCCTCATCCAGGCGGCAGAAGTCCTTATTGAAGCCGGCAGAAGTCTTCATCCAAGCGGGCAGAAGTCTTCATCCATCCAGCACGGAGCATCCTTTTCTTCCGATGGTTGCTGAAGAATGAAGTTTCCCTTTAAATAACGTCATCCAAGATTGCGTCCCTTACATTCCGATTGGCTGATAGAATTCTATCAACCAATAGGAATTAAGGGGGGGGGGGAATCCTATTGGCTGTTGAGCTTGCATTCTATTGGCTATTCCAATCAGCCAATAGAATGCGAGTTAAATCCTATTGGCTGATTGCAACAGCCAATATGATTTCCCCCCCTTAATTCCTATTGGCTGATAGAATTCTATCAGCCAATCAGAATGTAAGGGACCGCATCTTGGATTATGTAATTTAAAGGGAAACTTCATTCTTCAGCAACCATCGGAAGAAGAGAATGCTCTGTGTCAGATGTCTTGAAGATGGTGTGCCGGATGGATGAAGATAGAAGATGCTGTTTGGATGAAGACTTCTGCCAGCTTGGATGAAGACTTCTGCCGGCTTCGAGGTGGACTTCTACCCGCTTGGATGAAGACTTCTGCTGGCTTCAATGAGGACTTCTGCCGCCTAGATAAGGATAGATGTCCGGTCTTCAAAATCTGTAAGTGGATCGTCTGGGGTTAGTGTTAGGTTTTTTTAAGGGTTTATTGGGTGGGTTTTATTTTTAGCTTAGCCAATCAGATTGAGCTCGCATTCTATTGGCTGTTCCGATCAGCCGAAAGAATCCGAGCTCAATCTGATTGGCTGATTGGATCAGCCAATCCGAGTGAACTTGAATCTGATTGGTTGATTCAATCAGCCAATCAGATTTTTCCTACCTTAATTCCGATTGGCTGATAGAATCCTATCAGCCAATCGGAATTTGAGGGACGCCATCTTGGATGACGTCATTTAAAGGAACCTTCATTCGGACTTAGGACGTCGTTAGAAGAGGATGGATCCGCGTCGGCTGCTTCAAGATGGTCCCGCTCCGTGCCGGATGGAAGAAGATAGAAGATGCCGCTTGGATGAAGATGTTTGCCAGTCCGGATCTCCTCTTCTTGACGGATAGGATGAAGACTTCGGAGCCTCTTCTGGAACTCTTCTTGCCGGATAGGAGGAAGACTTCGGACCCTCTTCTGGATGGATCGGTGATACCCGGCGTGGTGAAGACAAGGTAGGAAGATCTTCAGGGGCTTAGTGTTAGGTTTTTTAAGGGGGGTTTGGGTTAGATTAGGGGTATGTGGGTTGTAATGTTGGGGGGGGGTATTGTATGTTTTTTTTAAATGCAAAAGAGCTGTTTTCTTTGGGGCATGCCCCGCAAAAGGCCCTTTTAAGGCCTGGTAAGGTAAAAAAGCTGTTACATTTTTATTTTAGAATAGGGTAGGGCATTTTTTTATTTTGGGGGGCTTTGTTATTTTTTTTAGGGGGGTAATTTAGTTTAGTTGATTTAATTGTAGATAATTGTAGATAGTTTATTTAATTAATTTATTGATAGTGTAGTGTTAGGTTTAATTGTAACTTAGGTTAGGATTTATTTTACAGGTAATTTTGTAATTATTTTAACTAGGTAACTATTAAATAGTTCTTAACTATTTAATAGCTATTGTACCTAGTTAAAATAAATACAAAGATGCCTGTAAAATAAATATAAATACTAAAATAGCTACAATATAATTATTATTTATATTGTAGCTATATTAGGCTTTATTTTACAAGTAAGTATTTAGCTTTAAATAGGATTAATTTATTTAATAAGAATTATTTTATTTCGTTAGAATAAAATTATATTTAACTTAGGGGGGTGTTAGGGTTAGAGTTAGACTTAGCTTTAGGGGTTAATACATATATTACAGTAGCGGTGAGGTCCGGTCGGCAGATTAGGGGTTAATAATTGTAGGTAGGTGGCAGCGGCGATGTTGGGGGCAGCAGATTAGGGGTTAATAAATATAATAAAGGGCTCGGCGGTGTTAGGGGCAGCAGATTAGGGGTACATAGGGATAACGTAGGTTGCGGGGTGTACGGAGCGGCAGATTAGGGGTTAAAAATAATATGCAGGGGTCAGTGATAGCGGGGGTGGCAGATTAGGGGTTAATAAGTGTAAAGCTAGGGGTGTTTAGACTCTGGGTTCATGTTAGGGTGTTAGGTGCAGACTTAGGAAGTGTTTCCCCATAGAAAACAATGGGGCTGAGTTAGGAGCTGAACGCTGCTTTTTTGCAGGTTTTTTTTCAGCTCAAACTGCCCCATTGTTTCCTATGGGGGAATCGTGCACAAGCACGTTTTTGAAGCTGGCCGCATCCGTAAGCACCGCTGGTATTGAGAGTTGCAGTGGCGGTAAATATGCCTGTACGCTCCCTTTTTGGAGCCTAAAGCAGCCCTTCTGTGAACTCTCAATACCAGCGTTGTTTAAAAGGTGCGGGGGGAAAAAAGCATGCGTAGCTAACGCACCCCTTTGGCCGCAGAACTCTAAATCTAGGCGATAGATTTTTAAGAGAACATTGTTACCGCATTCTCTGATTTCATGAGGTTTAAATAAGACAATAGGATTAGATAAAGGATATCGTAATTTATAGTTAAAATTTCAAGCAGTCATTAACTATTTAGGGGATTTATGTTTAAACCAATACATTGTCACTGATTTTGCAAAAGCAGTCCCAGACTCTTGGGGTAAGAGTCTATGCAAAATAAGGCCATATCTCAGGACCTTGAAAAAAAAAGAGAAGTTAAGACTTTTTGAGTGAAGTTTTCCCTTTTCCTATTTTTACCGTTTTTCTCATTTCCCCCTCCTGCTCCCCCCTCCCCTCTATATTTTATAGTTATACTCTCTCCAGGTCCCCCTTCTTCCTCAGGGGAGAGAGGGAGAAAAAAAAGGGGAAAAATATCACCAAATGTTTAATAAAACGATCTCAGAGTTTCTAAAGGGAAAGATCAGATAATCTATTTCCTTTTGTGGGAGTATCTTTATAAATGGTGCCCACTTTTTAAAAAAATAGGACTATATCATTCTCTGAGTTCATGTCAGTGTCCAGTTTCTCCATAGTACAATACTTTTTAAGATAATTTTTAATTTCAGTTAGACTTGGAGGCCTTTTATTTTTCCATTTTTTTAAGAATTAAGTTATTAGAGGCTGCAATTATTAAATTAATAATTCTGGAATTACCTAAAGCTGGATCTTGGTTTATTAAAAAAAAGGGAAATATTCTTCTCCGAAATCTTTAGGATTCTTATTATCCAGTGATCAAGTCTGGACCAGAGTTGTCATATTTTTGGGCACACCCATATCATATGAATTAGATCTGCTACCAATAACGCACATTTTGGGCATTTAGTAAACTTGAGGTTGTGCCATTTGTATCCCTTTTCAGGGGTGTAATAAGTACAATAAAGTAGTTTTAAATGGGTCTCTCTCCAGTCTGCCGACGCCGTAGTCTGTGATATTTTATTTATCGAATGTTTTATGAAGGCCCCCGTGAAGCTGCTTCCCGGGATTAAATTGTCCTATTTTGTAGCTATATCTGTTAAATTTAGGTCACCCCTTTGTCCAGCTAAAAGATTATACCAGGGAGATATTGTAAATATACAATTTTTGGCCATAACTGGCCAACCATCTAACTTTCCCCATGACCAGCTCCAGGAATAAACAGTGGTCTTACTGAATATATAGTGCCTTATTTGTAGGTAAGCATAGAAGTCTCGATGTTCGAGTTTAAATTCTTGCTTTAACTTATTAAATACTTTAATGTTATGCAGATCCTGATCTATAAATTGATGCAGAAAGATCAAGCCCTTTTTATACCAGTTACAAAATGGGAAATCATGTGTCCCATTTTGGAATTCCGGGCTTCCTAAAACCGTCTGATATTTAGGAATATCCAGGTTAATGCCAAGCAGTTTTCCAATTTTTTTCAAGGCCCGTATAACTACATATATAGTTTTAATTTGTTTAACCGGACCACCTATACTCCTAAGTGGGCAATGGATAAGGGCCATTGGTGAAAAAGAATGCAATATATTTCACTCTAAGCTATTATTCGTGAAATAATTTGCATCTGATATCCAATCAACCACAATTATGTCCAAAGTCGGTATCAAAATCTCCTTCCAGAATTCTTCACTATTTAATTTATCTGAAGCTTTAAATACATAGGCCTAGATTTAGAGTTTTGTCGGTAACGACCTGCGTAGCTAACGCCGGCTTTTTTCTGGCCGCACCATAAAAATAACTCTGGTATTGAGAGTCCACAGAAAGGCTGCGTTAGGCTCCAAAAAAGAAGCGTAGAGCATATTTAACGCAGCTTCAACTCTCGATACCAGAGTTGCTTACGCAAGCGGCCAGCCTCAAAAACGTGCTCGTGCACGATTCCCCCATAGGAAACAATGGGGCTGTTTGAGCTGAAAAAAAACCTAACACCTGCAAAAAAGCCGCGTTCAGCTCCTAACGCAGCCCAATTGTTTGCTATGGGGAAACACTTCCTACGTCTGCACCTAACACTCTAACATGTACCCCGAGTCTAAACACCCCTAACCTTACACTTATTAACCCCTATTCTGCTGCCCCCGCTATCGCTGACACCTGCATATTATTATTAACCCCTAATCTGCCGCTCTGTAAACCGCTGCTACTTACATTATCATTATGTACCCCTAATCTGCTGCCCCTAACACCGCCGACCCCTATATTATATCTATTAACCCCTAATCTGCTCCCCACAACGTCGCCTCCACCTACCTACACTTATTAACCCCTAATCTGCCGAGCGGACCGCACCGCTATTATAATAAAGTTATTAACCCCTAATCCGCCTCACTAACCCTATAATAAATATTATTAACCCCTAATCTGCCCTCCCTAACATCGCCAACACCTAACTTCAATTATTAACCCCTAATCTGCCGACCGGAGCTCACCGCTTTTCTAATAAATGAATTAACCCCTAAAGCTAAGTCTAACCACTAACACTAACACCCCCCTAAGTTAAATATAATTTTAATCTAACTAAATTAATTAACTCTTATTAAATAAATTATTCCTATTTAAAGCTAAATACTTACCTATAAAATAAACCCTAATATAGCTACAATATAAATTATAATTACATTGTAGCTATTTTAGGATTAATATTTATTTTACAGGCAACTTTGTAATTATTTTAACCAGGTACAATAGCTATTAAATAGTTAAGAACTATTTAATAGTTACCTAGTTAAAATAATAACAAAATTACCTGTAAAATAAATCCTAACCTAAGTTACAATTAAACCTAACACTATACTATCATTAAATTAATTAAATAAACTACCTACAATTACCTAAAATTAAACCTAACACTACATTATCAATACATTAATTAAATTCAATACCTACAAATAACTACAATGAAATAAACTAAATAATCTAAAGTACAAAAAATAAAAAAGAACTAAGTTACAAAAAATAAAAAAATATTTACAAACATAAGAAAATATTACAACAATTTTAAACTAATTACACCTACTCTAAGCCCCCTAATAAAATAACAAAGACCCCCAAAATAACAAAATGCCCTACCCTATTCTAAATTACTACATTTCAAAGCTCTTTTACCTTACCAGCCCTGAACAGGGCCCTTTGCGGGGCATGCCCCAAGAAGTTCAGCTCTTTTGCCTGTAAAAAAAACCATACAATACCCCCCCCAACATTACAACCCACCACCCACATACCCCTAATCTAACCCAAACCCCCCTTAAATAAACCTAACACTAAGCCCCTGAAGATCTTCCTACCTTGTCTTCACGCTACCAGGTTCACCGATCCGTCCTGAAGAGCTCCTCTGATGTCCTGATCCAAGCCCAAGCGGGGGGCTGAAGAGGTCCATGATCCGGCTGAAGTCTTCATCCAAGCGGGAGCTGAAGAGGTCCATGATCCGGATGAAGTCTTCATCCAAGCGGGAGCTGAAGAGGTCCATGATCCGGATGAAGTCTTCTATCAACGGCATCTTCAATCTTCTTTCTTCCGGATCCATCTTGCAGACCTCCGACGCGGAACATCCTCTTCTCCCGACGCCTACTAGCCGAATGACGGTTCCTTTAAGGGACATCATCCAAGATGGATGATGGAATCAGCCAATCAGAATCAAGTTCAATCCGATTGGCTGATTCGATCAGCCAATCAGATTGATCTTGCATTCTATTGGCTGTTCCGATCAGCCAATAGAATGCGAGCTCAATCTGATTGGCTGATTGGATCAGCCAATCAGATTGATCTTGATTCTGATTGGCTGATTCCATCAGCCAATCAGAATATTCCTACCTTAATTCCGATTGGCTGATAAAATCCTATCAGCCAATCAGAATTCGAGGGACGCCATCTTGGATGACGTCCCTTAAAGGAACCGTCATTCGGCTAGTAGGCGTCGGGAGAAGAGGATGTTCTGCGTCGGAGGTCTGCAAGATGGATCCAGAAGAAAGAAGATTGAAGATGCCGTTGATAGAAGACTTCATCCGGATCATGGACCTCTTCAGCTCCCGCTTGGATGAAGACTTCATCCGGATCATGGACCTCTTCAGCTCCCGCTTGGATGAAGACTTCAGCCGGATCATGGACCTCTTCAGCCCCCCGCTTGGGCTTGGATCAGGACATCGGAGGAGCTCTTCAGGACGGATCGGTGAACCTGGTAGGGTGAAGACAAGGTAGGATGATCTTCAGGGGCTTAGTGTTAGGTTTATTTAAGGGGGGTTTGGGTTAGATTAGTGGTATGTGGGTGGTGGGTTGTAATGTTGGGGGGGTATTGTATGTTTTTTTTTACAGGCAAAAGAGCTGAACTTCTTGGGGCATGCCCCGCAAAGGGCCCTGTTCAGGGCTGGTAAGGTAAAAGAGCTTTGAAATGTAGTAATTTAGAATAGGGTAGGGCATTTTGTTATTTTGGGGGTCTTTGTTATTTTATTAGGGGGCTTAGAGTAGGTGTAATTAGTTTAAAATTGTTGTAATATTTTTCTTATGTTTGTAAATATTTTTTTATTTTTTGTAACTTAGTTCTTTTTTATTTTTTGTACTTTAGTTAGTTTATTTAATTGTAGTTATTTGTAGGTATTGTATTTAATTTATTTATTGATAGTGTAGTGGTAGGTTTAATTGTAGATAATTATAGGTATTTTATTTAATTAATTTATTGATAGTGTAGTGGTAGGTTTAATTGTAACTTAGGTTAGGATTTATTTTACAGGTAAATTTGTAATTATTTTAACTATTTTAGCTATTAAATAGTTCTTAACTATTTAATAACTATTGTACCTGGTTAAAATAATTACAAAGTTGCCTGTAAAATAAATATTAATCCTAAAATAGCTACAATGTAATTATAATTTATATTGTAGCTATATTAAGATTTATTTTACAGGTAAGTATTTAGCTTTAAATAGGAATAATTTATTTAATAAGAGTTAATTAATTTCGTTAGATTAAAATTATATTTAATTTAGGGGGGTGTTAGTGTTAGGGTTAGACTTAGCTTTAGGGGTTAATACATTTATTAGAATAGCGGTGAGCTCCCGTCGGCAGATTAGGGGTTAATAAGTGTAGGCAGGTGGAGGCGACGTTGTGGGGGGCAGATTAGGGGTTAATAAATATAATATAGGGGTCGGCGGTGTTAGGGGCAGCAGATTAGGGGTACTTAAGTATAACGTAGGTGGCGGTCGGCAGATTAGGGGTTAAAAAAATGTAATCGAGTGGCGGCGATGTGGGGGGGCCTCAGTTTAGGGGTACATAGGTAGTTTATGGGTGTTAGTGTACTTTAGAGTACAGTAGTTAAGAGCTTTATGAACCGGCGTTAGCCCAGAAAGCTCTTAACTACTGACTTTTTTCCTGCGGCTGGAGTTTTGTCGTTAGAGTTCTAACGCTCACTTCAGCCACGACTCTAAATACCGGAGTTAGAAAGATCCCATTGAAAAGATAGGATACGCAATTGACGTAAGGGGATCTGCGGTATGGAAAAGTCGCGGCTGAAAAGTGAGCGTTAGACCCTATTTTGAGTGACTCCAAATACCGGAGTTAGCCTAAAACCAGCGTTAGGAGCCTCTAATGCTGGTTTTCACGGCTAACGCCAAACTCCAAATCTAGGCCATAGAGATTTGAATAGTATTTATGAAACAACTCAGCAATTTCTTCCGAAGTTTTATATTCCTTATCTTCCTCTTTAATTAGTTCGATTGAGGAGGTCTTTTTCCGATTTCTAACTAGATTGGCTAGTAATTTTCTTACCTTGTTACCATGCCTGAGAAATTTCGATTGAAATTTTAAATCTATATGGGACATTTGATTTAACAAAAAAGTGTCTCTAAGTTTTTTAGCTCTTACATATTTTAACCAATTTTCTTCAGTGTTCAAGAGGAGGTAATGATTATAGGAGTTAACTACAGCTTCAGTGACTTCCCTTTCTCTAGCTCTATTCTTTTTATTTAAGCTTGCTACATAAGCCATAATCTCTCCCCTGAGAACCGCCTTGGCAGCTTCCCAGAAAATTAATGGTTTATCTTGCGGATCTTGGTTGAAATGCTTGTATTCCTCGATTTTCATATTAAGCCAATTCTTAAATTTAAAATTTTTAGACAAAAACTTAGGAAAAAAAAAAAGCGGTGAGGGCCAAATTATAATTTATGCATTGGTATTTCTAAGATAATTGGAGCATGGTCTGATACGGAAATTGGAGTTATCTTTGTCTTCACCCCCAGCCTCCACAACTTCTCATTGATGAGAAACATGTCGATTCTGGAAAGGGATTTAAAGCATTTAGATTGACAAGTGTAGTCCCTTATCTCTGGGTGCTGCTGTCTCCATATATCCTTTACAGCTAGATTTTTAAAAATAACTTAAATATCTTAGACTCTAGGGCATCTCTTTTGGTCTTAACCTGTTTTGACTTATCCCTCATTCTGTCTGTTTTGGGGACATGTTGAAGTCCCCAGCAAGAATGAGATAACCTTCCATGATTTGCAGTATCGTAGACTGGAGAGAGGCCCAGAATTAGGGTTGAAATTATTTGGTCCGTATATATTACAAAGTGTGTAAATAGAATTTGCTATTTTTACTTTTAAAATAAAAAATCTACTTTCTGAATCTGAAAAATCTTCTAGAATTTCATAACTCAAATTTTTCCCAAATAAGATTGCAAGCCCTCTTTTCCTATTTAAACTTGGTGTTGCACGAATTTCAGCAACCCAAGAAGTTCTCAATTTGGCAGCTTCCGTCAGATTTAGATGTGTTTCCTGTAAGAAAGCAATATTTGTTTTTAGTTTTTGAATAATAGTAGGTTTTATTTAGATTTATTTTAATTATATTTAAGTTAGGGGGTGTTAGGGTTACGTTAGGTTTAGGGGTTAATAGGTTTATTATAGTGGCGGAGTGGGACGGGCGGCAGATTATGGGTTAATTATATT
This sequence comes from Bombina bombina, assembly GCF_027579735.1. NCBI lineage: Eukaryota > Metazoa > Chordata > Amphibia > Anura > Bombinatoridae > Bombina > Bombina bombina. Next base: position 964,551,932 of record NC_069499.1, read on the forward strand.
TAAATAGTGTTTTTGATGCGGGAGGGCGGCGGTTTAGGGGTTAATAATTTTATTATAGTGGCAACGATATCGGGGAGCGGCGGAATAGGGGTTAATACATTTGATGTCCGGAGCAGCAGATCTTGTCATTTTAGGCTGTACCGCTCACTTTTTGGCCTCCCTGCAAAACTCGTAATACCGGCGCTATGAAACTTCCATTGAAAAATGACTTTTCTTAAAGTGCGGTACTGATGCTGCATGATGGCCACAAAAGTGTGTGGTACAGCTATTCTGACAAGACTTGTAATAGCGGCGTTAGGGAAAAAGCATTGTTATGGGCCATAACGATGATTTTTTACTCATAACACCAAACTCGTATTCTGGCGGATTAATTGATAAAAGATAAAACCTTGATTAACTCCAAGGCATTTCCCCTTTCTCCTTCCCCCTCCATCCCCCCTACTCATCCCTTTTTACCTAAATAAATTCAAATTAGAACAGGACCCTGTAATCCCCCACACTAGTTCACCACCCACCTACAGCATATTAGTGAATAATAATAATTAATGCAACTAACTACCCTTCCTCTTCTAATCCCCTCTTTGTTACCTTTATGTTGATGGTTATAAAAAGTTAAACTGAATAAGCATTTTCTCACTAATCTAAGTTTGGTCAATTCACCACAACAAAGTATTCTTGATCCTTGATTGACGGAATCTTTAGTTATTCATACAGGGAGTGCAGAATTATTAGGCAAGTTGTATTTTTGAGGATTAATTTTATTATTGAACAACAACCATGTTCTCAATGAACCCAAAAAACTCATTAATATCAAAGCTGAATAGTTTTGGAAGTAGTTTTTAGTTTGTTTTTAGTTATAGCTATTTTAGGGGGATATCTGTGTGTGCAGGTGACTATTACTGTGCATAATTATTAGGAAACTTAACAAAAAACAAATATATACCCATTTCAATTATTTATTTTTACCAGTGAAACCAATATAACATCTCAACATTCACAAATATACATTTCTGACATTCAAAAACAAAACAAAAACAAATCAGTGACCAATATAGCCACCTTTCTTTGCAAGGACACTCAAAAGCCTGCCATCCATGGATTCTGTCAGTGTTTTGATCTGTTCACCATCAACATTGAGTGCAGTAGCAACCACAGCCTCCCAGACACTGTTCAGAGAGGTGTACTGTTTTCCCTCCTTGTAAATCTCACATTTGATGATGGACCACAGGTTCTCAATGGGGTTCAGATCAGGTGAACAAGGAGGCCATGTCATTAGATTTTCTTCTTTTATACCCTTTCTTGCCAGCCACGCTGTGGAGTACTTGGACGCGTGTGATGGAGCATTGTCCTGCATGAAAATCATGTTTTTCTTGAAGGATGCAGACTTCTTCCTGTACCACTGCTTGAAGAAGGTGTCTTCCAGAAACTGGCAGTAGGACTGGGAGTTGAGCTTGACTCCATCCTCAACCCGAAAAGGCCCCACAAGCTCATCTTTGATGATACCAGCCCAAACCAGTACTCCACCTCCACCTTGCTGGCGTCTGAGTCGGACTGGAGCTCTCTGCCCTTTACCAATCCAGCCACGGGCCCATCCATCTGGCCCATCAAGACTCACTCTCATTTCATCAGTCCATAAAACCTTAGAACAATCAGTCTTGAGATATTTCTTGGCCCAGTCTTGACGTTTCAGCTTGTGTGTCTTGTTCAGTGGTGGTCGTCTTTCAGCCTTTCTTACCTTGGCCATGTCTCTGAGTATTGCACACCTTGTGCTTTTGGGCACTCCAGTGATGTTGCAGCTCTGAAATATGGCCAAACTGGTGGCAAGTGGCATCTTGGCAGCTGCACGCTTGACTTTTCTCAGTTCATGGGCAGTTATTTTGCGCCTTGGTTTTTCCACACGCTTCTTGCGACCCTGTTGACTATTTTGAATGAAACGCTTGATTGTTCGATGATCGCGCTTCAGAAGCTTTGCAATTTTAAGAGTGCTGCATCCCTCTGCAAGATATCTCACTATTTTTTACTTTTCTGAGCCTGTCAAGTCCTTCTTTTGACCCATTTTGCCAAAGGAAAGGAAGTTGCCTAATAATTATGCACACCTGATATAGGGTGTTGATGTCATTAGACCACACCCCTTCTCATTACAGAGATGCACATCACCTAATATGCTTAATTGGTAGTAGGCTTTCGAGCCTATACAGCTTGGAGTAAGACAACATGCATAAAGAGGATGATGTGGTCAAAATACTCATTTGCCTAATAATTCTGCACTCCCTGTATGCAGGACTTACTTCATTCTGGACATTAGAAACGTTTAATATCTATCTGCAAATGGAAAGTCTTTGAAACGTGATACTCAACATAATTTATACCAAAGACACAAAGTGAGAAAACCTAATACCCAACAAGAATTAAACAACGTCCCATCTCAAAATATACTGCACAGAACAGGAGCAATTTAAGCTCAACAGTCTCAGGTAGTGGACAGGTGTCGAGGTAAAGTTCAGGCAAAAAGGTAGTGGTCTGACTTGCTTCTCTTGGCAACCTATTGATATGGTACCTAGACCGAGAAGAGGGGGTGATCGTGAAGTAGCACTCTCCAAAAGAGAGATGCTGTGGATCTTTAAGATGGAAACCAGAGTCCCAAAAGGATTGAACTCTGAGTTTGATCTTATAAATTACTGGGAATAGGATTGAATGTATTATTCCTTGTTATGCCTACTATTATATTCCTCAAGGTTATTCTTACTGCTATCTATACAAAACAAACAATCATCTAAAACATTACACTTATTTGTATATATGTACATATTACAGTTTCGATCTAGAGATATAATCACTAATTACTCCATCTCTTAGAATATAGGTCCTCTTAGATTTTTCAAACAGTATGTAATTCCACGGATTAAGAAAATAGGGTATTGTGTCTCTATATATATTTGTATATTTCTAACATCAATGCACAGAGGTAACTTTTACGTGAACGCATAGTTGTGTAACAGGTAATCAGAAGCCTGAAATAGTGGCCCTTACCCTCATGTATGTGATACAATCACAAATTCAGGACGAAAGCATTTTTGAAAGTTAAATAACTCTTTGCTAATTGTTAGACTGTTAATTCATAATTTATATCATGTTGATTGTAGACCATGGTTTTTGTTAAAGAATGCCCAGGTTAAATAATACACTGCAGATAATAGTATTCAAATATGATATAACTCTTCATTTATTTGTTTATACCGGGAAGGAAAAATGTACAAAAAATGGACTCATGACCTCTTGTTGCTCTGTTATCTTTTGTTCACAACCAGTATATATGGGGTTAAAATAAACTCAGGGCGTGTTGTTTCTCAATATGTTTTTAGCCAATGAGGTTGTTCTTACTTATGTACATAAGGAACACCTGTGGCTGGCTTCAGTATGCTATGATTACGGCTATGCCGAAACGCGTAAGCCTGCCAGCCAGAGGTGCCCCATATTGTCTCTTTTGACACTGTGTTGTCCTACTTTATTTTATATATACCAAATAAAGGTTATATTTTATTTTATTTTATACTAGCGCTCTCAATCGTTTTCTTTGGTGGACTTCACTCAACATAATTTGTCACCTAATGTATACTATATGTTAACGATGCCTTCGCTGTTTTCATTTTTCTACATCTCTGTATATGTTTAAATGCCAATAAAAACTTTAAAACTGAAAAAAATGTCAATCTCTCCATTATGTATAAGAAGAGGAAGATTTTGGATAGGATAGAGAATTCAGGAAAATATGATAGTTTTTATAAGGCTTACTCTGGTGGATAAGGAAAGTGGAAGGACTGACTAATTCTTGAGGTTCCAATTTACTTTTATCATCAAATTTGCTTTGTTCTCTTGATATTCTTAATTGAAAGCTAAACCTAGGTAGGCTCATGTGCTAATTTCTAAACCCTTGAAGGTTATCTCTTATCTGAATGCATTTTGACAGTTTGTCACAGCTAGAGGGCATTTGTTCATGTGTTCCATATAGATAACATTGTACTCATGCCCGGGGAGTTACCTAGGAGTCAGCACTGATTGGCTAAAATAAATGAATGTCTGTCGAAAGAACTGAAATTTGGGGGCAGTCTGCAGAAGCTTAGATACAGATAATCACAGAGGTAATATATTAATATAACTGTGTTGGTTATGTAAAACAGGGAAATGGGAAATAAAGGGATTTTCTATCTTTTTAGACAATATAAAATCTGGAGTAAACTGTCTCTTTAACTCTATCCCTGCTACATTTAAAAAAAAAAAAATACTGTAAACCATTAACCCCTATCCATCTAATATAATTAATTTCCTAATCCCTTTCAGTAATCTCCCTTTTAATGAAATTGTATTAACCCCTTCCTCACTGCATTTTATTCATTTATCTTTTCACTCCATTTACTGAATCTCATTAACCTCCCCTCAATCAGTTTAGTTAATCATCATCTTCACAATTTTCATTAATCCTTCTCCACACTACATTACCTCTTCATTCCCATTTAATTTAATAAACATATTTTCAGTGCTTCTCACTTCCCTTTGTTAAACTCCTCCCTAATACAATGCATAAATCCTCCTCCATATTATCATTGCATCACCCTACCAACATCCATTGAGCTTAATCTATCTATTCTTCACTCTATTTAATGAAGTGAAATATAGATATGTTCATGTATAAAGAGAAATTTTATTTCCTTCAAAAGTAAAACACAGAGGCTGTAGTTTTGTACCAACTTATAATTTAACCTTTTACCTACTGGACTTTATTGTCTTGCCATGCCTACCCCTACAACAGCCAAGGTTTAACGGGTATATAGGGCGAGATTACATATACCGGGCAAGCTTCAGCGCAACTGCTGAAACCTGCACCACCAGTAATTTGACCTTGAACATCAGGGTATTACATAAACCCCGCCGACAGTTCATAAAGTACCACAAATCGGATAAACTAGCGATGTCCAGAAATGAGCGTAAATATACATTTCTGGAGTCGTCAGAAACTGCCGGCGCCTAAGAAAATAAAAAAAAAATTAAATCTCCCATGAAAATCTAGACCGCCTCCCAAAAATAAACCAGACACGTAAAATCCCTATATCCACCATCAAACCCACATCGCAAGTAACAATAAAAGTATTAACCCCTAAACCGACAACCCCCACAACGCAATAAGTCTAATTAAACTAATAACCCCTAATCCGCAATTCACCCATATCGTGATCTACCTAATAAAACTATTAACCCCTAATCCGCCATTAACCAACATCGCAACAAACCTAATAAAACTATAAACCCCTAATATGCCAAACCCACACAACGCAATAATCCTAATAAATCTATTAACCCCTAATCTGCAAAACCCTCACAATGCAAATAACTAATTAAATTACTAAGCCCCCTAACCTAACACCCCCTAAATCAACCCCAATTACCTAAATTACTAAGTTACAATTAAAATAAAAAAAGCTAACATTACTTAAAAAATAAAAAAATAAAAAATTTAAATTAATCTAAGATTACAAAAAATAAAAAAGTCTAACATTAGATAAAATAATAAACCAAATTATCAAAAATAAAAAATATAAACCTAATCCCTATGAAAATAAAAAAGCCCTCCAAAATAAAAACACCCCCTAATCTAACGCTAAACTACCAATAGCCCTTAAAAGGGCCTTTTGTAAGGCATTGCCCTAAGTTAAACAGATATTTTCCTTAAAAAAAAATACTAAGTCCCCCCTCTAACAATAAAACCCCCCACCCAACAAACCCCTCAAAATAAAGAAAAAAACTAACACTAAAAAATCCTAGACTATCCATTGCCCCTAAAGGGGCATTTGTAAGGGCATTGCCCTTAAAAGGGCATTCAGCTTTTTTAAGAGTGCCCAGAAATCCCTAATCTAAAAAAAAAACCAAACCCCCCCAAAAATAAAAAAAAGCCTAAGTCTAACCCCTCAAATAGGTACTCAACATTCCTGAAGTCCGGCGGAGAAGGTCCTGTTCCAGTCGGTGAAGTCTTCTTCCAAGCGACTGACATCTTCTTAAAAGCGGGGACCTTTTCTTCTTCAACCAGGACCAAGTCGGCACAGAGCGGAGATGAGTGCGGAACAGGACCGTGGAGGATCCTCTTCATAGGATCGCCACCGTACACTGAATAGTGAATTCAAGGTACGCATTTAGAAATGTCGTTGCTTGCATTCCTATTGGCTGATTTCCATCTTCAAATTTAAATCAGCCAATAGGATGAGAGCTACTGAAATCCTATCGGCTGATTTGAACAACCAATAGGATTTCAGTAGCTCTCATCCTATTGGTGTATAAGGGGTTAATAGATTTATTAGGATTATTGCGTTGTGTGGGTTTGGTGGCTTAGGGGTTAATAGTTTTATTAGATTTGTTGAGATGTGGGTTAATGGCAGATTAGGGGTTAATACTTTATTAGGTTTATTGCAATGTGGGTTAATGGCGGATTAGGGGTTCATATACTTTATTAGGTTTATTGCGATGTGGGTTAATAGCGGATTAGGGGTTCATATACTTTATTAGTTATTGCGGTGGGGGATTGCAGTTAACAGGTAGATCGATATTGCGTATGTGTTAGGTGTTAGTTATTTTCAGGAGGTAGATAGATATTGCGCATGCATTAGGTGTTAGCTATTTTCAGGAGGTAGATAGATATTGTGCATGCGTTAGGTGTTAGTTAATATTTTCAGGCAGTTACGGGAGTTACTTTGCTCACATACTCAGTGCAAGGCTTGCTGTGCCTGCCTATGTGTGGCAAGGTGAAAATGGAGTCAAATTTCTCCATTTTCGCCACGTAAGTCCTTGCACTGAATATGTGATACCGATTTGCGAAGCAGTTCTATGTTAGCTTATGGGAGTAAAAATTGCGGCCGACGGGTGAAATATATGTGTCGCATTTATATGCGGCGCTGTATATGTGATACCAAAACCGTGTAAAAACTGGCTTAGCCGGCTTTTGCGGGCAACCCTGCATATGTAATCTTGCCCAAAAATGTTTATAAGCCATTGTTCCCTTTGTTGCAGTTAAAACCACAGAAATTAAAATATTAGATATGTCTGAAGAATGGCAAATTGTTGTGGTGTAACCTGTTAGATAACCTCCCTCTCCTATCTTTGGAGAGCTGGGTTTTTTCTATGTTACCTTATTATGTTTTTCTTTTTGCTTAACTTCTTGTTTGGGGTGGATGAAATTATGGCTATTTTACAGACAGAGCAAACAGGAAGGAGATATACCTTGCACAGACAATTGCTTCTCCAGTCCTGAAAATGAGGGTATAGTTATTGCCAATGCCTACAGGAGAAACAAAAGCACATTGTGAAGATTGCTGAGAAATCAACAATATGATTTTATATGTATCTAGCAATTAAATATCCACTAATACACACAAAAAAACAACACAGTAAAGTATGACTTATACATTTTAAGTAGTATTTTGATTTATATTATTTACATTAGGTATATTGAAGGCAATCAGAGGGCTAGTCAGAGACGGGTCAGAGAAATCTTATATTCCAAACTGTTATTTATTTAATACAGTTGTATTGCAGAAATTATAACTTAAAATTAGCTGTCTTTATTTACTCTGGAACTTAGTGAAAAATGTGAAGGTGAGATAAAATCACATATATTTCCAATATTTCAGATACTGGAGCCATCTTTTTGTCCCTTTCTGGAACTTTTATAAATTATCTGAATTATCTACTCATTGAAAGAAAAGCATTGTTATTATTTTTCCTAACAAAATAATTTCTTGAACATTTCTGTTGTTATATTTCTATAATTAGAAATATATGCTCCCTTAAATTCACTGGCTAACACTGAACCATCTGTCTCTTGTGACATCAACTGCAGCACTATTTTCCTAACTTTACATTCTCTGACAGAAAAGAGACACTTGTTCTGTCAGTTGCATCATAGAAATAAAACTGCCAGTCAGACACCTTTTTCTTCAAACTTTTCTTCATCTGACAGCTTTTAAGCTGCTTTGTCCAGTAATAGTTTTCTTACTCATTTGACAGCTTCTTCAGCTCCCCCCCCCCCCCACTACATCAATCAGAGAAAGTTTACTTTTTTAGTCATCTATTCAACTAAACATTTTTACCACAAGGTACAACAAAATCAATGAGAGACCTTTCATCTTTGGCCAAATGCTTTTGGATTACTTCAGTGTAATGCATAGAAAATAAACATTTTCACAGCAGGACAGAATATTTAGAAGTGTCTTTAAAATAGTAAAATAAATTTAAATGTACCATTTCCATTTGGAAATAGATCATTTGTAAAAAAAAAACCCCAGATGTCTGAACATTATGGCAGTATGCTTCTGTTATTGCTGCACTTGAAAAATAAAAACACACCATTGTAGGCCTAAATAAGCCTCTGCTTTATCCAAGCTTTTAGGTGAAAAAATATGTTTGTGCTAAAAACATGTTCCTTAAAATGCATAAATAGGAAACACGTTTTCAATATATAAAGAGAGACTTAGGGCTCCATGTACTAAGCAGTCAGCGAGCTACCCGCAACAAATCTCGCGTCAAAACTCGCAAACTGATATGTACAAAGCCGTCAATTATGTTAAAACTCGCATCTTTAAAATTGCGAGCGTACTTATCCGCCAAACCTCGCTACCGCTCCATTTTTCACTGTAATTAGACACATTTGACCACCAACTCGCCAAAAAACGAATGTACTAAAAAATCTATTTGTCCGCTCGCTACAATTTCCGCTCCCACCTCGCTATTTTTGCCTCGCCACCTTTTAGGTGGCGGGCAAGGTACAAAACAATAGGAAAGTCAATCTAGACGCCAGTCTAGACATATATAAAAGGCAGTAATATCAGCATTGTACTTACAGCATAACTGGCGTCTAATTTGTCTCTCATTTCCATGTACATAAATTGCGCCCAATTTGTCGACTGTAATTAAAGAGTAATCTATTTAAATTTGTATTGTTAGTTGTCAATCTTTATAATTATTTTTATATTAATATTTATATATTATCAGATCCAGATGAAGCCATATCCAAATTGTAAATAAATATTACAAAAATAACGCTCTGTTATCACTCTTCAAAAAATTTTGAACAATAATAAAGTTGTTTAGATAAGTTGAACTTTTATAGGAGCAAAATTCTATTCCCGCGACTACTATGATGTTCGTGACACCTTGCATGTCACGTGTTAATAATTGGCCAGACAATTCAACTGAAAGTTAAGTACCATCAGCTTAGTCGCGGCGAGCGAGGCGTCAAATTTATCAACAATCCGCAACTGCTCGCGGCGGGCTAGACTTGTCTATTTATTGGGGGAATATTAGTACATAGCGACAGCGGACACCATTTCGCCCGCGGCGAGTAACGGCGAGTTTATCCGCGTCTACAATGACGGATGAATTGACGGCTTAGTACATGGAGCCCTTAAACATGTATTTGAACAGCAATGTAGCTAAATAGACGGTATTCAACTCTAAAATAGTAAAAAAATAAAGCAGTACTATTCAGATTTGTCTCTTAAATCGTTAAAATGTCTCCTCGGATTTTTGAAATCTAAAACCATGTTGCATGTTGAAAATTCATTATGAGGCCTTTAGAAATCATTAGAAATGTTATAAAATTAAAACTTAAATAAATAAAACAAATATAGCAACTTTTTGAGAGGCCGCATAATAAGTTTGAAAATATATGTGCGATTGAACAGTCTGGAGTTTGCAAATGCTAGGTAAGTTTATTTTAATATATGCAATAACATATATGTATTTTATATACAGACCCGCACTGCAGTCCTTTTAGGGACATTGCAGTGATGCAAAAGTCGGTTCAGATTAGATCCAGCACAATCAGCTCATTAACTCTTTTTCTATGGCTTGTTTTCTGTTGACATTGGTGTATAATAAAGAACCCTAATCTCCTATGTAGATTCTAATAAATATACATAGCTAATAAATAGATAATGATCATTGATGAATTTTGAAGGTCACTTAATCCACACTTTTTTTTAACACTTTAGAGGGTGAGGCACATGAAAGCAATATTATTCGGTGTCGCATCTAAATGAGGGGTTTTAAATATAAATGAATGTGAATGTGAAGGTACATTCCTTTCCACCCAATCAGATTATTGATGATGTCCTCATCGGCCAGTAAACAAATTATCCTTAGATTTTTGTTGTAATAATAATTTCTTTCCATTTCAATGTTAGCTTTAATGCTTTTTTTAATGAGTATTTTTTTTCAATGTGTTTTTGTTTAAAGTGATGGTAAATCCTAGCGTTTGTGAAACCCTATGATTGACCAGTGAAACAAATAAATGGTACTTTCAGTCATCAGGAATAAAATACTTCATGCTGAAAGTTCCTTTATTTGTTTGAAGCGTTCGCCACACTGAGCTACACTTCCACCTCTTAGCCAATAGCCGTGCGGGCCAGCTGGCACCAAGCCGTAAAGCTAGCACAGCTATTGGCTAATTGGTGTAAACATCACCTTACAGCAAGCTAGCGTTCTGCTATGGGCTGCCTGAGGAGCTCAAACAAATAAAGGAACTTTCAGCATGAAGTATTTTATGCTTCTTGACTGAAAGTACCCTTTATTTGTTTCACTGGTCAATCCTAAGATTTCACAAACGCTAGGATTTAACATCACTTTAAACAAAAACACATTGAAAAAAAATACTCATTAAAAATAAATCAATGAAAAAACATGAAAAGAAATTATTATCACAACAAAAATCTAAGGATAATTTGCTAACTGGCTGATGAGAACAGGGAAGGAGAAAAAAAGGCAGGAGGACCTAAACAGAAGGCACAACCTCTTGATCAACCTTTTTTCCAAAAAAAGTCCCAGCAAAGGCAAAAGTATCACATTCGTAGAATTTTGGGAAAGTATTCAAAGAGGACCATGTTGCCGCCTTGCAAATCTGTTTCACAGAAGCTTCATTTGTGAAAGCCCAAGAAGAGGAGACAGCGCTAGTGGAATGAGACGTAATTCTCTCAGGAGGCTGCTGACCAACAGTCTCATAAACCAAACAAATCATACTTCTTAACCAGAGGGAAAGAGCAGTAGAAGTGGCCTTCTGATCTTTATGCTTTCCAGAGCAAACAACAAAAAGGGCAGAATGTTGTCTAAAACTTCAGTAGCTTGAAGGTAAAACTTTAGAGCACGCACAACATCCAAGTTATGCAAAAGACGTTCCTTATGAGAAGAAGGATTAGGACAAAAACAAGGAACTACAATTTCCAGATTAAAGATTTGATCTGATACCACATTAGGGAGAAAACCCAATTAGTAAGAAGGACTGCCTTATCTGCATGAAAGATAAGATACGGGGAATCACACTGGTTTAAACACAGGCCTAATTCTGACCAGGACCTAAACAAAAACTTAAACATCCGGCAACTCTGCCAGACTTTGTGCAAAAGGATAGACAAAGCAGAAATCTGACTGACAAACCTTTCTCGAGGCCATCCTGAAGAAAGGATAAAATTCTTGGAATCCTCACCCGATTCCAAGTAAAAACCTTTAACTTCACACCAAAAAAGATATTTACGCCATACCTTATGAAAAATCTTACAAGTAACAGGTTTACAAGCCCGAAGCATAGTATAAATGACTGCCTTCGAAAAACCTAGTCTAGACAGGACTAGGCATTCAATCTTCAAGCAGTCAGCTTCAGAGAATCTAGATTTGGATAGAGGAATGGACCCTGAATGAGAAGGTCCTTCCTCAGAGGTAACTTCCAAGGAGGAAGAGATGACATCTTCACCAGATATGCAAACCAGATTCTGCAAAGCCAGGAATGAGCTTTTAGTATCACAGACACTCTCTCCTGCTTGATACAAGTAATGACTAGAGGAAGGAGAGCAAACTGAGGAAACAGGTAAGCTAGCCTAAAATCCCAAGGAACCACCAGGACATTTATTAGGGCGGCCTGAGGATCTCTTGACTTTGAACCGTACTTTGGAAGCTTGGCGTTCTGACGAGATACCATCAGATCCAATTCCGCAACCCTCCACACAAGGGTTATCCTGGAGAACACATCCGGATGGAGAGCCCACTCCCAAGTGATGAAAAATCTGTCTGCTCAGAAAAACCGTGTCACATTTGTCCACTCCTGGAATGTGGATGGCAGATAGCAGACAATTGTGAGCTTCCACCCACTGCAGAATGCGAGTCATCTCCTTCATAGCCAAGGAACTCAGAGTTTCCCCCCTAGTGGTTGATATAAGCCAATGATGTGATGTTGTCCGACTGGAATCTGATAAACCGGACTAAAGCTAATTGAGGCCAAGCTACCAAGGCATTGAAGATTACTCTCAACTCCAAGATGTTTATTGGGAGAGGAGACTCCTCCCGAGTTCATAGGCCCTGAAATTTTAGAGAGTCTCAAATTGCTCCCTAGCCTAATAGGCTGGCATCATAGACAATATCACCCAGGAAGGTCTTATGAAACAAGAGTTCCATGATTATCCTGATTATTCAGATTATCCTGTGAAATCCACCACGAGAGAAAGTCTAAGAGCTTGCGAACACACATACAAGGTTCAAGTAGCTGTTGCTGGTTTCAAACTGCAAACCCCCCGCTTGCTAGGCAGCTAAGCTAACCATCAGGCTACTACAGCTGGCTGTTCTTGATAGGGGATCTAGATCTATTATCTGTGATAAATCTGAATGGTCTCCGTTCCACTGATGGAGAATGCATAGCTGCAGAGTTCTCAGATGGAACCAAGCAAAAAGGAATGATGTCCATGGAAGCAATCATCAGACCAATCACTTCCATGAATTGAGCCACCGTGGGCAAATAGCAGGCTGGAGAGGAAGGCAGTAAGAAAGAAGATTTGATTTCCTGACATCCATCAGGAAAATATTCATGGACATGGAAACTATGATACTCCCTAAGAAAACACACCCTTGTAGTTGGAATAAGGCAACTCCTTTTCTGATTCACTTTCTATCTATAGGAATGTAGAAAAGACAACAACATCTCTGTATGAGATTTTGCTAGATGAAAAGATGATGCCTGAACAAAGTCACATAAGTAATGTGCCACAGCAATTCCCTAGGATCTGGCCACTGCCAAAAGAGCACCCAGAACCTTTGTAAATATTCTGGGAGCCTTGGCAAAACCAAATGGAAATGTAAAAAACTGGAAATGTTTGTCCAGAGAGGCAAACCTCAAAAATGGTGATGATCCTTGATGAGAACATGAAGATACACATCCTTCTGGTCTAGGGTCGTCATGTGACCTTCCTGAACCCAGGAAAAATGGAACTAAAAGTTTCCATCTTGAAGGAAGGAAACCTGAAGAATTTGAGAGGCACTCTAGGGCTAGGAAAGGATGGAAAGTTTCCTCTCCATTGGGAACCACAAGAGATCTTTGACCAAAGGAAACCTGAGATTTATATAAAATTCTTGACCCTGTTCCTCAACGGGAACAAGCACTCCCAGGCAAGACAGGTCCTTCACGTAGATTAAGAAGACCACTCTATTGTCAGGACTGCAGGGAACTTAAACAGTAAAAACCTGCCCCTGGAGAAGCAAGACCTGAATCCTTTTCTGAAACCTAGGGATACTATTTTCCGGGTCCCAGGATCTGGAAATTCTTCCTAACCTGAGGAAGGAAGTATCCCTTTAACTTTTATGCTGGCATCACAGGATCTTAGCTTCATAAACTACACCAGACAAAACATTATCCCAATAAACTGCAGAGACTGCAATCTCAGCAATACTTGCAATTGTATGACATTGAAAACCCCTGAGAATGAACAACTTTCTTAAGTAAGCCGTTAGCTTCCAATCCATGGAAAGCCAGAAAGAATAACTATCCTCAGCAGAGGTAGTCGAATATATACAGAGTCCCAGAAGCTAACAGAATGCTTGGAAAAAATCTCCATGTATCTTAGTAGATCATCATGCCTCTAAGAAGGCAAAAAATACAGTCCTCCATGTAGTGCAGAGACTAACAAGGATACGTCATAAAAATTTGATGATTCCATAACCTTCTCAGAAAAGGAGAAAGGGAGATGCAGCTTATGATTTAGTAGTGAACTGCCATCAGTGGGCAACAAATACTAAGGAAAACACACTCTCAAAACAACATGTTCTGAAAGAAAGTGCTGAATAAAAATGGGGTATTGTAAACATTATTACAAACTATCATGTATAAAATAAACAGTATTTGTAGACTCAACTTGAGATGTCTGTAGAGAAGATCAAGTCCCTGCAAAAGAACATAGCACCACTACAAAAAACTATTTCTCTGGATAATAAGAGTTATACACAAGTCCTAACCTAGCATATTACAATGTTGTGTTATGCTAGAGATTAAATCCCTTGATAAACATTAAAGGATTATAAAATGACAAAGAAAAATAAATACATGAAACTGTCACCAGATGGCAGAAGATACATTAAAAAACAATCTAGAGAATACGTCTAGAAAAAAGTGCAGAAAGGCAGGATAAATTATATGAACATAAAGGTAAACACTCTACCATTGTGTCAAACTTTAGCCCAGTTATCTAAAATTAACGGCTATTATATAGACTACCCAAGACCAAGAAAGTCTAATTCTCTGCCATTTGTTACTGTACATGAAATAACTGCACATATTCCCACACACATGCTTAGACTCAACCGCTCTAAATTGTCCCTAAGCTGTGAACCATGAACGTGGCTAAATACACCAGCATTAAGGAACACCAGCACCCCATACTGAATGGTGCGCCTATTCTGTGTGCTGCAAGCCCAGCTCCATATTTTTACAAGCGCTCCAGCTGTGGACCGCAAATGCGGTCATCTACACTGGCGCTCTTTACACAAGCGCCACTGGTGTGTGCTGCGTCTATACTGTGTGCTGCGAATGCAGTCATATACATTGCAAATGTGGACAATTTCACTGGCGCTTTAATACACAAGCGCTCCCACTACGTACAGTGTCTATACTGAGAGCTGCAAAAGCATCCATTTATCATTTATAGTAACACACACAGCACTGTGCTGCGAAATACACTGTGTAGCTATGAGGCCTAAAACCATTCCTGGCAATTTCAGATATGGCTGTTATATAACAGGTGCGAAAAAGCAAACGGCTAGATTTAGAGTTTTGTCGGTAACGACCCGCGTAGCTAACGCTGGCTTTTTTAACACCTGCAAAAAAGCCGCGTTCAGCTCCTAACGCAGCCCCATTGTTTGCTATGGGGAAACACTTCCTACACCTTTTTTACAGGCAAAAGAGCTGAATTCTTTGGGGCATGCCCCGCAAGGGGCCCTGTTGTTCAGGGCTGGTAAGGTAAAAGAGCTTTGAACTTTAGTAATTTAGAATAGGGTAGGGCATTTTTTTATTTTGGGGGTCTTTGTTATTTTATTAGGGGGCTTAGAGTAGGTGTAATTAGTTTAAAATTGTTGTAATATTTTTCTGATGTTTGTAAATATTTTTTTATTTTTTGTAACTTAGTTATTTTTTATTTTTTGTACTTTAGTTAGTTTATTTCATTGTATTTATTTGTAGATATTGTATTTAATTAATTTATTGATAGTGTAGTGTTAGGTTTAATTGTAACTTAGGTTAGGATTTATTTTACAGGTAATTTTGTAATTATTTTAACTATTTTAGCTACTGTACCTGGTTAAAATAAATACAAAGTTACCTGTAAAATAAATATAAATCCTAAAATAGCTATAATATAAATATAATTTATATTGTAGATATATTAGGATTTATTTTACAGGTAAGTATTTAGCTTTAAATAGGAATAATTTATTTAATAAGAGTTAATTTATTTCGTTAGATTTAAATTATATTTAATTTAGGGGGGTGTTAGTGTTAGGGTTAGACTTAGCTTTAGGGGTTAATACATTTATTACAATAGCGGTGAGCTCCAGTCGGCAGATTAGGGGTTAATTTTTTAAGTTAGGTGTCGGCGATGTTAGGGAGGGCAGATTAGGGGTTAATACTATTTATTATAGGGTTAGTGAGGCGGATTAGGGGTTAATAACTTTATTATAATAGCGGTGCGGTCCGCTCGGCAGATTAGGGGTTAATAAGTGTAGGCAGGTGGAGGCGACATTGTGGGGGGCAGATTTGGGGTTAATAAATATAATATAGGGGTCGGCGGTGTTAGGGGCAGCAGATTAGGGGTACATAAGGATAACGTAAGTAGCGGCGCTTTGCGGTCGGCAGATTAGGGGTTAATTATTGTAGGTAGCTGGCGGCGACGTTGTGGGGGCAGGTTAGGGGTTAATAAATATAATATAGGGGTCGGCGGTGTTAGGGGCAGCAGATTAGGGGTACATAAGGATAACGTAGGTGGCAGCCGGCAGATTAGGGGTTAAAATTTTTAATCGAGTGGCAGCGAGCGATGTGGGGGGACCTCGGTTTAGGGGTACATAGGTAGTTTATGGGTGTTAGTGTACTTTAGAGTACAGTAGTTAAGAGCTTTATAAACCGGCGTTAGCCCAAAAAGCTCTTAACTACTGACTTTTTTCTGCGGCTGGAGTTTTGTCGTTAGATTTCTAACGCTCACTTCAGCCACGACTCTAAATACCGGAGTTAGAAAGATCCCATTGAAAAGATAGGATACGCAATTGACGTAAGGGGATCTGCGGTATGGAAAAGTCGTGGCTGAAAAGTGAGCGTTAGACCCTTTCCTGACTGACTCCAAATACCGGCGGTAGCCTAAAACCAGCGTTAGGAGCCTCTAACGCTGGTTTTCACGGCTACTGCCAAACTCTAAATCTAGGCCATACTGCGCCCTTAACAGTTTTTCATCCCTCACACCAACAGAGGGATATGCCAAATATAAGCATTCAGATCACTATAAGGACCGTAAAAACGTCTGGAGAAGGGAAGATAAGTGAGAAATAAAGTAGTTCAAATACTCTCTCACATACAATAAAAACAGGGTTAGCTAAATAAATACCCTGCTATGGAAGCGGCAAAATTTCCCTTTGTAGCTGCTCAGCTGCAATAAAACTAAAGAACAGTAATATAAAGTAATAATGAGAACCCCTTCAGGAGGTAACAGGTCCCACTAGGTCCCTGATCTTCCAGTCCTGTCTTGTATAAATCTTCCTCTAAAATATATATGAAAAGGACTTACCCTCCAGGGTCTTCTGCCAACCAACCCTGGCTTTCTATAACAGGGGTAGCAATAATGTTAGAAATAAAGCAAAGACAACATTGCCGCTTTCTAACTGCTAATAGCCACCACTACTCTTACTAAAGAGATTGACATGGACACAGCATAGCCCCTAATCCTTGATTGCAGGGAAAAGTACCCATTAAAGGATTAAATATCTTCAGACACCATCTTCACACATCCTCCATTGACAGAGGCAAAGAGAATGACTGGGGGTTATGGGAGGTAAGTTACACTTAACAGCTTTGCTGGGGTGCTCTTTGCCTCCTCCTGCTGGCCAGGAGTTGAAAATCCCACCAGTAATTGGAATGACGTCATGTGCTCTCCCTGTCATAGGAAAGAAATTATATTTATGAAATTTTCTTATTTAAAGGGATATTAAAGTGCAAAAAGAAAATACTCTAATATACTTGTATATAACTGTGTGTTTAACCCCTGCAAATGGATTAAACCCCTAGTTAAAGACAGTTTAAGAGCTGAAATGCACTACTGGGAGCTAACTGAACACATCTGGTGAGCCAATGACAAGAGACAATTGTGTGTAGCCACCAGTTCTTAGTTAGTTCTTAGTAGCATAGGCTATATTATTTTTCAACAAAGGATAGAAAGAGATGTCAACAGTTCTTCTTGAGTCAAGTATAGGCCAGGCTTCAGAAAATTTTGCATCTGTAATGTCTATTTTTTTTTTTTTTTAAAGAGCTTTATTGAAGTGAAAGTGATACATGAAGGATCGCCAGTGCAGGAACGCAGTGCTGCACGACAAATATAAGGGAACAAAAAACCTTATACAGCAGAGTAATGATAGTCAACATAAACATTTCTGATATTTTACACTTCTATACAATTTCACTCTCACTCTGTTGACCAATGTCCAGAGCGAGGGTTAACAAGATTTAAATTTTCAAGTTTTGTGATAAGAACAGTAGAACAGCATAGTCTAATCCATTTTACTGAGTGCGCCCTACCCGGGGAGGGAGGGCGAGGAGGAGGGAAAGGAAAGTAATAGAGGAGAAGAAAAGAGGTAGCAGGGGGAGAGAAAGAGAGAGAGGGAAAAAAAAGGGGAGGGGGAAAGAGGAGTTCCCGCGATCACGTCCCAGCGATATCCAAGCGTTGAGTAATGAGTAATTGAAAAATTTAAAGGCCACTTTAAATTGTACTGTGCCATATTGCTCTCACCAGCTCATAGGTGTCTAACTTTTGTATTTTCAAGTAATGATATCTCTCCATGAGTAGGACTTCCTCCACCTGTGAGTGCCATTCCTCCACAGTGGGGGGATCCTGTGCTTTCCATCTTTTGGGTATCAATTTCTTGGCACTGGTGATTAAAATTAGCAATAAAGCTAGGTGTGCCTGACTTTGTGTTTTAGGTAGTGTGAGGAAGAGCAAGAATTCTGGGGAGCGTGGGACACTAATGTTTAAGGTTTCATCAACCCTGTCCAGGACCCCCGACCAGAAGGACCGCATCTTAGGGCAAGACCACCAGATGTGTAAAAGAGTGCCGTGCTCCCCACAGCCTCTCCAGCACAGTGGGCTCGAGGATGGGAATATCTTGTGAATTCTAGTGGGTGTCATATACCATCTGCCCAAAAATTTTAAATATGTCTCCTGTATGTTCGAGGACACTGATGACCTCTTTGTGAATCCCCTCGTCCATGACTCATAATCTATCTCCGAGCCCAACTCCCTCACCCAGCCAGTAACATAGCTGGGGAGTAAATCGGGCTCCCAGAGGATCACAATCTTGTACAATACCGAGATCAAATGTCTTAAAACTCCCCCGTTGGTGCAGAGCTTTTCGAAAAGGCGTTAGCGCCCTTCCTAACTCATATTTATGATTGTGTCTAGAGATATAATTTATCAATTGGTTATAGTGTAGCCATGAAGCAAATATCGAGGGTTGAATTTCTATTAGCTTATTTTGAGATGTAATCTTGCCATTCTCAACCACCCCGTGTACCGAGCCCTCCCGCATGTTGTAGGGATTAATCTTTCGATAACCTACTAAATGATATGGGAGCTCAGGGTTTTCAAAGACAGGCGTCATTGGGGAGTGTCTGGAGGAGATGTGAGTAGATGTTGTACTGTCGCGTCCCAAAGACTAAAAGTGTCCGCTAGTAGAGTATATTTAGATAAAATTTTAGGTCTGAGAGAGGGGGATAACCACGCGAGGGAGCCCACGTTGTTAACTTTAAGTATTTGTCTATCCAGCAGGATCCAGGCATTATGCTCATTGTTTTGCGACCATTCCATTATCCTTTGCAAACCTACTGCCTTTATATATGAGGATATGTCCGGCAAGCCCAACCCCCCTCTGTCTCTCGGGAGAAACATGTTTCGTCTTGATATTCTAGGTCTGTGATTAGACCAAATGAACTGGTCAATCAAGCTTTGTAGATGATTTATATACCCCCTCGGAAGTGCTATTGGTAGTGTTTGAAGGAGATACAAAATACGTGGCAGAATGTTCATCTTGACCACCCCTATTTTTCCCAGCCAAGAGATATATTTATTCCTCCACGAGGAAAGATCCGCTGCAATATCGTTCCGAAGGGGAATATAATTAGTTTTGTAGAGGTCTGAGGGGTCTGGTGTTAAATAGATACCAAGATATTTCAATCTGTTCCTCGCTAAGGTGAGGCATAATCTCTCTGCAAAGAGTGTACAACCTCTGGGTTGGCATTTATATTTAACAGTTCTGACTTTTTTAGGTTTAGAAGAAAGTTAGAAGCTTTGCCATAAAGTCTAAGTTCCTGCAATAGCTCGGGGATAGAGTCCTGCGGATTGGTAACCGTGTATAGGACATCATCAGCGTACAATGCCAGCTTGTACTCTGTGTTATGTACCCTGATCCCCGATATGTTGGCATTAGATCTAATCTTTTGTGCCAGAACTTCAATGGACAGGGCAAAAAGTAGTGGGGACAGGGGGCATCCCTGCCTAGTGCCATTACTGATGTCAAATGATTGCGAAAGGGTACCGTTAATTCTAATTTTGGCATTAGGGTTCGAGTATAATGCAAAGATGGTATTAACAAAACCCCCCCCCAAAGCCCATCTTCTCCAGCACACAGCGCAGAAAAGGCCATCCTACCCTATCGAATGCCTTCTCCGCATCTGTGGAGAAGAGCACTGTAGGGATATTGGAAACCCTGGAATGGGCGATTAGCTGTGTGACTTTAACGGTATTGTCCCTAGCCTCGCGGCCCGGCACAAAACCCACCTGGTCGTTATTGATCAGATATGGCAATAATCTATTAAGACGCGTTGGCCAGCACTTTCATATCAGAGTTAATGAGGGAAATGGGTCTGTAGTGTCCGGGGGAATCTCCGGTCTTCCCCTGTTTGGGGAGAACCGTGATATGGGCCTCTAGTAGTATGCGGGACAAGGTGGGGTTATCTCCAATCTCGTGAAACAAGGCTAGAATTGGGCCCGCCAGGATATCTTTGAATTTTTGGTAGTAGGCAGATGAGAAACCATCAGGTCCCGGACTCTTGCCCTTCGGGCAATCTTTTATAGCCTCATATAATTCTTCTACGGTGATCGGAGCATTTAAGGAATCAGATTCCTCTTTTGTCAGAGTGTGGAGTTCTATATTCCTCAGGTAGGAGTCTATAAATACCTTTTGTTGATTAATAGGATCCTCCTGTGAGGATGCCGAAGGGTGACAATGTATGTTGTTTAAAGAATGATAATATTTATGAAATTCTGCGGCTATCTGTGTGCTGCTGTGTACGGAGCGTCCGTCTGGGGTTTTAATACAGTGTATGTAGGATTGGATTTGTCTTTTTTTAAGGGATCTGGCCAGCACTTTTCCCGGTTTATTCCCTCCCTCATAGTAATACTGTTTTAAAAATAATGCTTGTTTTTGATGTAATTCAGCCAAATATTTTTGGAGTTCAATCCTTGTATCTTTCAACCGTTTTTTATTTTCAGAATCATGAGGGTTAGTTTTATGGTTTTTTTCTAAGTCACCAATCTTCCCCTGAAGTTCCTGGTATTTAATTCTAATTTTTTTATTGAGAAGGGCCTTATGCTTAATCAAGACCCCCCTTATCACACTTTTATGGGCTTCCCAGACTATTGCTTTTGATGAGGAGGGGTATGCATTATTCCTAAAGTATTCCTTCAGATCTTTTTGGATATCACTGAAAATAATAGGATTATCCAGAAGAGTCTCGTCTAATCTCCAGAGTTGTTGAGTGACTGGAATATCCAGCCACAAGACTGAACAAGTTACCGGGGCATGGTCCGACCAAGTAATATGGCCTATGGAGCTCTGATGTGTGATTGAGAGACCGCAGGAGTCCGTGTATATGTAGTCAATCCGTGAGTAACTATTATGTGGGATTGAATAAAATGTGTAATCTTTTGTTGTGGGGTAGAGTGTGCGCCAGATGTCATGTAGGGCTACCTTTCTGAGTGTTTCGTTTACTTGAGTGATTGTGGTGGCTGGCGTACATGTGGCTCCCCGAGAGGTGTCCATAACTGGGTCTGAGACTAAGTTAAAATCCCCTGCCAGGTAAATAATCCCTCTGGAGTGTTCCAGAAGGAGATCGGTGATCTTTTTCATAAATATCTCCTGCCCATGGCTGGGAGAGTACACAGACGCTAGTGTGATAAAATTACCAAAAAGTGTCCCCACCAGAATCAAATAGCGGCCATTAGGATCTCTCTCTATGTGTGTCAATGAGAAAGGGATTGTGCGGTGAAATAATATGCCCACCCGCCCTTCTTACTCTGTCCTGATGCAAAATAAGCTGTAGGGTATCTAACATTGTGCCACTTGGGTTCTTTACCTTTTTTGTAATGCGTTTCCTGCACCAGGATAACATGGCTATTTAGCTTACTTAATTCTTTAAAGGCTATAGAACGCTTTCCTGGGTCATTAAGGCCCTTCGTGTTTATAGTTGTAAGGTTGAGTGAATGGTCTTTGAATTTGCTAGACTTCAACTGGGCCGCCATCTCAGGAGGGAAGGAGGAGAGGGAGAGAGAAAAAAAAAAGAAAAGAAAAGGGAAAGAAGAAAGAGAGACTAGAGGATAGAGTAAGAAGTCAAAGGAGAGATTAAAGAATTATGCCCCCAGGGGGTGATGTCCCCAGGAACAACTATACAATATAAGAAAGCTGGAAAGTAGTGCGGAAACCAAGAATGTTCTCGGCTGCACTCGTTATTTTCAAATTTTTCACAACTGAATTGCAAAACTTAAACAACAATAAGAAAACAAGCAAAAAGAAAAGGGGACAAGCCCCAACACTGACGTAAGTTATTAAACAGTAATGTTCATATAGCACACTTCTAAAGTAGATACCTTGGCTATGTGGCTGAGATGTGGTGTAAAATAGTTAAGCTCGGAGGAGTTCAGTGACCTATTTTCTAGAGTGAGACCACCCCAGAACCTGTAATAACTACCCTCTTATATTGTGATTTAAAGATCCATTGAACATTAACTAACTACAGCTTGCCCTACCACTCGGTCCCTGTTTAGTCGTTTCCTCGACTTGTTTCTCTCCTAAGAGGGACCAACCTTTAAGACCCCTGTAGATTAACATTCAATCTGGAGGCTATATCTATGTACAAACATGGTGGGGCTAGTATGCAAAAACATTTCACATACCATAACAGTTCAGCAAGAAAAAGAATTAAGAAACAAACATTTATAACGGCATTTCTAAACTCCAATATCCCAGTCACATTGTGTACCATCGGGGGAAGGAGCATCCCCACATCAAGAAAGTAAAGCATTAGTCCACATTCACTTAGCAATACATTAAACAACTAGTAACTCTGCAGCATAGACAAATTATTAACAGTATAAAGTTCTGTTGACTGCACATAATGTATTCATCCCAAGTCAATTCTCCTATTCAAAAAAAAGAGGCAGTCTGTTGTTGGAATGCATAGACATTATTATACTTTACCCAGAGATTTCCTCCGGAGAGTGGGCGTTCAGTGGGCAATGGAAAGGCAAGCCATTACCCCTGCAGAGCCCTGGTGGATGAACTGGGCTGGATTGAGAGACTCTCAAAAAAAACTCTCTCATCCATGCCAGGTCTGTAGATCGCAGTCTTGTTGTTGGAAGATGCGATGATCGAGACAGGAAAGCCCCATTTGTATTGTATCTTGCAGTTCCATAAGATGGTGGTGATATGACCCAGCTCCCTCCTCTTTTGGAGGGTTACAGGCGATAGATCAGTGAAGATCTTTATTTCTTCTCCCACATGTGTGATAGGATGTTTTCTTCGTGCACATTGCAGTATCGCTTCTTTATCTTTAAAACTCAGGAACTTCACAATGATATCTCTAGGGGGGGGCCTTGCTTGGAGGCCTGGGCCTTAGCGCTCTATGTGCCCTCTCTATTGGTATATCAGGGGACGTGGGGGATTCTTTTATGATTCTAAACAAGGCCTGAAGGTACCCTTCTATATTTTGGGGAGCGACTGTCTCTGATATTCCCCTGAATCGCAGATTGTTCCTCCGGCCCCTGTTGTCAATATCTTCTAGTTTGTCGTTTAAATACTGCAGATTATCAGCCTGATTTTGTATGTCCAGGGTATGTTGTTGGATAATAGGAGACACTTCGTTAGAATTCTTTTCCACCACTGATACTCTCTTTTCCAATGTTGAAATGTCCTTCCTCAGATCCCCAAACAGGCTTCTCATCTCAGCGAGAACTCCCTGTATGTCTGCTTTGGATGATAAATGTGATATATCCTCCTTAGTGATAAAAGAGGCATCAGTGCAGCTAGCCTTTGAAGTTGCTCCATCCTGTGAACCTGCTAATTCAGCCATAATTCCCTCTGGTGTATCTCTTGCAGCGTCAATAGGCTTTAGGTAATGGTTCATAGACTTGGTGCTACTGGGTTTTTCACCTTTGGGCATTCTTTTAACAGGCATAACCTTGTAGCTTGAGGGGTTAAGCCAATTACTGCAAGGATATTTGAAATGACAATGTGCAGTAATTCCAGGTCTCAAACAAACACCAGCTAAGGAATCATAGGGGTAAGAGCAGTGTAAGTGACTTATGAGAGAATATAGCCTCTTTTAAACAGTAAGCTACACTGTCAGGTCTAAAAAAGTATAAGATCTGCTCTATCAGATGTCCACTAACGTGATCAGGGCCGTTACCCTGTGTTTATAAGGTCCCAAGTCTATTAACAATAAGCAGTGCAAGGATGAGATCCCAGCTTATGGACGCGCAAGCGGCCTGCTCCCGTGGAGATTGTGTAAAAAAAAAGCTTAGGCGTGTGCAAAAAGTAATGGCCTCAAAAAAAACATAATTTATACTTACCTGATAAATTTATTTCTCTTATAGTGTATCCAGTCCACGGATCATCCATTACTTATGGGATATTCTCCTTCCCAACAGGAAGTTGCAAGAGATCACCCATAGCAGAGTTGCTATATAGCCCCTCCCCTAACTGCCATATCCAGTCATTCGACCGAAAACATGCAGAGAAAGGAAAAACCATAGGGTGCAGTGGTGAGTGTAGTTTAAATGAAAAAATTACCTGCCTTAAAATGACAGGGCAGGCCGTGGACTGGATACACTACAAGAGAAATAAATTTATCAGGTAAGTATAAATTATGTTTTCTCTTGTTAAGTGTATCCAGTCCACGGATCATCCATTACTTATGGGATACCAATACCAAAGCTAAAGTACACGGATGATGGGAGGGACAAGGCAGGTACTTAAACGGAAGTTACCGCTGCCTATAAAAACCCTTTCTCCCAAAAATAGCCTCCGAAGAAGCAAATAATCAAATTTGTTAAATTTGAAAAAGTATAAAATGCAGACCAAGACTCCGTCTTGTAAATCTGTTCAACAGAAGCCTCATTTTTTTAAAAAAAAAAAAGGCCCAAGTGAAAACCATAGCTCTAGTAGAATGAGCTGTAATCCCTTCAGGAGGCTGCTGTCCAGCAATCTCCTAAGCTAAATGAATTGTGCTTTTTGTAAAACCAAAAGACAGAGAGGTTGCTGAAGTCTTTGACCTCTCCTCTGACCAGAATAGACAACAAACAGGGTGAATGTTTGATGAAGATCTGTAGTAGCTTGTAAGTAAAACTTTAAAGGACGAACCACGTCCAAATTGTGTAATAGATGTTCCTTCTTTGAAGAAGGATAAGGGTACAAGAATGGAACAACAATTTATTGAGTGATATTCTTGTTAGATACCACCTTAGGTAAAACCCCAGGTTGGTACACAGGACCACCTTATCCGTACGGAGGACCAGATAAGGAGAATTACATTGTAACGCAGATAACTCGGAGACTCTACGAGCCGAGGAATAGCTACCAAAAAGGAACTTTCCAAGACAAAAGTTTGATATCTATGGAATGAAAAAGGTTCAAACGGAACTCCTTGAAGAACCCTAAGAACCAGGTTTAAGCTCCATGGCGGAGCAACAGTTTTAAACACAGGCTTGGTTCTAACCAAAGCCTGACCAATGCCTGAACATCTAGAATACCTGCCAGACGCTTGTGCAAAAGAATAGACAGAGTAGAAATCTGTCCTTTTAAGGAACTAGCTGACAACCCTTTTCTCAAAATCATCGTGGAGAAAAGATAATATCCTTGGAATCCTGAATTTACTCCATGAGTAACCCTTGGATTCATAACAATAAGATATTTACACCATATCTATGTTAATTTTCCTAGAGACAGGATTTCATGCCTGTATTAAGGTATCAATGACTGACTCGGAGAAGTCATGCTTTGATAACATCAAGCGTTCAGTCTCCAGGCAGTCCATCTCAGATTAGTTATATTTAGATGGTTGAAAAGACCCTGAGGTAGAGGGTCCTGTCTCAGAAACAGAGACCGTGGTGGAAAGGATGACATGTCCACCAGATCTGTATACCAGGTCCTGCGTGGCCACGCAGGCACTGCCAAAAACACCAAAGCACTCTCCTGCTTGATCTTGTGTAAACACCTCCGGAGGGAATCTCACTCCTCCAGATGAAAAGTCTGACGACTTAGAAAATCCACCTCCCAGTTCTCAACACCTGGGATATGGATAGCTAACAGACAAGAGAGAGTCTCTGTCCAGAGAATTATTTTAAGACTGCTAACATCGCTAGGAAACTATGTTCCCCCTTGATGGATGATGTAAGCCACAGTCGTGATATTGTCCGACTGAAAAATGATGTACCTCAGAGTTGCTAACTGAGGCCAAGTCTGAAGAGCATGGAATACCGCTCCCAGTTCCAGAATATACCTTAGCAGGAGGGTCTCCTCCTGAGTCCACTATCCCTGAGCCTTCAGGGAGTTCCAGAATGTATCCCAACCTAAAAGCCTGTCATCTGTTGTAACAATTGTCCCTGTGTAATCCCCGTTCCTCTGACTGAGTCTGCATAGTTGCAGCGGTCTGAAATGAAGGCGTGCAAACGGTACTATGTCCCTTGCCACTACCATTAAGCCAATTACATTCATATACTGAGCCACCAAAAGGCGCGGATGGATGAAGAACACAACAGAAATTTAGAAACTTTGACAACCTGGACTCCGTCAGGTAAACTTTCATTTCTACAAAATCTATCAGAATCCCTAGGAGGGAAACCCTTGAGATTGGGGATAGAGAACTCTTCCTGTTCACTTTTCCACCCCTGCGATCTCAGAAATGCCAGTACTACGTCCGTATGAGACTTGGCAACTTGGATGTTTGATGCCTGTATCAGGATGTCGTCTAAATAAGGGGCCACTTCTATGCCCCGCGGCCTAAGAACCGCCAAAGCGACCCCAGAACCTCTATAAAAATTCTTGGGGCTGTAGTTAACCCTAAAGGAAAGAACTACAAAACTGGTAATGCCTGTTTAAAAAGGCAACCTGAAAAACCGATGGTAATCTTTCTGCATCGTAATGTGAGGATAAGCATCCTTCAAATCCATTGTAGCCCTCTAGTGACTCTCCTGGATCATAGTTAAGATGGTACGAATAGTTTCCAAATTAAATGATGGAATTCTGAGGAATTTGTTTAAGATCTATAAATCGAAAATAGATTTGAAGGTTCCCTCTCCTTGGGAACCACAAACAGATTTGAGTAAAAACTCTATCCCTGTTCCTCCCCTGGAACTGGATGGGTCTCGTACACAGTGTAAGAATGCCTCTTTCTTTATCTGGTTTGCAGATAACTGTGAAAGGTGAAATCTCCCCTTCTTTGGGGGAAGTTTTGAAATCCAGAAGATATCTCTGGGATATAATTTCCAATGCCCAGGGATCCTGGGCCTCTCTCTCACGTCCACGCCTGGGCGAAAGATGAAAGTCTGCCCCCTACAGGGTCCGTTACCGGATAGGGAGCCGTTCTACCTGCTGTCTTAGAGGTAGCAGCAGGCTCCTTGGCCTGCTTATCTTTGTTCCAGGTCTGGTTATCACCAGACCGCCCTGGAGTTTCGAAAATTAGACTTTTTTGTTCCTGAGGAAGGGCATTACCTTTTCCTCCAGTGATATTAGTAATAATCTCCTTCAAACCAGGCCCGAATAGGGTCTGCCCCTTGAAAGGGAGTTAAGTAGCTTATTTATTAAAGTCACAACAGTTGACCATAATATAAGCCCTAGCGCTGTGCGCGCCAGCATAGTAAAAACAGAATTCTTAGCCGTTAGTTTAGTCAAAAGAAAACAAGGCATCAGAAAAAAAAGGAATTGGCTAGCTTAAGTGCTCTAAGCTTGTCAAGTATTCATTCAACGGAGTCGCTACCTGTAAAGCCTCAACCAGAGACTCAAACCAGAACGCCGCAGCAGCAGTGACAAAAGCAATGCATGCAAGGGGCTACAGGATAAAACCTTGTTGAATAAACATTTTCTAAAAAAGCACAACTGTCCTCGACAGGGCTAGTGATACGCTTAGCTAGAGTAGAAACTCTTCTCTCCACCTTAGGGACCGTCTGCCATAAGTTCCCGTGTGGTGGCATCTGTTAGAAACATTTTTCTAAAAATAGGAGGGGAAGAGAACGGCACACCTGGTCTATCCCATTCCTTATTAATAATTTCTGTAAACCTCTTTAGGTATTGAAAGAAACATCAGTACACACCGGCACTGTATAGTATCTATTCAGTCTACACAATTTCTAGCACTGTAATTGTAAACCAGTCATTCAGAGCTGCTAAAACCTCCCTGAGCAACAAGTGGAGGATCTTAAGCATAAATTTTAAATATAGAAATATCGGAATCAGGTTAAATCATCTCCCCTGAATCACAAATATGACCCACTGCATATAGTGAGGCAGTAACAGACATGGTTCTTGACGCATCTATATGCTCTGTATCTATCCCCAGAGCTATCTCGCTTTCCTTTAATTTCAGGTAGTCTGACTAATACCGCTTCCAGAGTATTATTCATAACCTTCGCCATGTCTTGTAAAGTAAACGCTATAAGCGCCCTTGATGTACTAGGCGCCATTTGAGCGTGAATCCCTGGAGCGGGAGTCGAAGAGTCTGACACGTGGGGAGAGTTAGACGGCATAACTCCCCCCTCGACAGAAACCTCTGATAAAATAAACGCTATGGGCGCCCTTGAACCACTTGGCGCCATTTGAGCGGGAGTCAAAGGGTCTGACACGTGGGGAGAGTAAGTCGGCATAACTTCCCCCTCGACAGAATCCTCTGGTGATAATGTTATTAAAGACAAAAAAATTATCTTTATTGTTTAACATGAAATCAGTACATCTGGTACACATTCTAAAATGGGGTTCCACCATGGCTTTTAAACATAATGAACACAGAGCTTCCTCTATGTCAGACATGTTAGAACAGACTAATAATGAGACTAGTAAGCTTGGAAAACACTTTAAATCAAGTTAACAAGCAAATATAAAAAACGTTACTGTGTCTTTAAGAGAAACAAATTTTGTCAGCATTTGAAAAACATTGTAAAAAGGCAGTAAATCAAGCAACATTTTTACAGTATATGTAATAAGTTCACAGAGCATTGCACCCACTTGCAAATGGATGATTAACCCCTTAATGCAAAAAACAGATAAAAAAAACGACATAGACGTTTTTTAACAGGTACAACAAAACTGCCACAGCTGAGCTGTGGATTACCTTCCCTATAAACGATTTTGGAAGTCTTTTTAGCCCTTTAGAGATGTCCTGTAGTATTCAAAGGACTGCTGAGGGAATCTGGATGATTCATTTTGTAAATTTAACTGTGCAAAAAAGCTCTAAATTAGATCCCGCCCACTCATATTACAACAGTGGGAAACCTCAGTTAACTGTTGCTATGCAGAAATTAAGCCAGCCATGTGGAAAAATTATGCCCCAATAAACCTTATCACCAATGTACCTCAAAAAAAACGATTAAACATGCCAGCAAACGTCTTTTAAAGCAACCTTCTTTTAAAGAGTATGTATCTCTATTAATAAGCCTGTCTTGCTTTCCCTGCATTAAGGCTTAAATTAGATTATTTCAGTATCAGCAGCATTTTCATAGTCAATTCCATTCCACAGAAAATTACTTTACTGCACATACATTAATAAGCCTGCTAACAGTCGCTTTCACTGCATTAAGGCTTTACTTATATTAATTTGATAACAGCAACATTTTCTTAGTCAATACCATTCCTTAGAAAATAGTTTTACTGCACATACATTAATAAGCCTGCTAACAGTCGCTTTCACTGCATTAAGGCTTTACTTACATTAACTTGGTAATAGCAGCATTTTCTTAGTCAATTCCATTCCTTAGAAAAATATTTTACTGCACATACCTCATTTGCAGGAAAACCCGCACGCTGTCCCCCATCTGAAGTTTACTTCACTCCTCAGAATGTGTGAGAAAACAGCCAGTGGATCTTAGTTACTTCTGCTAAGATCATAGAAAACGCAGGCAGATTCTTCTTCCAAATACTGCCTGAGAGAAAAACAGCACACTCCGGTGCCATTTAAAAATAACAAACTTTTGATTGAAGAAATAAATTAAGTATAAAACACCACTCCTCTTGCAGGCCTCCTTCTATGTTGAGACTTGCAAGAGAATGATTGGATATGGCAGTTAGGGGAGGGGCTATATAGCAACTCTGCTATGGGTGATCTCTTGCAACTTCCGGTTGGGAAGGAGAATATCCCATAAGTAATGGATGATCCGTGGACTGGATACACTTAACAAGAGAAACTCCCCTTTTACAGTTCTTTATTTGTATTTATAAAGTGCAGTCAGCGGAGCTTACCCCTCCGATGTTCAGAATGTTACGTACACTGCAGTATTGGGCAGGCCACAATGGAGTATCTCCCGACACAGTGTCAGTAAGGGAGCCACGTGGAGTATAGCTCCAGGATCAGCGCCACCGCTTGGGGTTATTACCATGCGTGGGGACTCCTGTCACCACAGTATCCGCTGTTGAGTGAGAGAGGGTAGGTAGGTGATGTGATATCCTGCCTCCGTTAATGCCTACACAGACCTGCAGGTTTAACTTCGTTGCTCCACTGAAGTGTCGGAGGCCCGTGCTTGCTCCCCACGTGGGAGGTCCCTTAGGCCGTTCACTCTGTTTTTTTATATTGCTGCTGTGTGATCCGCTTAGTTTGTGAATCCCAAAGGGCTCTTCATGTGTCAGTCTCACACTCCCAGCCACCGAAATATAGTAAAAAAAAGCTTTTAGTGCTATTTTAAGCTAAATTGTCAGCCTGGTTGCGGGAGCCCAGCTAATGTGTGACCAACTCCCTGCGTGGTCAGGCTCCGCCCCCTGTAATGTCTATTTTTTATAAAGAAAATAGGATAAGATGATAAATTATTTCATGTCTAGAGATGATAAAAAAAAATATAACTTGGAAAAAAATACAAAAAAAAATCACTAATTTTACTTTATTCTTTACATTTATTTAAAAATGCAAAACAAGCAACCCCTATTCTGAATTAACAAATGAACGAATGCATGTGAAACAAAAATTTACATGATTAATTCATGTATTTAAACATTACTTTAAAGGCAGAAAAAAGGCATCAAATTTACAGTTTTACACTATTCAACAGTTATCCAGCAATGTCCTTTTCAGACGAATAATGTAAGCTTTACTTTAGTTCTTAGACAATCTTGACTCTATTAAAAAATATATTCTGAAAACGCAAACTTTTTTTCCTGCTGCGTCTTGTTGCAGTAGGACTAGCTACTGCTTTAACTTTATTGAAGTTAAAAGGGATACTAAACCCAATTTTTTTCTTTCATGATTCAGATAGAGCATGTAATTTTAAGCAACTTTCTAATCTACTCCTATTATTAATTTTTCTTTATTCTCTTGTTATCTTTATTTAAAAAGCAGGAATGTAAATTAGGAGCCGACGCATTTTTCCACAAGCCATATATCATTTGGCACTAAGATGAGTGGTAAACTTTTTTTTATAGTTTTTAATAAAAATGTTTTTATATAAATCCACTCTGAGTGCTGTGTATGGTATTCTGCTATGCTATTTGTAGAGTGATAATGCTCTGCTACCCACACACTGATATTGGACCTTAGACCAGCCAGCTGGATTGCTGTTAAAATCCAGCCTGTCTCTATAGGCATAAGTGATTGCCTCCAATACATGTGAGTACCCTGTATATCACTGGATAATATCTCTATCAGACCACCATTGATCTGCACCATTGGCGCCTCCATCTATTGCTTTCATTTCTAGATTTTCTCCTATTGGATGTTGGTAGAGAGCTGCCTCTAGGACCAGCTAGCTGGACTGCTGATGAAATCCAGCCCGCCCCTATTGGCATAATCGATTGCCTTTGTCATTTGTGAGTAACTTGTGTTCATACCATATTGGCACATTACAAAAACCACCATTGATCTGCACCATTGGCGCCTCTTTCTTGTTGTTTTTTGTTTTTTGACGCTGCATTATAGCTTCACTTCTCCCTAAAAGAGGCATGTGTTACAGAGTCTGTGGGCATGTATGCAAAGAGCTGGCCTGCCTAAAAAGAGGAGCAAGTCTGTACAGGTTGTTCTCCTTCAGCCGTTTTATAGGCTGTCCCACGGCCACGACCCTCAACAACCACAACAGAATGAAACACCACATATGCCATCCTTTTGAACAACAGAGTACAGGTATGGCATTGATTTTAGTTACACGGTGATATTTATTATGAACCGTGAAATTGAAAACAAAAACATGATTGGACACCCAGTACAGTACAGGTCGTTCTCCTTCGACCTTTTTAGAATAGTGTTCCGGACCCCCAACAAAAACAACAGCAGGAAAGAGGACATATGGCATCCTTTTGAACAATAGATGACAGGTAAGGCATAGATTTTACAAAGCCATAGATAATTTTTTTGCAATTTTAAATAAAAAAAAAAAAACATTGATTGGACACCCAGCACACTTCTTTATCCTTAGGACTTTTTATAAGAGGCTCCCGGAGCCTCAACAGAAACAACAGCATGAAAGAGGACATATGGCATACTTGTGAACAATTGATTACAGTTAAGGCATTGATTTTAGAATCCCAGAGATCATTTATATGACCCGGGAAATAGAAAAAAACATTGATTAGACATCCAGTACACTTCTTTATCCTTAGGCCTTTTTAATAAGAGGGTCCCGGAGCCTCAACCGAAACAACAGCATGAAAGAGGACATATGTCATCCTTTTGAATAATAGATTACAGGAAAGGCATTGATTTTAGAAACCCAGAGATCAATAGTTGCAACCGGGAAATAGAAAAAAACATTGATTAGAAACCCAGTACACTTATTTATCCTCAGGCCTTTTTAATAAGAGGGTCCCGGAGCCTCGACCGAAACAACAGCATGAAAGAGGACATATGTCATCCTTTTGAATAATAGATTACAGGAAAGGCATTGATTTTAGAAACCCAGAGATCATTAGTTGCAACCGGGAAATAGAAATAAACATTGATTAGACACCCAGTACACTTATTTATCCTTAGGCCTTTTTAATAAGAGGGTCCCGGAGCCTTAACCGAAACAACAGCATGAAAGAGGACATATGTCAACCTTTTGAATAATAGATTACAGGAAAGGCATTGATTTTAGAAACCCACAGATCATTAGTTGCAACCGGGAAATAGAAAAAAAAAACATTGATTAGACACCCAGTACACTTATTTATCCTCAGGCCTTTTTAATAAGAGGGTCCCGGAGCCTCAACCGAAACAACAGCATGAAAGAGGACATATGTCATCCTTTTGAATAATAGATTACAGGAAAGGCATTGTTTTTAGAAACCCACAGATCATTATTTGAAACCGGGAAATAGAAAAAAACATTGATTAGACACCCAGTACACTTATTTATCCTTAGGTCTTTTTAATAAGAGGGTCCCGGAGCCTCAACCGAAACAACAGCATGAAAGAGGACATACATCATCCTTTTGAATAATAGATTACAGGAAAGGCATTGATTTTACAAACCCAGAGATCATTAGTTGCAACCGGGAAATAGAAAAAAACATTGATTAGACACCCAGTACACTTATTTATCCTCAGGCCTTTTTAATAAGAGGGTCCCGGAGCCTAAACCGAAACAACAGCATGAAAGAGGAGATATGTCATCCTTTTGAATAATAGATTACAGGAAAGGCATTGATTTTAGAAACCCACAGATCATTATTTGCAACCGTCAAATCTAAAAAAACATTGATTAGACACCCAGTACACTTATTTATCCTTAGGCCTTTTTAATAAGAGGGTCCCGGAGCCTCAACCGAAACAACAGCATGAAAGAGGACATATGTCATCCTTTTGAATAATAGATTACAGGAAAGTAATTGATTTTAGAAACCCACAGATCATTATTTGCAACCGTGAAATAGAAAAAAACATAGATTAGACACCCAGTACACTTATTTATCCTCAGGCCTTTTTAAAAAAAAAGTGGGTCCCGGAGCGTCAACCGAAACAACAGCATGAAAGAGGACGTATGTCATCCTTTTGAATAATAGATTGCAGGAAAGGCATTGATTTTAGAAACCCACAGATCATTATTTGCAACCGTCAAATCTAAAAAAACATTGATTAGACACCCAGTACACTTATTTATCCTTAGGCCTTTTTAATAAGAGGGTCCCGGAGCCTCAACCGAAACAACAGCATGAAAGAGGACATATGTCATCCTTTTGAATAATAGATTACAGGAAAGTAATTGATTTTAGAAACCCACAGATCATTATTTGCAACCGTGAAATAGAAAAAAACATAGATTAGACACCCAGTACACTTATTTATCCTCAGGCCTTTTTAATAAGAGGGTCCCGGAGCCTCAACCGAAACAACAGCATGAAAGAGGACGTATGTCATCCTTTTGAATAATAGATTACAGGAAAGGCATTGATTTTAGAAACCCACAGATCATTATTTGCAACCGTGAAATCTAAAAAAACATTGATTAGACACCCAGTACACTTATTTATCCTCAGGCCTTTTTAATAAGAGGGTCCCGGAGCCTCAACCGAAACAAGAGCATGAAAGAGGACATATGTCATCATTTTGAATAATAGATTACAGGAAAGGCATTGATTTTAGAAACCCACAGATCATTAGTTGCAACCGGGAAATAGAAAAAAACATTGATTAGACACCCAGTACACTTATTTATCCTCAGTCCTTTTTAATAAGAGGGTCCCGGAGCCTCAACCGAAACAACAGCATGAAAGAGGACATATGTCATCCTTTTGAATAAAAGATTACAGGAAAGGCATTGTTTTTAGAAACGCACAGATCATTATTTGCAACCATGAAAAAGAAAAAAACATTGATTAGACACCCAGTACACTTATTTATCCTCAGGCCTTTTTAATAAGAGGGTCCCGGAGCCTCAACCGAAACAACAGCATGAAAGAGGACGTATGTCATCCTTTTGAATAATAGATTACAGGAAAGGCATTGATTTTAGAAACCCACAGATCATTATTTGCAAATGTCAAATCTAAAAAAACATTGATTAGACACCCAGTACACTTATTTATCCTTAGGCTTTTTTAATAAGAGGGTCCCGGAGCCTCAACCGAAACAACAGCATGAAAGAGGACATATGTCATCCTTTTGAATAATAGGTTACAGGAAAGGCATTGATTTTAGAAACCCACAGATCATTATTTGCAACCGTGAAATCTAAAAAAACATTGATTAGACACCCAGTACACTTATTTATCCTTAGGCCTTTTTAATAAGAGGGTCCCGGAGCCTCAACCGAAACAACAGCATGAAAGAGGACATATGTCATCCTTTTGAATAATCGATTACAGGAAAGGCATTGATTTTAGAAACCCAGAGATCATTAGTTGCAACCGGGAAATAGAAATAAACATTGATTAGACACCCAGTACACTTATTTATCCTTAGGCCTTTTTAATAAGAGGGTCCCGGAGCCTTAACCGAAACAACAGCATGAAAGAGGACATATGTCAACCTTTTGAATAATAGATTACAGGAAAGGCATTGATTTTAGAAACACACAGATCATTAGTTGCAACCGGGAAATAGAAAAAAAAACATTGATTAGACACCCAGTACACTTATTTATCCTCAGTCCTTTTTAATAAGAGGGTCCCGGAGCCTCAACCGAAACAACAGCATGAAAGAGGACATATGTCATCCTTTTGAATAATAGATTACAGGAAAGGCATTGTTTTAAGAAACCCACAGATCATTATTTGAAACCGGGAAATAGAAAAAAACATTGATTAGACACCCAGTACACTTATTTATCCTTAGGCCTTTTTAATAAGAGGGTCCCGGAGCCTCAACCGAAACAATAGCATGAAAGAGGACATATGTCATCCTTTTGAATAATAGATTACAGGAAAGGCATTGATTTTACAAACCCAGAGATCATTAGTTGCAACCGGGAAATAGAAAAAAACATTGATTAGACACCCAGTACACTTATTTATCCTCAGGCCTTTTTAATAAGAGGGTCCCGGAGCCTAAACCGAAACAACAGCATGAAAGAGGAGATATGTCATCCTTTTGAATAATAGATTACAGGAAAGGCATTGATTTTAGAAACCCACAGATCATTATTTGCAACCGTCAAATCTAAAAAAACATTGATTAGACACCCAGTACACTTATTTATCCTTAGGCCTTTTTAATAAGAGGGTCCCGGAGCCTCAACCGAAACAACAGCATGAAAGAGGACATATGTCATCCTTTTGAATAATAGATTACAGGAAAGTAATTGATTTTAGAAACCCACAGATCATTATTTGCAACCGTGAAATAGAAAAAAACATTGATTAGACACCCAGTACACTTATTTATCCTCAGGCCTTTTTAATAAGAGGGTCCCGGAGCCTCAACCGAAACAACAGCATGAAAGAGGACGTATGTCATCCTTTTGAATAATAGATTACAGGAAAGGCATTGATTTTAGAAACCCACAGATCATTATTTGCAACCGTGAAATCTAAAAAAACATTGATTAGACACCCAGTACACTTATTTATCCTCAGGCCTTTTTAATAAGAGGGTCCCGGAGCCTCAACCGAAACAAGAGCATGAAAGAGGACATATGTCATCATTTTGAATAATAGATTACAGGAAAGGCATTGATTTTAGAAACCCACAGATCATTAGTTGCAACCGGGAAATAGAAAAAAACATTGATTAGACACCCAGTACACTTATTTATCCTCAGTCCTTTTTAATAAGAGGGTCCCGGAGCCTCAACCGAAACAACAGCATGAAAGAGGACATATGTCATCCTTTTGAATAATAGATTACAGGAAAGGCATTGTTTTTAGAAACGCACAGATCATTATTTGCAACCATGAAATAGAAAAAAAATTGATTAGACACCCAGTACACTTATTTATCCTCAGGCCTTTTTAATAAGAGGGTCCCGGAGCCTCAAACGAAACAACAGCATGAAAGAGGACGTATGTCATCCTTTTGAATAATAGATTACAGGAAAGGCATTGATTTTAGAAACCCACAGATCATTATTTGCAAACGTCAAATCTAAAAAAACATTGATTAGACACCCAGTACACTTATTTATCCTTAGGCTTTTTTAAAAAGAGGGTCCCGGAGCCTCAACCGAAACAACAGCATGAAAGAGGACATATGTCATCCTTTTGAATAATAGGTTACAGGAAAGGCATTGATTTTAGAAACCCACAGATCATTATTTGCAACCGTGAAATCTAAAAAAACATTGATCAGACACCCAGTACACTTATTTATCCTTAGGCCTTTTTAATAAGAGGGTCCCGGAGACTGAACCGAAACAACAGCATGAAAGAGGACATATGTCATCCTTTTGAATAATAGATTACAGGAAAGGCATTGATTTTAGAAACCCACAGATCATTAGTTGCAACCGTGAAATAGAAAAAAACATTGATTAGACACCCAGTACACTTATTTATCCTCAGGCCTTTTTAATAAGAGGGTCCCGGAGCCTCAACCGAAACAACAGCATGAAAGAGGACATATGTCATCCTTTTGAATAATAGATTACAGGAAAGGCATTGATTTTAGAAACCCACAGATCATTATTTGCAACCGTGAAATCTAAAAAAAAATTGATTAGACACCCAGTACACTTATTTATCCTTAGGCCTTTTTAATAAGAGGGTCCCGGAGACTCAACCGAGACAACAGCATGAAAGAGGACATATGTCATCCTTTTGAATAATAGATTACAGGAAAGTCATTGGTTTTAGAAACCTACAGATCATTAGTTGCAACCGTGAAATAGAAAAAAAACATTGATTAGACACCCAGTACACTTATTTATCCTCAGGCCTTTTTAATAAGAGGGTCCCGGAGCCTCAACCGAAACAACAGCATGAAAGAGGACATATGTCATCCTTTTAAATAATAGATTACAGGAAAGGCATTGATTTTAGAAACCCACAGATCATTATTTGCAATCGTGAAATCTAAAAAAAAATTGATTAGACACCCAGTACACTTATTTATCCTTAGGCCTTTTTAATAAGAGGGTCCCGGAGCCTCAACCGAAACAACAGCATGAAAGAGGACATATGTCATCCTTTTGAATAATAGATTACAGGAAAGGCATTGATTTTAGAAACCCACAGATCATTAGTTGCAACCGTGAAATAGAAAAAAACTTTGATTAGACACCCAGTACACTTATTTATCCTCAGGACTTTTTAATATGAGGGTCCCGGAGCCTCAACCGAAACAACAGCATGAAAGAGGACATATGTCATCCTTTTGAATAATAGATTACAGGAAAGGCATTGATTTTAGAAACCCACAGATCATTATTTGCAACCGTGAAATCTAAAAAAAAATTGATTAGACACCCAGTACACTTATTTATCCTTAGGCCTTTTTAATAAGAGGGTCCCGGAGCCTCAACCGAAACAACAGCATGAAAGAAGACAAATGTGATCCTTTTGAATAATAGATTACAGGAAAGGCATTGATTTTAGAAACACAGACATAATTAGTTGCAACCGGGAAATCTAAAAAAACATTGAACATACACCCAGTACACTTCTTTATCCATAGGCCTTTTTAGCAGAGGCTCCAGGACCCTCAACAAAAACAAGAGCAGGGAGCTGGGCATAGGAGTACAATGGAGTGTGACAATAATAATGTGAAGGGGAAGATTGGGGAGTTGTGGCATTTTAATTTTGTTATCGTGGGAAGTACGTGCAATGACCTTGCTCTGGTGAATCCATATTGCAAATGTGTTTTTAAGGCACTGTTTGTCTATTTTTTGAATATCAGCATTTGGTAAATGAAGCTCAACTTAAGGCTGGTGAGAACCGACCTTTCTTCTGGCTGTTTCTTCTGCAAATGTTGTGGCTCTGGACAAACATGTGAATAAGGGGCCATCAGCCATATTCTGCACGCAACCCCTATGATGATTGACGATAAACATGTGTCACCTGCAATCAGAGCTCGTTACTTCTGACTAAATCATCTTCCTGGTATG
Organism: Bombina bombina; assembly: GCF_027579735.1. NCBI lineage: Eukaryota > Metazoa > Chordata > Amphibia > Anura > Bombinatoridae > Bombina > Bombina bombina. The sequence continues at coordinate 964,590,952 of NC_069499.1, forward strand.
GACAGGCCACTGTTTCCCACAGCAAGTGCGAAGCTTGAACTACAAGATTGTCTTGAGTATGGTAGGAAACCAAAGTTTATTTAATTCTGTACTATCACCACAAAAGCTGAACTTCTTGAAGCAAGGAAAATGCAAGCAATTTCATGTGCTTATGGATGACAAGGACGTCCTGTCCTGTGGTGCACAGAGATGGAGAGGATTTTGGGCCTCCCTGTACACTACCCAGATGTCTCCAACATCACCAGAAACACAAGACAGCGACTCTTGGGAAGTTCCTGGAGTGTTCCGGTAGCCATCTCTTTGCGCCCCGAAAGGAATACTTTATCAGTGTTTTTGTATACATCCGACAACAGCTTTGGAGACTGTGGTGACGCACATGTTATTTACTGTTGTTCCAGCTGTGGCAATATCAATTAGCATTAAAAAGTTTAGATTTGGGGGGCGGAGCCTATAGCTGTTGCGGTAGGACGTGTGTTTGAGGAACTCCAGGTCTTACAAGTTACTTTGGAGTTAGTTTTCAACCTTAATTTAATTTTCTTTTTGGGATTCATAGTCACACTTTCTGGGGCTATCCAAGAGGAGCCTGGAGATACCTTACTCATATCGGCTTACCTATGTTCCTCAGCTGACTGCGTTACAGCTAGCCGCAACACTGAGAGGCCTCTCTAGCCTGATAGTGCTGTCAAAGCTGCCGCCAATATACCCCCCCAGGACCCTGGGTTATCAAACCAGTTCTATAGTCACTGGACAACTCGTTAATCACAACTATTGACAAAGAGAAGGAAAAGCACTAGTCACCCCTTATATCAACGGGTACGGAGACCTGTATTTTGCCTTTGCAATATGGCGCTGGACACCAAACTAATCCTGAATGAAAAAAAAAGGTAAGATTTGGAGACTAGTGATGCACATTTTATGCACGCTGTGGCAATTGCAATTTGCATTAAAAAGAATCGGCTAATAACCACTACCTAGGACCACACCTGACTCCTGAAGTCATGCTTCAGTTATTAACTCAAGTTAAATTATTATTTTTTTTTTTATTATGCTCAGAAGATTCAAACCATACCATTCTTCTAGTCATATCACACGACATGTCAAAATGCTGCATGGAAAATGGCAGTGTGCAAAGTCATAATCTTAGTGAACCTATAAGTGCATTACATTTTCTAAAATAAACAAAAATACATAGGAAAAAAAAAAAAAAAAAAGGAAAGAGGACACATGGCATCCTTTTGAACAATAGATTACATTTAAGGCATTGATTTGAGAAACCCAGAGATAATTTGTTGCAACCGGGAAATCTAAAAAAACCTTGATTAGACACCCAGTACACTTATTTATCCTTAGGCCTTATTAGCAGAGACTCCAGGACCCTCAACAAAACCAGCAGCAGGAAAGAGGACATATGGCATCCTTTTGAAAAATAGATTTCTGGAAAGGCATTGATTTTAGAAACCAGAGGATAATTTGTTTCAACCGGGAAATCTAAAAAAAACATTGATTAGACACCCAGTACACATATTTATCCTTAGGCCTTTTTAGCAGAGGCTCCAGGACCCTCAACAGAAACAACAGCATGAAAGAGGACATATGACATCCTTGTGAACAATTGATTACAGTTAAGGCATTGATTTTAGAATCCCAGAGATCATTTATATGAACCGTGAAATAGAAAAAAACATTGATTGGACACACAGTACACTTCTTTATCCTTAGGCCTTTTTATCAGAGGCTCCCGGAGCCTCAACAGAAACAACAGCATGAAAGAGGACATATGGCATCCTTTTGAATAATAGATTACAGGAAAGGCATTGATTTTAGAAACCCGGGGATAATTTGTTGCAACCATGAAATCTAAAAAAACATAGATTAGACATCCAGTATACTTCTTTATCCTTAGGCCTTTTTAGCAGAGGCTCCAGGACCCTCAACAAAACCAGCAGCAGGAAGAGGACATATGGCATACTTTTGAAAATTAGATTACAGGAAAGGCATTGATTTTAGAAACACAGAGATAATTAGTTGCAACCGTGAAATCTAAAAAAACATAGATTAGACACCCAGTACACTTCTTTATCCTTAGGCCTTTTTATAAGAGGCTCCCGGAGCCTCAACAGAAACAACAGCATGAAAGAGGACATATGGCATCCTTGTGAATAATAGATTACAGGAAAGGCATTGATTTTAGAAACCCGGGGATAATTTGTTGCAACCGTGAAATCTAAAAAAACATAGATTAGACACCCAGTACACTTCTTTATCCTTAGGCCTTTTTAGCAGAGGCTCCAGGACCCTCAACAAAACCAGCAGCAGGAAGAGGACATATGGCATACTTTTGAAAATTAGATTACAGGAAAGGCATTGATTTTAGAAACACAGAGATCATTAGTTGCAACCGGGAAATCTAAAAAAACATAGATTATACACCCAGTACACTTCTTTATCCTTAGGCCTTTTTATCAGAGGCTCCCGGAGCCTCAACAGAAACAACAGCATGAAAGAGGACATATGGCATCCTTGTGAATAATAGATTACAGGAAAGGCATTGATTTTAGAAACCCGGTGATAATTTGTTGCAACCGTGAAATCTAAAAAAACATAGATTAGACACCCAGTACACTTCTTTATCCTTCAGCCTTTTTATAAGAGGCTCCTGGAACCTCAACAGAAACAACAGCATGAAAGAGGACATATGGCATCCTTGTGAATAATCGATTACAGGAAAGGCATTGATTTTAGAAATCCAGGGATAATTTGTTGCAACCGTGAAATCTAAAAAAACATTGATTAGACACCCAGTACACTTATTTATCCTTAGGCCTTTTTTTAGCAGAGGCTCCAGGACCCTCAACAAAACCAGCAGCAGGAAAGAGGACATATGGCATCCTTTTGAAAATTAGATTACAGGAAAGGCATTGATTTTAGAAACCCGGAGATAATTTGTTGCAACCGGGAATTTGAATCAAACAAATGATTCGATGGACACCCAGTACACTTCTTTCTCCTTCGGCCTTTTTATAAGAGGGTCCAGGACCATCAAAAAAAAACACCAGCAGGAAAGAGGACGTATGGCATCCTTTTGAACAATAGAGTACAGGTACAGCATTGATTTTACAAATCCAGAGATAATTTTGGTCAAATGTGAAATAGAAAAAAAATTGAGTGGACACCCAGTACACCTCTTTCTCCTTAGGCCTTTTTATAAGAGGGTCCAGGACCCTCAAACAAAATACCAGCAGGAAAGAGAACATATGGCATCCTTTTGAACAATAGAGTACTGGTCCGGCATTGATTTTAGAAACCCACAGATAATTGTTTGGAAAAGTGAAATAGCCCCAAAAACCATGCTTGGACTTCCACTCCAGGTCGTTCTCCTTCACCTTTTTTTTAAGAGGGTCCAGAACCCTCAACAGAAACAACTACAGGAAACACCACCACATATGCCATCCTTTTGCACAAGTGAGTACAGGTATGGCATCCATTTTAGAAACCCAGAGATAATTGAGAGGAACCAGGAACATTTTTCTAAAAATTTGATGGGGCACCCATTACAGGTCATTCTCCTTCAGCCTTTTCATAACATGGAACACGATCCACAACAGGCACAACAGCATGAAACACCACATATGCCACCCTTTTGCACAATAGAGTACAGGTATGGCATAGATGGAACACAGAGATAATTTGGAGCAACCAAGAGATGGATAAAGATGCTTGGTCGGTCAACCTCCTTCAAATTTGTGGCATTTTGCGTTCAATTTAATGGTCCACCAGATATGAGTGGTGTGCTAAGTTGTACAATTCGTAATAGTTTAATCACTAGTGTTATGTGCCTTATTTTTTTATTTGAGTTTTGTACCCACAGAGCTGCAGCAGAGGCCAGAAAAATTAGGAATGTAGAAATGACTGAAAAAAATGGGTATTGTTGTAGCAACTGCTGTAGCAGCGGCCAGAAAAATTGATGTTTGTAAAACATTTATAAAGTGCCCTAAAAGCTTGTGGCTTGAACACTAGTTGTTGGCGGATAAGTCAAGCAAGTCCTCCGGCTTTATAACAAAAAAAAAAAGGCCAGCCTGTGTACCAGTTGTAGCCCAAGCCAGCTCATCTCATCATCAGGCCTTTTTTTATTCAAATGTATCGCCCAATGTCAGTCCCTTCGGGATCCAGCCCTCATTCATTTTTATAAAAGTGAGATAGTCAAGGCTTTTTTGACCTAGACAACTTCTCTTCTCAGTGACAAAACCTCCTGCTGCACTGAAAGTCCTTTCGGACAGGACACTTGAAGCGCGGCAGGCCAGAAGTTCCATTGCAAATTGGGATAGCTCAGGCCACAAGTCCAGCCTGCACACCCAGTAGTCAAGGGGTCCATCGCTCCTGAGAGTGTCGAGATCCACAGTTAAAGCTAGGTAGTCTGCTACCTGTCGGTTGAGTCTTTCTCTAAGGCTGGATCCCGAAAGGCTCTGATGGTGCATGGGAGTTAAAAAGGTACGCATGTCCTCCATCAACAAGACGTCAGGAAAGCGTCTGGTCCTTGCCGCCGTGGTCGTGGGAGGAGGAGGATTAATTTCATCTCTTCCCCTGTTACATTCCCGTGGTGCTGTGACATCACCCTTATACGCTGTGTAAAGCATAGTTTTTAATTTATTATGAAAATGCTCCATCCTTTCCGACTTGCGGGAATTTGGTAACATTTCAGGCACTTTATGCTTATACCGGGGGTCAAGGAGCGTGGACACCCAGTCGTTCTCCTTCAGCTTTTTTATACGAGGGTCCCTCAACAGGCACGACAGCATGAAAGAACCCATTTGAACAAGGTTGGATGCCGAGCTAATCATGTCCCGTTCCTCCTCCTCACTGATCTCACTGATGGTATCTTCTTCCCCCCAGCCACGTACAACACCACGGGTACCAGAGAGGTGACAACAACGAGCACCCTGGGATGCCTGTTGTGCTCGGTCTTCCTCCTCCTCCTCTTCCTCAAAGCCACATTCCTCCTCTGACTCCTCTTCCTCACAATCCTCTTCCTGCGTTGCCGCAGGTCCAGCAAGCGATGCTGATTCGGCTGTTTGTGGGGGTGATGGACACCACAACTCTTCCGCTTCCTCTTCAGGCTCATCTACTGCCTGATCCAGCACTCTTCGCAGGGCACGCTCCAGGAAGAAAACAAATGGCATGATGCCGCTGATGGTGCCTTCGGTGGGACTGACAAGGTTTGTCACCTCCTCAAAAGGATGCATGAGCCTACAGGCATTGCGCATGAGCATCCAGTAATTTGGAAAAAATATCCCCAGCTCCCCAGAGGCTGGCCTAGCACCCCGGTCATACAAATACTCATTAACAGCTTTTTCTTGTTGTAGCAGGCGGTAAAACATTAGGAGTGTTGAATTCCACTGTGTCGGGCTGTCGCAAATCAAGCGCCTCACTGGCAGGTTGTTTCGATGCTGTATATCGGACAAGTGCACCATGGCCGTGTAGGAACGCCTGAAATGGCCACACACCTTCCTGGCCTGCTTCAGGACGTCCTGTAAGCCTGGGTACTTATGGACAAATCGTTGTACAATTAGATTACACACATGTGCCATGCACGACACATGTGTCAACTTGCCCAATTTCAATGCTGCCACCAAAATTACTTCCATTGTCAGAAACAACCTTGCCAATCTCCAGTTGGTGCGGAGTCAGCCACTGATCCACCTGTGCGTTCAGGGCGGTCAGGAGTGCTGGTGCGGTGTGACTCTCCGCTTTCAGGCAAGTCAACCCCAAGACGGCGTGACATTGCCATTCCCGGGATGTAGCATAGTACCTGGGGAGTTAGAAGTTGAAGAGGACTCAGCCGAGGAAGAGGTTATGGAAGAGGATGGAGTAGGAGGAGTAGAGGAGGTAGCAGCAGGCCTGCCTGCAAGTCGTGGCGGTGTCACCAACTCTTCTGCAGAGCCACGCATTCCATGCTTGTCAGAAGTAAGCAGGTTTACCCAATGTGCAGTGTAGGTAATATACCTGCCCTGACCATGCTTTGCAGACCAGCTATACATGGTCATATGGACCCTTGCCCCAACGCTGTGTGCCAGACATGCCATAACTTCCTTTCTCACAACAGAATACAGGTTTGGGATTGCCTTTTGTGAAAAGAAATTTCTGCCAGGTACCTTCCACTGCGGTGTCCCAATAGATACAAATTTTTTGAAAGCATCAGACTCCACCAGCTTGTATGGTAAAAGCTGGCGGGCTAAGAGTTCAGACAAGCCAGCTGTCAGACGCCGGGCAAGGGGGTGACTTTGAGAAATTGGCTTCTTACGCTTAAACATGTCCTTGACAGACACCTGACTGTGGGCAGATGACCAGGAACTACTACGTAAGAGAGACTGAGTGGAGGATGGTTGAGAGGGGGCAAGGAGGACAGCACTGGTTGACATGGCTGAAGATGCTGGAGCAGGAGGAGGAGGGCGGCTTTCACTTTGTGTGCTGCTTCTACTCATGTGTTCTTCCCATCGGCCTTTGTGATGGGAGACCATGTGCCTTCGCAAAGCAGTTGTACCTAGGTGGCTGTTGGACTTCCCATTACTCAGTTTCTTTTGGCACAGGTTGCAAATGGCATCACTGTTGTCAGAGGCAGACATACACAAAAAATGCCACACTGCTGAGCTCTGCGATGACGGCATTCTGGTGGTGGCAACAGCATGCGTTGATGGGCATCGGTGTGCTGTCTGGCTGACCCCTGGTGACGATGCATGCTGTCTGACTGTGCCACTAGCTCCTTGAGACGACCTCCCCATGCTTCCAAATCGTCTCCTCCTCCTTTCTCTTTCCCCCTCTTCTTCTTCTCTTCTAGCAGGCACCCACGTGACATCCACCAACACATCATCATTAACCGCTTCACTTGTATCTGAAACATCAAGAAAGGAAGCAGCAGCGGGTACAACATCATCATCATCATCGGTTTTATAGATTTAGTGTGAAGTGATGCGCTTTGCTCTCCCAACTAGCCTATCTTAATATACTACCTCCTTCCTAGATAGTTCAAATATGGTATACAAAAAACAATAAGGGTAGATGGCGCTAAAAAGCAATTGGGTAACTAAATAGTGGTATATAGTGAGGGATAATTCTCAAACCTCTCTTCTAAATTTAGACTATATCTAGATAGTCACAATTTTCCAACAAACTGATTCCCAATCTGTAGTTCAATCAAATCTATAACAACTTTTATTATCAGTATTTTTGAACAATTTTGCTCTAATAGACCAACTTGTACAGTAAAATTTCTTCAAGCTTTCATAATGCAAATAAATCTAAAATCATATATATTAACTGACTGTCAGCTTTAAAACATCTTAAAAAACGTTTGATAGACACAATATCTCTAAAATTCTTGCTACAGTGACTTCTTTGTTTCTATGCAGTTAGAAAATACAGCTCTAATGCTTCAAATGTAAAACATATTCAAAGTGATAAATGACAGCGGTATCTCTTTAAATTTTTTTTTTTTTTTTTTTTCCTGCAGGCTGTAACGTTTTTCATCATCACACCGTACCTCCATGTCGGTAATGCTGCCTGACTGAGACTGATCACTATTATCTACATCCTCTGTCAATGATGGTTGCGCATCACTCATTTCTTCCAAATGATGTGTCAATAACTCCTGTGACAGATCAAGTGAAGCGGCTGTGGTGCTAGTGTTGGTGGTGGCGACAGGCAGGGGAGTGGCACTGGTCACTTGAGACCTGCCCAAAGCACAGCTGGACTTAGATGGTGCGTTAAGGTTAGGAGGACTAGCAGCGGAAGCTGAAGAAGATTGGGTGTCCTGTGTTAGCCATTCAAATAGGTCCTCCTCAGAAGTTTTTGCATCCCCCCTGGCACCCAGCGTCTGAACAATGTGCATATTTGTAGGATCTAAAGGAATCACAGCACCACGACCACGGAACCTGCAGGGTGGCCTGCCTCTGCCTGTCATTTTTTTTAAAATGGACACTAACAATACTATTACACCAATTGAGTGGTGGCACTGTGAAAGTGGGCACAGTATACGCTGTGAGACTGACAACAACAAAAAAGACAGATGTTTTAAAAATCACAAATTGTTAATTTTTTAAAATATTACAAGTACTGTGACAACAAATATGATTGTTTGGCACTAGTTAGCAAATGGGCCTGTCTGGCACACATGCTGGGAGAAAGGAAACTGCAGTTCAATGGCACTAGGAGACTGAAGAATCACAGTCAAAACAGTTATGATTAACAAAAATTCCAATCCTGTTACAATAAATATGAGTGGTGGCACTAATTGGCTAGTTGGGACTGGCACACAAGCAGGCAGGCAGGAGGAAAATGCAATTCAAGGGCACTAGTAGACTGCACATTGACAGTCAAAACAGTGATGATTGACAAATTTTGCAATACTGTTAAAAGAAATATGATTGCTGGTACTAATTGGATAGTTGGGCCTGGCACACAGGCTGGCAGGCAGTAGAAAAGTGCAATGGCACAAGCAAACTGAGGATTAAGATCAACAATCAAATTTTTTTTAATTTTAATTAGTAACTATACTGTGACAACAATTATGATTGGTGTAAATAGTTGGCAAGACGGCCTGGCACAAAAGGCTGGCAGGCAGGAGGTAAATGCAATTCAAGGACACTAGGAGACTGATTACTGACAGTCAAAACAGTGATGATTGACAATTTTGCAATACTCTTAAAATAAATATGATTGCTGGCAATAATTGGCTAGGTGGGCCTGGCACACAGCAGGCTGCAATGCAGGAGGAAAGTGCAATTCACTGGCACCAGCAAACTGAGGATTCACAACAACTATTAACAAAAATTTTAATTTTTAATTACTAAGAATACTGTGACAACAAATATGATTGGTGTAAATATTTTTCAAGTAGGCCTGGCAACACAGGCTTGGAAGGCAGTAGAAAAGTGCAATTCTAGGGCACGTGCAAACTGAGGATTAAGATCAACAATCAAGATTTTTTTAATTTTAATTAGTAACTATACTGTGACAACAATTATGATTGGTGTAAATAGTTGGCAAGACGGCCTGGCACAAAATGCTGGCAGGCAGGAGGTAGATGCAATTCAAGGACACTAGGAGACTGATTACTGACAGTCAAAACAGTGATGATTGACAATTTTTGCAATACTGCTAAAAGAAATATGATTGCTGGAAATAATTGGCTAGGTGGGCCTGGCACACAGCAGGCTGCAAAGCAGGAGGAAAGTGCAATTCTATGGCACCAGAAAGAAAATGAAATAAAAATTACACTAGCAAAATAATTAATTTTTTTGGTTAGTTAAATTTAAACTAATGTTGTTAGGGAGATATCAGTGGTGGCAGTAATCACAGCATATGCTGTGAGCCTTAAACACACAGTCTGAAAGCCAGGCAAATGCTAATAAAAAAAAAAAAACGAAAAAAACAAAACAAAAAAAAAAACGGCACAAATATAGCCCTAAAAAGGGCTTTTTGGGGTGCTGTGCTTGCAGCAGAGATGAGTGGAGTCCTTCTGGACTGTAAATACACTAGCCTAGCTATGTTTTTCCTATTAATGTCAGGAGCAAAAACACAACACGTCCTCTCATTAAGAAAGCAAGGTCGTTATGAGTCTAAAATGGCGGATTCTGAGTAGCTGGGAGGGTCTGTGAGGGAGTGTCTGATGTTGATTGGCTCTAATGTGTCAGGCGGCTGTGACATAAAGGGTCAAAGTTTCCTCAATGACGACACATAGGGGCGGATCGAACATTGCCATGTGTTCGCCCACAAATGCGAACGCGAACAAGCTATGTTCGCTGTGAACCGTTCGCGGGCGAACAGTTCGGGACATCACTATTCAGGACCTGGGTTATGCTTGCTTATTGGTGACTGGATGTAGCTAAAGTCACAGTTATTCACATTAATTAACCTTATGATCTAACTATACAGGGAGTGCAGAATTATTAGGCAAATGAGTATTTTGACCACATCATCCTCTTTATGCATGTTGTCTTACTCCAAGCTGTATAGGCTCGAAAGCCTACTACCAATTAAGCATATTAGGTGATGTGCATCTCTGTAATGAGAAGGGGTGTGGTCTAATGACATCAACACCCTATATCAGGTGTGCATAATTATTAGGCAACTTCCTTTCCTTTGGCAAAATGGGTCAAAAGAAGGACTTGACAGGCTCAGAAAAGTCAAAAATAGTGAGATATCTTGCAGAGGGATGCAGCACTCTTAAAATTGCAAAGCTTCTGAAGCGTGATCATCGAACAATCAAGCGTTTCATTCAAAATAGTCAACAGGGTCGCAAGAAGCGTGTGGAAAAACCAAGGCGCAAAATAACTGCCCATGAACTGAGAAAAGTCAAGCGTGCAGCTGCCAAGATGCCACTTGCCACCAGTTTGGCCATATTTCAGAGCTGCAACATCACTGGAGTGCCCAAAAGCACAAGGGGTGCAATACTCAGAGACATGGCCAAGGTAAGAAAGGCTGAAAGACGACCACCACTGAACAAGACACACAAGCTGAAACGTCAAGACTGGGCCAAGAAATATCTCAAGACTGATTTTTCTAAGGTTTTATGGACTGATGAAATGAGAGTGAGTCTTGATGGGCCAGATGGATGGGCCCGTGGCTGGATTGGTAAAGGGCAGAGTGCTCCAGTCCGACTCAGACACCAGCAAGGTGGAGGTGGAGTACTGGTTTGGGCTGGTATCATCAAAGATGAGCTTGTGGGGCCTTTTCGGGTTGAGGATGGAGTCAAGCTCAACTCCCAGTCCTACTGCCAGTTTCTGGAAGACACCTTCTTCAAGCAGTGGTACAGGAAGAAGTCTGCATCCTTCAAGAAAAACATGATTTTCATGCAGGACAATGCTCCATCACACGCGTCCAAGTACTCCACAGCGTGGCTGGCAAGAAAGGGTATAAAAGAAGAAAATCTAATGACATGGCCTCCTTGTTCACCTGATCTGAACCCCATTGAGAACCTGTGGTCCATCATCAAATGTGAGATTTACAAGGAGGGAAAACAGTACACCTCTCTGAACAGTGTCTGGGAGGCTGTGGTTGCTGCTGCACACAATGTTGATGGTGAACAGATCAAAACACTGACAAAATTCATGGATGGCAGGCTTTTGAGTGTCCTTGCAAAGAAAGGTGGCTATATTGGTCACTGATTTGTTTTTGTTTTGTTTTTGAATGTCAGAAATGTATATTTGTGAATGTTGAGATGTTATATTGGTTTCACTGGTAAAAATAAATAATTGAAATGGGCATATATTTGTTTTTTGTTAAGTTGCCTAATAATTATGCACAGTAATAGTCACCTGCACACACAGATATCCCCCTAAAATAGCTATAACTAAAAACAAACTAAAAACTACTTCCAAAACTATTCAGCTTTGATATTAATGAGTTTTTGGGGTTCATTGAGAACATGGTTGTTGTTCAATAATAAAATTAATCCTCAAAAATACAACTTGCCTAATAATTCTGCACTCCCTGTATATGTAATCTCCATAACTAAAACTAGAATTACAAATTAATCTCTATCTCTGATGCTACTGCAACAGAAAATCAGGGAACATTAACGCTATGAGAGGGTATATGGAGAGTATATAAAGAGTGGAGGAGAAATATATATACGAGTGTCCAGCATTCAGATGTGTAAATTACAATACAATAGGAGTAATATTTTATAGTTAATCTCTAGGTAAACTAAGCTGAAGTCGAGAGATTCATGGAGATGCGTCCTGCCACTTCAGGAGTCAGCTCCGCCCCCCCCCCCATTATGTTTGCATTTTATATATTAAAATATTTTTCTATACATACTGTATTTTTTAAATTCTAATGTTTCCTAAGCGACTTAAGAAAGGGATAAAAAGGAGACCAATAAATATAAATATGAGCTCCTAATATACTATCATCAGCCTTTGGAAAGCAGAACGTTTTCATTGAAATGTACATCGGCAAGATAGTAGTCATATGATATAGATGGATGTCCAAGCTAAAGGGCAATAATTTTAATATTATGAGACCAAGAGATTTGAATCTCAAAACATTTTAATCTTTTGCTATAAATAGACTACAGACACTTATCTTGCCACTATTAGAATGGATACCCTTAGGGACTATTTTTTTTCTTTTTATGATATAATTTGTATGTATTTTTTACCACCATATTTATTGAAGACTGGCAGTTAACAAAGGCAGGGGGTATAAGCAGAGCTTATTTAAGCTTCGACACATTTGAATATATTGTATGATTATTATAGAAATGCACTATCCCCAAAGGTATTTTGCCATATGAGATTTTTTTAATCTTTTTTGAGGAATACAGTCTCGTCAGGACATTCAGTGTCCTAGCAGCTAAATAAGCACTGCATAAAAATGCAATGGAAAGGTACTAAAGGTCTAACTCAAAGAAACTCTCAAGAATGGGAGTGAAATCATTCTGCAAAAAAGAAGAAGGATGAGATATGAGAGCTACCTCCCTTAGAAAATAATGAGTTTTTCCCGGGATGGAGACTCTCATGGGGTGAGCATCTGGAAATGATATCAATTCTCAACCTGGAGCAAATACAAATTAAACTTTCATATTTTCACAATAATTTAACTTGTAGTTGATTCTAGTTTGGAATCGATTACAAGTGGTGTGCTAACTGTTTAAAGTAAACGTGATCACTAGAGCGCAATCGCGTGTTACGCTCATCGGGTTAGTGTGATTGAAACCCTTGTTTAAAGAGTAGTGCGTTAAAAAAAGTTGAACTAAACACAACTTAAATACATTGTAAATTACAGTTACACTCTTAGGAACACTATCTGATAAAAGTTATTCATATAAATATTAAAAAAAAGCTATAAGGGTTAAAAGCTCTATAGAATATGACAAGGTGTTAGTTTTTGCTTAAGTAAAATTTTAAAATGTGAAATTAGAATAAAGAAAAAGCATGTTTTTTTTGTTATATAACATACATATCAGTGAATAGCCTGAGGAAACAGCCCTTGAGAGGATGAGAAACGCGTTGCTCTGTTTTTAATAAAGATATGTTTTTATGATACATTTGCTGCATATGGGAATTCTTAACGTTGGTCTTGTGGAGTTTGGTGAGGATCCTGTTTTGCCACGATGCAGTCTACTGGGTGACTGAGAGGTCCCAGCTCGCCTATATTGCACCTGGTGGTGCATAACACATTTTAAGTATTACCATTTATCTTCTCTCTACCAGTTATTACTGTACTAGGCTATGGTAACTCTGTTTTTTTAATCCTATACAGGCACCAGTGATGCATCTGTGATAAAGTTCTTGTTCATGTGCCCAGTCTGCCTGCTTACAGTGAGCTGGACCACTACAAAGTTCCAGTCTGTCCCATTAGCACCATTGGGTGCTCCATTTTTGTGAGTACCTTTATTCTTTTATCAAATTATCCCCTTGTTTGATGGTACTAGGCCATGTTGGCGCCTCTGTGTTTTCTTTTCTCCAGATTATCGCATACCAGGGATTGACCATCCTTTGAGTGTGGCCTTATTATTGGAATCCGAAGACTTTTTATTGTTTTTTATTGTATGTTGTTTTTTTTGTTTTTGTGTGTGTGTGGTTTTTTTTAATAATCATTTGTATTGGTTGATATGCTGCCTATGGGATTGTTGTTTTTGTTTACTCTCTTAGTGCCACATATTATTGTTATTATTTAGGAAGCTCCCCCTATGGGATTTATGCTTTGTTGCATTTCTCTCTTTCTTTTTTTTTTTTTTACATATCAGTGATGGCTGTCACCATAAAAAGAAAAGACAATGAACCCTTTTGAATGGTCGCCATGTTTTTAAAGAACGGGCTTTTCTACTGTTGCCTAACACGATATGCTATTGCTGTGTGTGGTTGCACGAGTTGCACAAACTACAGCCAGCCCTGGTTAGACAAACCTATATAATAATATCATGTTACAATGACAGTGACTTTTCTGTTTCTGAGCAGAATAAATGGTTATCAATATCAAATAAAAACTTGATAGGAATATAAGTCAAGGTTACAAATATGCAGTGTTAAATGTTATTTTGAAATAAATATGTCTGCTTAGTACATCAAACTACTGTATAAGACTTTTATACACCATAAACCTCCAGTAAATCTAACCTTCTGCAAATGATCTGTTCTGCTCTTTAGTCTTCTTGAGATCTGTGTTCAGAGCGAGAAACTGCTTTACAAATACTTCTAACATACAAATCGCTCTGATCCACTATCATGGTGTATAATCACTCCTGCTGATGCACTCAAACACACTGCATCCAAACAATCAAGTTCTACCCAGTATTCAGACTGTTAAAAGTCCTACTCTACAGAAATGTGAGTCAAACCACCTAAGCTTTTAATTCTGTTTACAAGGGAAACAATTTTTCTCGTTATTTGAAAGAGAAGAGCTTTTTCTTTTCTTGTTATGCATCTGTAGAAAGCAGCTTCTTTTACTTCATTCTTTGCTCTTCAGAATGTCCTGCTGTTTTTCCTTTGGGCATCCGTACAAGGTCTGACAAAACAATTAGCTGGTGTTCTCAGAGTTGCCGACAGATTGGCTAATTTTGCCGAGAGTCCTTTGCTGCCCCCCCCCCCCAACCCCATGAATACAGGTACGCTTAGAAAGAGCACATCTGTGCTGAGTTTTCTTTGACACATAAAGTTACTGCTGATAAAGGAGATGGGGAAATTCTCGCTGCATGAAAATTAAGAATGTAAAGCTAAAATCATTATCTAAAAAACATGTAATTTGACCTCCGTTAGAGTTTCTAAACAAGATGAATTTCCAGAGGACATTTTTCAATTCCATACCAACTGGTGCATGTTAATTTCTGCAGGTCAGACTGAGGTTAAAAGCCTTCTTCTCTATGTGATACAATTTAAAAGGGGCAATAAACTTTTACGTTTTTTTTATATATATATTTGCATAGTATGTATGTCAGCAGTCAAATAAAAAAAAGATTACATAAGTTAAAAAATGGATAAATATTTAAATGTATCATTCTACTTTCAACATTTTCAGGGCTTTGATATTGAAGAGTAGCTCAAGAATGTACTCCTTTAAAAAAATGATGGGATTTATATTTCTGGTCTCTCATCCAGCATCCATTAAGTGAAACCTCTCTAAGGGGAATTTTGAGATTCTATGGGGCCGATTTATCAAAGTGCAGCGGACATGATCCGCTGTAGCAGATCATGTCCGCCGCACATCGATAAATGCCGACAGCATACGCTGTCAGCATTTATCATTGCACAAGCATTTCTAGTGAAATGCTTGTGCAATGCTGCCCCTGCACATTTGCAGCCAATCGGCTGCTAGCAGGGGGTGTCAATCAACCCAATTGTATTCGCTCAGGGTGATTGCTGTCCGTCGCCTCAGAGGTGGCGGACGAGTTAAGGAGCAGTGGTCTTAAGACCGCTGCTTCCTAACTCCTGTTTCCGGCGAGCTGAAAGCTAGCCAGAAACATGAGGCATCAAGCCCAGTGAGTTTAAGTTACACCTGGAAAAGCAAATAACTATGGTACCATAAAATGAATAGCTATTATTGCTAGGGGCAGAACTACCATTGGTGCAGCAGGTGCAGTAGCACTAGGGCCAAGAGCTAGAGGGTGCCCATAACAGCCAGCCTATACATAAGCATATGCAAAATTTGTACAATCCTAATACAGGGGAGCCTTTAATTAGTGCATGTTGCAGGTCCAATGATCATTATTTGATCATTATACAGAGCAGAATTTATTTTATTACTTTTGCTTTTTATTAAGTTACCTTTGGGAGCCCCCCAAAAATCTTGCTCCCTTTGTGGAGTAGGTCCGCTACTGATTATTGCATAAATAAACTGCTAATAAAATAAGTAACAAATATACACATAGGCATCTATTTATCAAGCCGTCAACTTACTTGCATTCAACGGCGCCAATACGCTTGCCTAAGATCGCCTAACATTGCTGCTGCTGACCTGAATAAACTCTCCAAAGTTACCAAAAAAGCTGTCAAAAAGCCGCGCACCAAGTACGGGGCGATGAGCAGCGGACTGTTGTTAACTAACAGTCATCGATCTCACTGCTCTTCGGCTTTTTCCAAGCTTTATTGGTACCCTGTCACTAACACTGCCACTATACTAAACTGTTTTACCCCTATCCCGCCGCTCCCCGACACCGCTGCAACTAAATAAAGTTATTAACCCCTAAACCGCCCCTCCCGGAGCCCACCGCCATCTACATTATACTTATTAACCCCTAATATGCCCCCCCCAACAGCGCCGCCACCTACATTATGTTATTAACCCCTAATCTCCCCCCCTACACCGCCGCCACCTACATTATGTTATTAACCCTAAATCTGCCCCCCTACACTGCCGCCACCTACATTATGTTATTAACCCCTAATCTGCCTACCTACACTGCCCCCACCTACATAACACTTATTAACCCCTAATCTGCCGTCCCTAACGTTGTCGCCACTATATTAAATGTATTAACCCCTAAACCTAAGTCTAACCCTACAGTAAACCTAATACCCCCTAACAAATCTAATTTAAATAAATATAAATAAAAATACTATTATTAACTACATTATTCATATTTAAAACTAAATACTTACCAATAAAATAAACCCTAAGCTAGCTACAATGTAACTAATAGTTACATTGTATCTATCTTAGGGTTTATTTTTATTTTACAGGCAAGTTTGTATTTATTTTAACTAGGTAGAATATTTATTAAATAGTTATTAACTATTTAAAAACTACCTAGCTAAAATAAATACAAAAGTACCTGTAAAATAAAACCTAACCTAAGTTATAATTACACCTAACACTACACTATAATTAAATACAATTAAATAAATTACATACAATAACCAAAAATAAATTAAAATTATCTAAAGTACAAAAAAGACAAACACTAAATTACAGAAAATAATAAACAAATTACAGAAATTTAAACTAATTACACCAAATCTAATAGCCCTATCAAAATAAAAAAGCCCCCCAAAATAAAAAAAAACCCTAGCCTAAACTAAAATACCAATAGCTCTTAAAAGGGCCTTTTGCAGGGCATTGCCCCAAAGTAATCAGCTCTTTTACCTGTAAAAAAAAAAATACAAACAACCCCCTCAAGAGTAAAACCCACCACCCACACAACCAACCCCCCAAAAAAAATACTAACTGAAAAAACCTAAGCTCCCCATTCCCCTGAAAAGGGCATTTGGATTGGCATTGCCCTTAAAAGGGCGGTTAGCTCTTTTGCAAGCCCAAACCCTAACCTAAAATAAAACCCACCCAATACACCCTTAAAAAAACCTAACACTAACCCCCTGAAGATCGACTTACCGGGAGACGTCTTCATCCAAGCCGGGCAGAAGTGGTCCTCCAGACGGGCAGAATTCATCATCCAAGTCGGACAGAAGTGGTCCTCCAGACGGGCAGAAGTCTTCATCCAAGTCGGGCAGAAGTGGTCCTCCAGATGGCAGAAGTCTTCATCCAGACAGCATCTTCTATCTTCATCCATCCTGTGCGGAGCGGGTCCATCTTCAAGACATCCGACGTGGAGCATCCTCTTCGGCCGTCGACTACCCGACGAATGAAGGTTCCTTTAAGTGACGTCATCCAAGATGGCGTCCCTTAGATTCCGATTGGCTGATAGAATTCTATCAGCCAATCGGAATTAAGGTAGAAAAAATCCTATTGGCTGATGCAATCAGCCAATAGGATTGAACTTCAATCTTATTGGCTGATTGCATCAGCCAATAGGATTTTTTCTACCTTAATTCCGATTGGCTGATAGAATTCTATCAGCCAATCGGAATCTAAGGGACACCATCTTGGATGACGTCACTTAAAGGAACCTTCATTCGTCGGGTAATTGTCGGCCGAAGAGGATGCTCAGTGTCGGATGTCTTGAAGATGGACCCGCTCCACTCCGGATGGATGAAGATAGAAGATGCCGTCTGGATGAAGACTTCTGCCGTCTGGAGGACCACTTCTGCCCGACTTGGATGAAGACTTCTGCCCGTCTGGAGGACCACTTCTGACCGACTTAGACGAAGACTTCTGCCCGTCTGGAGGACCACTTCTGCCCGGCTTGGATGAAGACGTCTCCTGGTAAGTCGATCTTCAGGGGGATAGTGTTAGTTTTTTTTAAGTGTTCATTGGGTGGGTTTTATTTTTAGGTTAGGGTTTGGGCTTGCAAAAGAGCTAACTGGCCTTTTAAGGGCAATGCCCATCCAAATGCCCTTTACAGGGAAATGGGGAGCTTAGGTTTTTTTAGTTAGTATTTTTTTTTTTGGGAGGGTTGGTTGTGTGGGTGGTGGGTTTTACTGTTGGGGGGGTTGTTTGTATTCTTTTTTTTTACAGGTATAAGAGCTGATTACTTTGGGGCAATGCCCCGCAAAAGGCCCTTTTTATGTTATTAACCCCTAATCTGCCTCCCTACACTGCCGCCACCTACATATTACTTATTAACCCCTAATCTGCTGTCCCCAATGTCATTGCCACTATATTAAATTTATTAACCCCTAAACCTAAGTCTAACCCTACCCCCCCTAACTTAAATCTAATTTAAATAAATATAAATAAAAATACTATCATTAACTACATTATTCATATTTAAAACTAAATTATTATTATTATTATTCTTTATTTATAAAGCGCCAACAGATTCCGCAGCGCTGTTCATAGGTAACAAAGATAAAAGGATAGTACAATATGAGACACCAGACAAAATTTAACAAACAAATACAGGAGGAATTGGGAGCCCTGTTCCCGTGGGAACTTACAATCTAAATGGGTAGGAGGGTGAGAAACAGGAGGTGGGGACTGCAAAGGTGGGAATGATGTTAGTGTGAAGTTAGATGAGGGCAACTATTAGGCAAGTGGAATTCATTAGTTACTGATTTGGTTATAGGCTTCCCTGAACAAGAAGGTCTTTAGGGAGCGTTTAAAGGAGGAGAGGTTGGGGGAAAGTCTGACAGCACGAGGAAGTGCGTTCCAGAGGGTTGGTGCCCCACGAGAGAAGTCCTGTAGTCTAGCATGAGAGGAGCTGATGTTAGAAGAGGCAAGGAGTAGATCATTGTTGGATCTTAGGGGACGGGCTGGAGTATATTTGTTGATGAGTGAGGACAGGTATGGAGGGGCTGCATTGGTAAGGGCTTTGTAGGTCAAAGTGAGAATTTTGAATTTAATTCTGCTGTGAATGGGGAGCCAGTGAAGGGACTCACAGAGGGGTGCGGCAGATACAGAGCGTTGAGAGAGGTAGATTAGCCTAGCAGAGGCATTTAGGATGGATTGAAGGGGGAGAGGCGGGAGAGAGGAAGGCCAGTTAGTAGGTTGTTACAGTAGTCAAGCCGGGAAATTTCTAGGGAATGGATTAGCTGTTTAGTAGTTTCAGCACTCAGAAAAGGACGAATTTTGGAGATATTGCGTAGGTGGTTGCGACAGGATGAAGAGAGCGATTGGATGTGGGGTATGAAAGACAGATTGGAGTCGAGTGTAACTCCAAGGCAGCGGACTTGGGGTGATGGGGAGATAGTGGTGTCACCGACAGTGATAGTAAAGTTAGAAACTGGAGTAGAATTAGTTGGGGGGATTAGAAGAAGCTCAGTCTTGGACTTGTTGATTTTTAGGTGGTGAGAGGCCATCCAGGAAGAAATGCCAGATAAGCAGCAGCTGATGTGGGAAAGGACAGACGGAGAGAGTGCAGGGGTGGATAGGTAGATCTGAGTATCATTAGCATAGAGGTGATAGTGATAGTTGAAGCCATAGCTACTAATAAGTTTACTAATAATACTTACCTATAAAATAAACCCTAAGCTAGCTAAAATATAACTAATAGTTACATTGTATCTAGCTTAGGGTTATTTTTATTTTACAGGCAAGTTTGTATTTATTTTAACTAGGTAGAATATTTATTAAATAGTTAAAAACTATTTAATAACTACCTAGCTAAAATAAATACAAAAGTACCTGTAAAATAAAACCTAACCTAAGTTATAATTACACCTAACACTACACTATAATTAAATACAATTAAATAAATTACATACAATAACCAAAAATAAATTAAATTATCTAAAGTACAAAAAAACACACTAAATTGCAGAAAATAATAAACAAATTACAGACATTTAAACTAATTACACCTAATCTAATAGCCCTATCAAAATAAAAAAGCCCCACCAAAATAAAAAAAACCCTAGCCTAAACTAAACTACCATTGCCCCAAAGTAATCAGCTCTTTTACCTGTAAAAAAAAAATACAAACAACCCCCTCAACAGTAAAACCCACCACTTACACAACCAAACCCCCAAAAAATTACTAACTAAAAAAAACCTAAGCTCCCCATTGCCCTGAAAAGGGCATTTGGATGGGCATTGCCCTTAACAGGGCAGTTAGCTCTTTTGCAAGCTCAAACCCTAACCTAAAAATAAAACCCACCCAATACACCCTTAAAAAAAAAAACCTAACACTAACCCCCTGAAGATCGACTTACCAGGAGACGTCTTCATCCAAGCCGGGCAGAAGTGGTCCTCCAGACGGGCAGAAGTCATCATCCAAGTCGGGCAGAAGTGGTCCTCCAGAGGGGCAGAAGTCTTCATCCAAGTCGGGCAGAAGTGGTCCTCCAGATGGCAGACGTCTTCATCCAGACAGCATCTTCTATCTTCATCCATCCGGCGCGGAGCGGGTCCATCTTCAAGACATCCGATGCGGAGCATCCTCTTCGGCCGATGACTACCCGATGAATGAAGGTTCCTTTAAGTGACTTCATCCAAGATGGCGTCCCTTAGATTCCGATTGACTGATAGAATTCTATCAGCCAATCGGAATTAAGGTAGAAAAAATCCTATTGGCTGATGCAATCAGCCAATAGGATTGAACTTCAATCCTATTGGCTGATTTTTAACAGCCAATAGGATTGAGCTTGCATTCTATTGGCTGTTGCAATCAGCCAATAAGATTGAAGTTCAATCCTATTGGCTGATTGCATCAGCCAATAGGATTTTTTCTACCTTAATTCCGATTGGCTGATAGAATTATTTACACTTAAAATAATAAAATCATAAGGAACCAGCAATAATAATCTTTTATTTGAAAAGATTCAACAACAAACATCACAGAAATCACAAACAATTTATTGACTGGAATAATTAGTGAGACGGATGAGCCTATTGTTCACTACACATCTTTTGAAATCTCGGAATCAAACTAGATTCAGCCACCCTCATTTCCTGTTCTACGTTGATTTTCGCACAGTATTTGCTTTTTATCTCAGCGACTGCTGAAAACCCAGCTTTGCCTAAATATGATGTTGCAAAAGGAGCTTTACCACTTAGTAGTGGATATTAATATTTTACTGATAGCCAAAAGTCAGTAAGTTCTATGCTTGTAAATTTTACCTTGAGCGTATTGTCGCAAAAAAACTCAATAAGATTTTCATCTTCTGCAGAAGTAAATTTAGATGGAGCTTTGGCTCTGAATGAGTCTTGAATCCATGCAAATTTGTCACTATTATCATCTTGAAAGTATTTTTCAAACCACTTTATAATCTGTGATAGATGATCTTCAAAAACAGATTATATTGCGAGAGAAATCAACTTCATTGAAGACCACTGCTCCAACAAGGAGAAACAATCTTTCCCACCGTCTTCATTCATTTCTCTTCTACATAGTTTAAATTTTTTTCTGAAAGCTGAAATCTTCTCAGCCAGTTTCAAAATGTGCATGTTGCCTCCATGCAGAGAGAGATTCAATGCATTTAACTTTTTAAAAACATCACACAAGTATGCTAGTTTCACTAAAAAAAAAAAGTTTCCACAAAGTGTTTGACATACTTGTGTTTTTCTTCTTCAAGAAAAATGTAGAATGTACATTGTAATTGAAATGTACGGGACAATATATTGCCATGAGAGAGCCATCGTGAGTGGCAGTAGTACAACAAAGACGTGTATTTGGTTCCCATATCATCACCCAATTTTTAAAAAAACCTTGCTTTCACTGGCCTAGTTTTTATAAAGTTTACCCAATTCACCACACATTTTAAAACCAGATTCAATGGAGGACTCAAATGCTTTCATGCAAGTACTTCTCTATGAATGAAGCAATGGGTCCACAGTGCATCCGGAGCTTTGTTTCTGATAAGTGCCTGCAATGCTTCATTACCACCGGACATCGAATGACCACCATCAGTACAAACACCAACACACTTTGTCCATTCCAAGTTATTTTTAACCATAAATGTTTCCAGGATCTCGAACAAGTCTTGAGACTTTGTACTTGCAGTGATACTTTTACAAAAGAGAAGGTCCACAATTTCATTACCATCTACGAACCGTACATAGAAAATCAAATGTGCATTCTTGTTATTGTCCGTGGCCTCATCCAGCAAATTCCTTTCCTTTCAGTTTCACAATTAATTGATTATTGAGTTCCTCTGCCCTGTGCTAAATTCTGCTACTGATAGTACTGTGTCAGTGTTTTTTCCCTGCTTTGTTTGCCATGTGCTGCTGCTGGCAGCCATTTTGCTTACCTTTTCTTGCTGAATCTGGTGCAGAGTGTGTGATGTTGGTTATTTCCTGCACTCCGTCTTATGGCCAGACTGTTGTACATCATCCGTGTGAGACAGATTGCAGTCTCATAATTGTGATGTCATCACTTATTATTTAAAGGGCCTCTGTTCAGTATGCTTTGCCCTTGCGTTGTCTCCGACCTGTTTGTGAGTTCCTGTTCCTGTGTATTACCTGGCTGTCTGATGTCCCTCCTGGTTCCTGACTCGATTTGTTTAACTACTCGCTTTGGCTCCTGACATGGCTCGTCTGACTACCAGCTTTGACTTGTGGACTTTTTTATTATTTTTTGTTATTAATAAAGGTTTGATTATTTTTGTACTTCTCGTCTCAGTCTGATTCCTGGCACCCTGACATACTGTTAGACAAAGACACATTTGAAAGCAGTTTTCCTGCAGATTTGCTGATCATAATGTTCACTAAATCTAACAAGTGAGTACAAATTTGACATGAAAGTAGCTGATATTTGAGGAATCTAAACATACTACACCCAGATCCGGATTCTTTGTGCGCCCCTTCCCTTCTTCTGTTTCCATAGATTTTGCTGAGACTTCCTGTTGGATTGCCTCTGAGCTTTTAAGGGATTCAGGCTGCAAAAGTTTTTTGGATGGTCTTCACTTTCTCACAACAAACTGACTATATTTAATATATGGAAAGACAGTGATTAATATTACATGAATGGTGTGTTTTTGACCTGTTTAGCGCTGATACTTTCTGTGTGTTTACCTATATATATATATATATATTGCATCCTGAACTGACAGTACCTCTTGCATCGTCTTATCTGGGTGATTCTCCGGCACTCAGTGGAGCGGCGTGGTACACCATTCATGAATAAATGGGTGTGTCCAATATATTTTGCCCCACGGCACCCCTGTAGATCAGACATGGCGCACCAGGGCGCTGCAGCACACAGTTTGGTAACCACTGGGTTAACATTTTCGGGGTCTTACCTCCGTATTCAGTCATTTATAAAGTAGACAGTTACACCACCACCTTTAAACACCAACGAAGGGCCAGATTACAAGCAGAGTGCAAACGTTTGCTTGGGAGCGATAAGGAGTTTATCACAGGGTTTTGAGATCATCAGGCTTACCCCTGGTATTATGAGTTGAAAGTAATACAAAATAACACAATTCTGTCCAGCATCTCAGATATCAAAGGCAGAAGGAAGAAGTTATGGATTGTTATAATGTTGAGGGCTCTGCGATCAACAAAAGGTCTCAAACCTCCATCTTTCTTTTTCACAAAAAACATGCCAGCACCTATTAGAGAAGTGGAATAAACAGAATCTTCTGTGATATTCTCCTCAAAATAATGTTTTAAATGCTGCAATTTTGGACCAAACAAAGGAAAAATCTTCTATATGGAGTGCTGCTGCATCCGTTCTGTATAACTAGATAAGCAACGAAAATCAGGCACATAGGGGCATATTTATGATGACACAGACGTTTTCAAGAAGTTATGAAGCAGAGGTCTAAAGACTGCTGCTCCATAACTTGTCCGCCTTCTCTGAGGCGGCGGACAGAAATCAACCCGATCGAATTTGATCAGGTTGATTGACACCCCCTGCTAGCAGCCGATTGGCCGCAAATCTGCAGTGGGCGGCTTTGCACCAGCAGTTCACAAGAACTGCTGGTGCAATGATAAATGCCGACAGCGTATGCTGTCGGCATTTACCTATGGGCAGTGATGTGCAGCGGACATGATACGCTACTTCATATCATGTCCGCTCGCACATTGTTAAATATGCCCCATAGTGCTAGATTACAAGTGGAGCTCTATTTTATTGTGTGCCCGTAAAGGGGCAAATTTGCTCTTTTACGGGCACATGTTAAATAACCAGCCATTATTAGTGGCTGGTTAATGTTCCTGCGAGCTTTCGGCTTCACTTTGCACTTAGCACGATTAATCAGAGGTCAGCAGGGCCAGCCTTAGGGCAAGGTGAGCGAGGAGGTCGTCTAGGCCCTACGGTCAGAGGGGCCCCACCGGTTGAAACAAAAAAATGTCACTACATTTTTGGCGCCATTTTAATTTTTGCCGCAATTTTTATCCCGGGAAAATTTCAGGAGTGAGGAGCGGCCGAGCGGAGGCACAGGTGAAAGGCACAGGCACTTACACATCATGCTATGATCTGAATGATTGGATGATATACACTATTATTCTCCAATCATTCAGCTCTTGCAAGGCTAAGAGGGTGGTGACTGGTGGTGAGAGGGGAGGAGGCGGAGCACCAGGAACAGTAAGAGGATGGTTCTGTCATGACCCACGTGAGTCAGACCAGTCAGTGCAGGCGCACAGAGAGAGTGGGAGTCGCAGCAGCAGTCAGAGACAGAGAGAGTGGGAGTGTGTGGGACCTCACCAATAGGGATGGGCGAATGTGTAAATTTTCAAATTCGAATGTTAGAACGAATGTTATTACCAAAATTAAAATTATAAATCCGAATGTTGATAAGAACAAATATTCTTAAAAATTATATAATCGAATGCTATTTACAGTTTTCGAATGTCACTTTCGAATTCGAATGTTTATAATTAGATCGAATGTCCACATTTGAAATTTCAAATTTAACATTCTATTTAACAAATACTATTCAGAAGTTCAATAGTTCATGTGGTAGTAAATCTAGTAAATTGATACATAATAGATACAAATATATAATTTCGAATATTTCTATATAGAATATTGCATAATTCGAATATTACGTTTAAAGAAAGTATTAGAAATACTATTACAAACATATAAATTTAAATTTTTCGAATTCGAATATTGAATAATTCTAAAATTACATTTAAAGAAAGCATTAGAAATACTATTACAAATGTAAATTCAAATTTTTCTAAACTAATATTTTCTAATGTAATCGTAAAATTCAAAACCGAACATTCGAAAATCGAATGTTAGAATGTTATGTAAACATTTGAAATTCAAACGAATGTGTTAAAATTTGTTTCATTTTTCGAATGTTGTGAAACATTTGCCCATCCCTACTCACCGACCGAGGAGTAGTCAGGGGCTGGCTGGGCCTGGGCGGTTTGCAGTTGATAAACACTACGCAGAGGAGCGAGCTAAGTCAGATATAAGTAGAACTTCAACTTCTACTCTCTATAATAAGCTTTTCCCATTTTCCCTCCTACTAGTACACATGGCCTTGCCTGTACATAAAAATGACAATACCAGCTCTGACGTCTCCACTCTGACAATGATTGTCAATTGATAGGCTTTGATTTGCAAATTGCAATGCAATGAATGCATAATAATATATATTACAAATCTATAGGTATTAAAAATAATGCAAGCTAATCATGTAAACTATCCATTTGTAATACCTAAAATAGTGGTTATTTTTTTTTATATGTATTTTCCTTTTATTATTATTATTATTTGTTTTTATGTTTTTGGGGGTACTTTCAAATCAAATAAAACTCTGAGGAACCAAAATTTTAAACTACCTTTTAACCCAAAACATAATTAATTCAAAATATTCAATATTTATAAAATATTTGTTTGGATAGTTTTTATTTTTCCCTTTACATGAAAATATAAAGTCAGAGTGCTCTATAGGTGTATGTATCACATTTGCTGTCTATCTGGCTATGAAGGGGTTAATAATCGTTTCTCAATTGAATTGAAAAAAATTATATTCTACAGTCAGTTTTGCCAGCCAGGGGACAAGGGGAGAAATGTGTGTAAGGAAGAGGGGGGCTGAAAGAGTGAGGAGGGGGCTGTGTGTGAGGAAGAGGGGGGCTATAAGAGTGAGGAGGGGGCTGTGTGTGAGGAAGAGGGGGTCTAAGAGAGTGAGGAGGGGGCTGTGTGTGAGGAAGAGGGGGTCAGAGAGAGTGAGGAGGGGGCTATGTGTGAGGAGGAGGGAGTCTGAGGCCTAGATTTGGAGTTCGGCGGTAGCCGTCAAAACCAGCGTTAGAGGCTCCTAACGCTGGTTTTGGGCGCCCGCTGGTATTTGGAGTCAGTGATTAAAGGGTCTAACGCTCACTTTTCAGCCGCGACTTTTCCATACCGCAGATCCCCCTACGCCATTTGCGTAGCCTATCTTTTCAATGGGATCTTTCTAACGCTGGTATTTAGAGTCGTTTCTGAAGTGAGCGTTAGAGCTCTAACGACAAAACTCCAGCCGCCTGAAAATAGCAGGAGTTAAGAGCTTTCTGGCTAACGCCGGTTTATAAAGCTCTTAACTACTGTGCTCTAAAGTACACTAACACCCATAAACTACCTATGTACCCCTAAACCGAGCTCCCCCCACATCGCCGCCACTCGATTAAAATTTTTAACCCCTAATCTGCCGACCGCCACCTACGTTATCCCTATGTACCCCTAATCAGCTACCCCTAACACCGCCGACCCCTATATTATATTTATTAACCCCTAATCTGCCCCCCACAACGTCGCCGACACCTGCCTACACTTATTAACTCCTAATCTGCCGAGCGGACCTGAGCGCTACTATAATAAAGTTATTAACCCCTAATCCGCCTCACTAACCCTATCATAAATAGTATTAACCCCTAATCTGCCCTCCCTAACATCGCCGACACCTACCTTCAATTATTAACCCCTAATCTTCCGATCGGAGCTCACCGCTATTCTAATAAATGGATTAACCCCTAAAGCTAAGTCTAACCCTAACACTAACACCCCCCTAACTTAAATATAATTTTTATCTAACGAAATAAATTAACTCTTATTAAATAAATGATTCCTATTTAAAGCTAAATACTTACCTGTAAAATAAACCCTAATATAGCTACAATATAAATAATAATTATATTGTAGCTATTTTAGGATTAATATTTATTTTACAGGCAACTTTGTAATTATTTTAACCAGGTACAATAGCTATTAAATAGTTAAGAACTATTTAATAGTTACCTAGTTAAAATAATAACAAATTTACCTGTAAAATAAATCCTAACCTAAGATATAATTAAACCTAACACTACCCTATCAATAAAATAATTAAATAAACTACCTACAATTACCTACAATTAACCTAACACTACACTATCAATAAATTAATTAAACACAATTCCTACAAATAAATACAATTAAATAAACTAGCTAAAGTACAAAAAATAAAAAAGAACTAAGTTACAGAAAATAAAAAAATATTTACAAACATAAGAAAAATATTACAACAATTTTAAACTAATTACACCTACTCTAAGCCCCCTAATAAAATAACAAAAACCCCCCCAAAATAAAAAATTCCCTACCCTATTCTAAATTAAAAAAGTTACAAGCTCTTTTACCTTACCAGCCCTGAACAGGGCCCTTTGCGGGGCATGCCCCAAGAATTTCAGCTCTTTTGCCTGTAAAAAAAAACATACAATACCCCCCCCCAACAGTACAACCCACCACCCACATACCCCTAATCTAACCCAAACCCCCCTTAAATAAACCTAACACTAATCCCCTGAAGATCTTCCTACCTTGTCTTCACCATCCAGGTATCACCGATCCGTCCTGGCTCCAAGATCTTCATCCAACCCAAGCGGGGGTTGGCGATCCATAATCCGGTGCTGAAGAGGTCCAGAAGAGGCTCCAAAGTCTTCCTCCTATCCGGCAAGAAGAGGACATCCGGACCGGCAAACATCTTCTCCAAGCGGCATCTTCGATCTTCTTCCATCCGGAGCGAAGTGGCAGGATCCTGAAGACCTCCAGCGCGGAACATCCATCCGGACCGACGACTGAACGACGAATGACTGTTCCTTTAAGGGACGTCATCCAAGATGGCGTCCCTCGAATTCCGATTGGCTGATAGGATTCTATCAGCCAATCGGAATTAAGGTAGGAATTTTCTGATTGGCTGATGGAATCAGCCAATCAGAATCTAGTTCAATCCGATTGGCCGATCCAATCAGCCAATCAGATTGAGCTTGCATTCTATTGGCTGATCGGAACAGCCAATAGAATGCGAGCTCAATCTGATTGGCTGATTGGATCAGCCAATCGGATTGAACTTGATTCTGATTGGCTGATTCCATCAGCCAATCAGAAAATTCCTACCTTAATTCCGATTGGCTGATAGAATCCTATCAGCCAATCGGAATTCGAGGGACGCCATCTTGGATGACGTCCCTTAAAGGAACAGTCATTCGTCGTTCAGTCGTCGGTCTGGATGGATGTTCCGCGCTGGAGGTCTTCAGGATCCTGCCACTTCGCTCCGGATGGAAGAAGATCGAAGATGCCACTTGGAGAAGATGTTTGCCGGTCCGGATGTCCTCTTCTTGCCGGATAGGAGGAAGACTTTGGAGCCTCTTCTGGACCTCTTCAGCACCGGATTATGGATCGCCAACCCCCGCTTGGGTTGGATGAAGATCTTGGAGCCAGGACGGATCGGTGATACCTGGATGGTGAAGACAAGGTAGGAAGATCTTCAGGGGATTAGTGTTAGGTTTATTTAAGGGGGGTTTGGGTTAGATTAGGGGTATGTGGGTGGTGGGTTGTAATGTTGGGGGGGGGTATTGTATGGTTTTTTTTACAGGCAAAAGAGCTGAGATTCTTGGGGCATGCCCCGCAAAGGGCCCTGTTCAGGGCTGGTAAGGTAAAAGAGCTTGTAACTTTTTTAATTTAGAATAGGGTAGGGAATTTTTTATTTTGGGGGGCTTTGTTATTTTATTAGGGGGCTTAGAGTAGGTGTAATTAGTTTAAAATTGTTGTAATATTTTTCTTATGTTTGTAAATATTTTTTTATTTTCTGTAACTTAGTTCTTTTTTATTTTTTGTACTTTAGCTAGTTTATTTAATTGTATTTATTTGTAGGAATTGTGTTTAATTAATTAATTGTAGGTAATTGTAGGTAGTTTATTTAATTATTTTATTGATAGGGTAGTGTTAGGTTTAATTATATCTTAGGTTAGGATTTATTTTACAGGTAAATTTGTTATTATTTTAACTAGGTAACTATTAAATAGTTCTTAACTATTTAATAGCTATTGTACCTGGTTAAAATAATTACAAAGTTGCCTGTAAAATAAATATTAATCCTAAAATAGCTATAATATAATTATAATTTATATTGTAGCTATATTAGGGTTTATTTTACAGGTAAGTATTTAGCTTTAAATAGGAATCATTTATTTAATAAGAGTTAATTAATTTCGTTAGATAAAAATTATATTTAACTTAGGGGGGTGTTAGTGTTAGGGTTAGACTTAGCTTTAGGGGTTAATCCATTTATTAGAATAGCGGTGAGCTCCGATCGGAAGATTAGGGGTTAATAATTGAAGGTAGGTGTCGGCGATGTTAGGGAGGGCAGATTAGGGGTTAATACTATTTATGATAGGGTTAGTGAGGCGGATTAGGGGTTAATAACTTTATTATAGTAGCGCTCAGGTCCGCTCGGCAGATTAGGGGTTAATAAGTGTAGGCAGGTGTCGGCGACGTTGAGGGGGGCAGATTAGGGGTTAATAAATATAATATAGGGGTCGGCGATGTTAGGGCAGCAGATTAGGGGTACATAGGGATAACGTAGGTTGCGGCGGTTTATGGAGCGGCAGATTAGGGGTTTAAAAAAATATGCAGGGGTCAGCGATAGCGGGGGCGGCAGATTAGGGGTTAATAAGTGTAAGGTTAGGGGTCTTTAGACTCGGGGTACATGTTAGAGTGTTAGGTGCAGACGTAGGAAGTGTTTCCCCATAGGAAACAATGGGGCTGCGTTAGGAGCTGAACGCTGCTTTTTTGCAGGTGTTAGGTTTTTTTTCAGCTCAAACAGCCCCATTGTTTCCTATGGGGGAATCGTGCACGAGCACGTTTTTGAGGCCGGCCGCGTCCGTAAGCAACTCTGGTATCGAGAGTTGCATTTGCGGTAAAAATGCTCTACGCTCCTTTTTTGGAGCCTAACGCAGCATTTGTTTGAACTCTCGATACCAGAGTTAAATTTATGGTGCGGCCAGAAAAAAGCCCGCGGAGCGTTAACAGCCCTTTTACCGCCGAACTCCAAATCTAGGCCTGAGAGAGTGAGGAGGGGTCTGTGTGTGAGGAGGAAGGAGTCTGAGAGAGTGAGGAGGGGGCTGTGTGTGAGGAAGAAGGGGCATGAGAGAATGAGGAAGGGGCTGTGTGTGAGGAGGAGGGAGTCTGAGAGAGTGAGGAGGGGGCTGTGTGTGAGGAGGAGGGAGTCTGAGAGAGTGAGGAGGGGGCTGTGTGTGAGGAGGAGGGAGTCTGAGAGAGTGAGGAGGGGGCTGTGTGTGAGGAGGAGGGAGTCTGAGAGAGTGAGGAGGGGGCTGTGTGTGAGGAAGAGGGGGCATGAGAGAATGAGGAAGGGGCTGTGTGTGAGGAGGAGGGAGTCTGAGAGAGTGAGGAGGGGGCTGTGTGTGAGGAGGAGGGAGTCTGAGAGAGTGAGGAGGGGGCTGTGTGTGAGGAGGAGGGAGTCTGAGAGAGTGAGGAGGGGGCTGTGTGTGAGGAGGAGGGAGTCTGAGAGAGTGAGGAGGGGGCTGTGTGTGAGGAGGAGGGAGTCTGAGAGAGTGAGGAGGGGGCTGTGTGTGAGGAAGAGGGGGTCTGAGAGAGTGAGGAAAGGGCTGTGTGTGATGAAGAGGGGGTCAGAGAGTGAGGAGGGGGCTGTGTGTGAGGAAGAGGGGGGCTTAGAGGGTGAGGAGGGGCTGTGTGTGAGGAAGAGGGGGGCTAAGAGGGTGAGGAAGAGGGGGGCTTAGAGGGTGACAAAGGGGCTGTGTGTGAGGGAAGGGCGTGCTGTGAGGGTGAGAATGGGATGGTGGAAGGCATTAGGCAGAGTGACTTAAGAACACAATTCTTGACATATTGCGCAAAATGTATTTTTTTTATCAAGCTGTGAATAAAAAAAAAGAATAAAGAATAAAAAACAGTTTTACACAGTTTGCTTGCACAAAGTATGATGCTTCATAAGGATGGTGGATAATTTGAGGTAAATAGACTTTTTACTCTATCAGTATCTTAAACAATTGCATATCAGCAGGAACACTCAAATTAATTAGTGCAGTATTATCATTTTTGCCCCAATGTCTTGTTCCTGTATTAATAATGCATTTCTTATATATAATACAACTTTAACATTTTCCAAAAATACTTGGCTCCTAGATTTATGGCCTCCTGCTCCTACATTTTGACTGTCAGATAGTCTTCAAACCATTATCTTGATCTATCTATTTTTTTGTCCAAGAGTAGTCCTTTGTGCTAATTAAAATGTAATATCAAACTGAAGTTTGTCATGTAACCTACGTATTAAAAGGCTTAAAAGTGTATTTAATATGCTTGCAATTGTATAAGCTTTATTTGTATTTTTACATCTTTTTAATAAAAGAATTGTCATGCCTCTCTAACATTGCATGTAGGACTGTCTTTTTGGGTTGCAACTTGAGGTTTGCATCATTGTAATGTCCTTTTTATCACCATAAAAAAACCCACATAAAAATAAGATCCAGTTCAACTCAACTGTCCCTTATTGTCAGCATAATTCTTCATTATATACAGAAATATTGGAGTCCCAATAGCACAAATGGTATATAGCAATATATACAATGTTATAGTGCTCCACATTTGTGGATTTGTATTTTATTTTTTTTAAATAAAATGTTGTGCATTACCTTAAATGGACATTGTACACAAGATCTTTGCATAAATGTTTAGTAAATGATCCATTTATATAGCCCATTAGGGAGTGTTTTTGTAAAAATGTATAGTTTTGCTTATTATTCAATAATATCGTGCTGATTTTTAGACTACTAACCATGCCCCAATGTTTTAGATGTATACTGATGTCTACAGACTGATGGTTGTGTAATGGGTCTTTTCATATGCAGGAGAGGGGGGGGGTCTGCCTGTTCCTGCTTTCCCAGACCCTTTAATTTTACACCCTGGGCGCGATCCAATATACGGCGTAGGTTTCGGCGCAAGCGAGGGAATCCGCGCTGCCCGTAATTTCACCTTGCACATCGGAATATTACATATACCCCGCCGGCAGTTCCTAAAGTGCCGTAATTCTGATAAACTAGCGAAGTCCAGAAATGAGCGCAATTACAAATTTCTGGAGTCGCCAGTGACTTACGGCACTTTAGAAACTGCCGGCGCCTAAGTAAACGAACTAAAATTTTAAATCCCCTGTAACTGTCTAACACACCTCCCAAAAATAAGCCTGACACGTATACCCCTATATCCGCAATCTTCCCTCTCACTCCTAATAATAAATGTATTAACCCCTAAAACGCCATAGCCCACACCGCAAGTAATAACTAAATTATTAACCCCTAAACCGCCATAGCCCACACCGCAAGTAATAACTAAATTATTAACCCCTAAACCGCCATAGCCGACACGCAAGTAAAATCTAAATTATTAACCCCTAAACTGCCATAGCCCACAATGCAATAAACCTATTCTAGTATTAACCCCTAAACCGCCATAGCCCACATAGCCTATTAAATCTATTAACCCCTAATCTGCCGCCGCAAACGTCGCCACCACTATAATAAAGTTATTAACCCCTAAACCTAAGTCTAACCCTAACACCCCCCTAACTTAATTATTATTTAAATAAATCTAAATAATATTACTATTATTAACTAAAGTATTCCTATTTAAAACTAAATACTTACCTATAAAATAAACCCTAAGATAGCTACAATATAATTAATAATATAATTGTAATAAGTTACAAATACACCTAACACTACACAATCATTAAATAAATTAAATTAATTAACTACAATTAGCTAAAATTAAATACAATTAACTAAAATAAACTATAGTACAAAAAAAGAAGTTTAAACTAATTACACCTAATCTAAGCACCCTAATAAAATAAAAAAGCCCCCCAAAATAATAAAATGCCCTACCCTATACTAAATTACAAATAGCCCTTAAAAGGGCCTTTTGCGGGGCATTGCCCCAAAGTAATCAGCTATTTTACCTGTAAAAAATAATTACAATACCCCCCCAACATTACAACCCACCACCCACACACCTCTACTCTAAAACCCACCCAATCCCCCCTTAAAAAAAACTAACACTACTCCCTTGAAGATCACCCTACCTTGAGCCGTCTTCACCCAGCCAGGCACAAGTGGTCATCCGATTCGGGCAGAAGTCTTCATCCGATGGGGCAGAAGAGGACATCCAGGCTGGCAGAAGTCTTCATCCTATCCGGGCAGAAGAGGACATCCGGACCGGCAGAAGGCTTCATCCAAGCGGCATCTTCTATCTTCTTCCAGCCGACGAGGAGCGGCTCCATCTTGACGACATCCGGCGCGGAGCATCTTTCCAGCACGATGGACTAACGACAAATGACGGTTCCTTTAAATGACGTCATCCAAGATAGGAAAAATCCGATTGGTTGATTTAATCAGCCAATCGGATTGAAGTTCAATCCAATTGGCTGATTGGATCAGCCAATAGAATGTGAGGTCAATTCTATTGGCTGATCCAATCAGCCAATCGGATTGAACTTCAATCCAATTGGCTGATTAAATCAACCAATCAGATTTTTCCTACCTTAATTCCGATTGGCTGATAGAATCCTATCAGCCAATCAGAATTTGAGGGACGCCATCTTGGATGACGTCATTTAAAGGAACCATCATTCGGCGTTAGTCCGTCGTGCTGGAAGGATGCTCTGCGCCGGATGTCTTCAAGATGGAGCCGCTCCTCGTCGGATGGAAAAAGATAGAAGATGCGGCTTGGATAAAGCCTTCTGCCGTTCT
This sequence comes from Bombina bombina, assembly GCF_027579735.1. Lineage (NCBI taxonomy): Eukaryota > Metazoa > Chordata > Amphibia > Anura > Bombinatoridae > Bombina > Bombina bombina. Next base: position 964,625,191 of record NC_069499.1, read on the forward strand.
GAATGTCCTCTTCTGCCCCATCGGATGAAGACTTCTGCCTGGATCGGATGACCAATTGTGCCCGGCTGGGTGAAGACGGCTCAAGGTAGGGTGATCTTCAAGGGGGTAGTGATAGGTTTTATTAAGGGGGGATTGGGGGGGTTTTAGAGTAGGGGTGTGTAGGTGGTGGGTTGTAATGTTGGGGGGGATTGTACCTTTTTTTACAGGTAAAAGAGCTGATTACTTTGTGGCAATGCCTTGCAAAAAGCCCTTTTAAGGGCTATTTGTAATTTAGTATAGGGTAGGGAATTTTATTATTTTTGGGGGCTTTTTTATTTTATTAGGGGGCTTAGATTAGGTCTAATTAGTTTAAACTTCTTGACATTTTTTTTATTTTCTGTAATTTAGTTGGTTTTTTTGTACTATAGTTTATTTTAGTTAATTGTTTTTAATTTTAGGTAATTGTAGTTAATTAATTTAATTTATTTAATGATAGTGTAGTGTTAGGTGTATTTGTAACTTAGGTTAGGATTTATTTTACAGGTCATTTTGTAATTATTTTAACTAGGTAGCTATTAAATAGTTATTAACTATTTAATAGCTATTGTACCTAGTTAAAATAAATACAAAGTTGCCTGTAAAATAAAAATAAATCCTAAAATAGCTACAATGTAATTATTAATTTTATTGTAGCTATCTTAGGGTTTATTTTATAGGTAAGTATTTAGTTTTAAATAGGAATACTTTAGTTAATAATAGTAATATTATTTAGATTTATTTAAATAATAATTAAGTTAGGGGGGTGTTAGGGTTAGACTTAGGTTTAGGGGTTAATAACTTTATTATAGTGGCGGTGACGTTGGCGGCGGCAGATTATGGGTTAATAGATTTAATAGGCTATGTGGGCTATGGCGGTTTAGGGGTTAATAATAGAATAGGTTTATTGCGGTGTGGGCTATGGTGGTTTAGGGGTTAATACACTTTATTAGTTATTGCGGTGGGGGATTGCGGTTGACAGGTAGATAGACATTGCGCATGCGTTAGGTGTTAGTTTGTTTTTTTTTTGCAGGCATTTTAGGGAGTTACGGTGCTCCTATACTCAGCGCAAGGCCTGCTACGGCTGCATTTTATGGCGAGGTGATATTGGATACCAATTTACGACGCGGTCCCATTTTAGCTTACGTGAGTAAAAATTGCGAACGACAGGTGAAATATACGTGCCGCATTTAGATGCGGCGCTGTATATAGGTTACCAAAAACGCACAAAAAACGGCGTCACCGGCTTTTGCGGGCGACGCTGCATATCGGATCGGGCCCCCAGTTGTTTGATCCTGCTTTTTATCATATTCATGTATTCTAATATATATTCACTTATTGTGGCTAGCTAAGGGAGACATCCCTAAAGTTTTATTTTGGCATGAATGCAGTGTGTATGATTTAATAAGTATCATTAAAGTGTATATATTTTTTACTTTTTACATACTGTGCATCTTTCCTTATTTGTATCCGTGCTTGATGAGCGCTGCCTCTTCTGTTTTCTGCATTTATATGTGTTTTTCCAGAGGGGATTAACTGAGTAGCAGCATGATTTTCTGTCTCCTTAGGCGCTCCTATCCTTCTTATTCACATTAACCCTTTCATTGGGTGTCCCAGTTTCGCCTCATCAACAGAGCTAAACTGGGAGCTTCTAAGTAAGTTTTTAAAAAGTTTTATACTGGATTTTTATATCAGTATCTATGCATATTCTTCTTTATAATATTGTATATTACATGCAGTTATCTGAAAATTGTTGTATACTGTCGCTTTAAATAGTTTTTCTCACATTTTCCATTTTTAAAATGGTGGGGGCGGGGTTTAGGGTGGGCGGAGTTATGGGTGGGATGTGGCGGGTTGTGGGCGGGTGGGAGACAGGGGGCCCCATTTTGTCATCCTCCCTTGGGCCCCACAATGGCTAGGGCCGGCCCTGGAGTTTAGGCCTCTGGTTAATGAAATAAATGGGCCCCTATTGCCCCCCAAATAAAGAGGATGGTTCTTTAATCTAAAATAAAAAGATGAGAATTAAAAAAAAAAAGTGCACCAAGCAGTTATTAGAGGTTAAAATGAGGAGATGTAGGGGTGTTTGGAAAAAAAAAAACGGCACTAAAAGTGCCTTTACATAGAGGTGAATGGGGACTGTGTTTTTGCTGTAAATATATGTGTATATCCTTATATACATATTTATTTATATGTAAATATGTTTATATACACATATAAACACATACATATATATGCATATATTCATATACACATATATTTTTATTTTGCTGCGCAACACTGCGCAAATTGCCCCCTGTGCTGTGCTAGGTGCTTTGTTGTGTCTGATGGCATGAAGGCGAGGCTCCCTTTGGAACCTATAGAAGCAAGCTCTAGTGAGTGCAAGGCCCCCAGGCGAGGTTGTGCTCCCATTGCGCCTAACTTGTAATACCAGTAGATATTTACGCGCACTAAAATTATTGAGTGGAGCGCAAATATTGTGCTTGCAAAATAGCAATATTGCGCTCCACTTGTTATCGAGGCCATCGTCTTCCCCAGGTCTCTTTTCCTCAAGCAGAGGAACAACAAAGCAATAGTTGTACAGACTTTTACAAAATCTAAAGAATAAGTGCCAGGCTTGATAGAAAACAATATTTGACAAATAAAGGTGTGGAATTGCTTGCAATCCTGCTAAATGTTTCTGGTAGAGGTAGACTTTGTTCAATGTGGTGAACGTAGCCACGTTGCTGTAGGTTAGAAGCTGTAGATTGACTAGAACTTTTTGGAGGAAGGAACATTTCTGGGCCTGTAAACTTTTCACACACTGTAGCAGATTAAGTTGCAAGGCCTTTAAATCCTGTATGTTATGTCACAAGGAAGAAGTAACTAATACTATTCACTATTTCGGCTGGATCCATTAGGGCTTGGTTATTATATGCGGTTACAATAAAACTACGTAGATTAAGAGTTGGAACCAGTTGTGCAGGAACGGAACAGCTTTTAATTATCAGGACAATCCTTAGAAAAGCTAAGTGTCAGAGCCAGAGGTAATGTTCAGCACCAGGTGTATAAACAGAAGGATAAGTCAGGGCACAGTTCCAGGGTTCAGAAGCCAGATAATTAGTATAATAAGGGCCCCATGTACTAAGGGCTGTGTGGACAAAGTTCTCAATTTGAGAATCTGTCCATCCAGTTTCGTATCAAATGTGCAACACACCCAATATGTCTTTTGCCAGGGGGCGGTATTACACACTAGCTTGAGTATGTAATACCACCCCCTTCACATGTACAACCAATTCCAGAAGAGCAAGCGTGTTCAGGGTGATTTCAATAAGCTATCTCAGAGGTGGCGGAGACTGCAAGAAGCAGCGGTCTATTTCTTACATTGGTGAAAATAGGCTTGCACCCCGCACAGGCTCAAAAGCAGCTTAGGCTGCTTAGTACATTGAGCCCTAAACGAGAATCTTAATTAAGGGGTAAAGCAAGTACTGTGATCCAAATACATTGCCAAAGTCAGGGTCCAGGTAACAGGTCTGGATCAGGTATGCTTTGGTCTTCATGGAACAAAAATCAAGCACTGCATGGAAGTCTGACAGCGCCCTTTAACACCTCCCATTCATTCTTGGCACCAAAGATAAGACCAAAGGTAATTTCCACAGAAAGCACAAAGAGGAGCACTAACTTGTACACAATACCTTGAAGGAAGAAGTCCAAGAAACACCACAACATGTCTATGGAGGCCACACTATCTCGGTCCTACTTAGCTTGGCCCCTGGCTCTAGTAGCAGAGGATTCCCCAACAGCAGGGCTTTTGAATATGATGTGCTCCCAGACAGCACCGTCCCTAGCAAGCTGAAGCAGCGAACAGCTCCCACTCAGACTGGCTCCTACCATGCTGCAATGAAGCTGAGGAAAGTGCAGTGCAACTTTGTCTGCACTAAGCCACTTTATACTATTGAGCTATTTGTTTTTTGATAACGCTGTATGTGAAATGTGCTTCAGGTTTTCCTGGTAAGCCCAGTGCCCTTTGGACCAGTTTATTGATTTTTCTTGATTGTAATAACATGTTTTTTTACTGCTTTCAGGGATTGCAGCATGGGAACACCCAGTCCTTTTTAAATAATTGTGGTGGGGTGTCACAAAATTGTTAGCAGATTGCCACCGCTTTCTGGTTCCAGTGCGAAGTACATAATAGTCACAGATAGATTTATGAAAGGGGCTTTTTTGTGTTTCATGCCACACATTGTAGTGGGGATAGTTACCACTTTTGTGCTTTTTCCCGTGATAACTGTTATATATTGATTTTTCTTTTCTTGCTAGGTCCTGGACTCACCAGTATTTTCCTTTTTACATGTTTTACCTATGTTTTTATCTTTTCACTAATAAAGGTTATGTTTTATGTTTTATGAGAATAATTATATGTTACATGTTGGTGAATTCATAATAATTCTGAAATTTTTTTCTACCTCTGATTGCTTAGGGGATGCTTCTTTTCTGTCTCTTATATTTTTTTGTATTACATTTCCTTGCATCCAGCACGGCCCTTGTGGGCAGTTTCTCTTTTGTCCACTAGGGTTACTTATTTAAATTTCCACTAGTCTCTCTTTGTTATTTAAAATATACAGAACATTACCTGTGCCAAATATAAGAAAGAATAATGAATGAGAGAGACTAACGGCTAGATTTAGAGTTTTGTCGGTAACGACCCGCGTAGCTAATGCTGGCTTTTTTCTGACCGCACCTTTTAAATAACTCTGGTATTGAGAGTCCACAGAATGGCTGCGTTAGGCTCCAAAAAAGGAGCCTAGAGCATATTTAACGCAACTTCAACTCTCGATACCAGAGTTGCTTACGGACGCGGCCAGCTTCAAAAACTTTCTCGTGCACGATTCCCCCATAGGAAACAATGGGGCTGTTTGAGCTGAAAAAAAACCTAACACCTGCAAAAAAGCCGCGTTCAGCTCCTAACGCAGCCCCATTGTTTGCTATGGGGAAACACTTCCTACGTCTGCACCTAACACTCTAACATGTACCCCGAGTCTAAACACCCCTAACCTTACACTTATTAACCCCTATTCTGCCGCCCCCGCTATCGCTGACCCCTGCATATTATTATTAACCCCTAATCTGCCGCTCCGTAAACCGCCGCTACTTACATTATCCCTATGTACCCCTAATCTGCTGTCCCTAACACCGCCGACCCCTATATTATATTTATTAACCCCTAATCTGCCCCCACAACGTCGCCTCCACCTGCCTACACTTATTAACCCCTAATCTGCCGAGTGGACCGCACCGCTATTATAATAAAGTTATTAACCCCTAATCCGCCTCACTAACCCTATGATAAATAGTATTAACCCCTAATCTGCCCTCCCTAACATCGCCGACACCTAACTTCAAACATTAACCCCTAATCTGCCGACTGGAGCTCACCGCTATTCTAATAAATGTATTAACCCCTTAAGCTAAGTCTAACCCTAACACTAACACCCCCCTAACTTAAATATAATTTAAATCTAAAGAAATTAATTAACTCTTATTAAATAAATTATTCCTATTTAAAGCTAAATACTTACCTGTAAAATAAATCCTAATATAGCTACAATATAAATTATAATTATTTTGTAGCTATTTTAGGATTAATATTTATTTTACAGGTAACTTTGTAATTATTTTAACCAGGTACAATAGCTATTAAATAGTTAAGAACTATTTAATAGCTAAAATAGTTAAAATAATTACAAATTTACCTGTAAAATAAATCCTAACCTAAGTTACTATTAAACCTAACACTACACTATCAATAAATTAATTAAATAAAATACCTACAATTACCTACAATTAAACCTAACACTACACTATCAATACATTAATTAAATAAAATACCTACAATTACCTACAATTAAACCTAACACTACACTATCAATAAATGAATTAAATACGATATCTACAAATAAATACAATGAAATAAACTAACTAAAGTACAAAAAATAAAAAGAACTAAGTTACAAAAAATAAAAAAATATTTACAAACATCAGAAAAATATTACAACAATTTTAAACTAATTACACCTACTCTAAGCCCCCTAATAAAATAACAAAGCCCCCCAAAATAAAAAAATGCCCTACCCTATTCTAAATTACTAAAGTTCAAAGCTCTTTTACCTTACCAGCCCTGAAGAGGGCCCTTTGCGGGGCATGCCCCAAAGAATTCAGCTCTTTTTCCTGTAAAAAAAACACATACAATACCCCCCCCAACATTACAACCCACCACCCACATACCCCTAATCTAACGAAAAAAAAACCTTAAATAAACCTAACACTAAGCCCCTAAAGATCTTCCTACCTTATCTTCACCATACCAGGTTCACCGATCGATCCAGAAGAGCTCCTCCGATGTCTTGATCCAAGCCCAAGCAGGGGGCTGAAGATGTCCATGATCCGGCTGAAGTCTTCATCCAAGCGGGAGCTGAAGAGGTCCATGATCCGGCTGAAGTCTTCTATCAACGGCATCTTCCATCTTCTTTCTTCCGGATCCATCTTGCAGACCTCTGACGCGGAACATCCTGCTGGCCCGACGGACTACCGACGAATGAAGGCTCCTTTAAGGGACCTCATCCAAGATGGCGTCCCTTGAATTCCGATTGGCTGATCGGAACAGCCAATAGAATGCGAGCTCAATCTGATTGGCTGATCGGATCAGCCAATCGGATTGAACTTGATTCTGATTGGCTGATTCCATTAGCCAATCAGAATATTCCTACCTTAATTCCGATTGGCTGATAGAATCCTATCAGCCAATCGGAATTCGAGGGACGCCATCTTGGATGACGTCCCTTAAAGGAGCCTTCATTCGTCGGTAGTCCGTCGGGCCAGCAGGATGTTCCGCGTCGGAGGTCTGCAAGATGGAGCCAGAAGAAAGAAGATGGAAGATGCCATTGATAGAAGACTTCAGCCGGATCATGGACCTCTTCAGCTCCCGCTTGGATGAAGACTTCAGCCGGATCGTGGACATCTTCAGCCCCCCGCTTGGGCTTGGATTAAGACATCGGAGGAGATCTTCTGGATCGATCGGTGAACCTGGTATGGTGAAGATAAGGTAGGAAGATCTTCAGGGGCTTAGTGTTAGGTTTATTTAAGGGGGGTTTCGGTTAGATTAGGGGTATGTGGGTGGTGGGTTGTAATGTTGGGGGGTATTGTATGTGTTTTTTTTAAAGGAAAAAGAGCTGAATTCTTTGGGGCATGCCCCGCAAAGGGCCCTGTTCAGGGCTGGTAAGGTAAAAGAGCTTTGAACTTTAGTAATTTAGAATAGGGTAGGGCATTTTTTTATTTTGGGGGGCTTTGTTATTTTATTAGGGGGCTTAGAGTATGTGTAATTAGTTTAAAATTGTTGTAATATTTTTCTGATGTTTGTAAATATTTTTTTATTTTTTGTAACTTAGTTCTTTTTTATTTTGTGTACTTTAGTTAGTTTATTTCATTGTATTTATTTGTAGATATTGTATTTAATTAATTTATTGATAGTGTAGTGTTAGGTTTAATTGTAGGTAATTGTAGGTATTTTATTTAATTAATGTATTGATAGTGTAGTGTTAGGTTTAATTGTAGGTAATTGTAGGTATTTTATTTAATTAATTAATTAATTTATTGATTGTGTAGTGTTAGGTTTAATAGTAACTTAGGTTAGGATTTATTTTACAGGTAAATTTGTAATTATTTTAACTATTTTAGCTATTAAATAGTTCTTAACTATTTGATAGCAATTGTACCTGGTTAAAATAATTACAAAGTTACCTGTAAAATAAATATTAATCCTAAAATAGCTACAATATAATTATAATTTATATTGTAGCTATATTAGGATTTATTTTACAGGTAAGTATTTAGCTTTAAATAGGAATAATTTATTTAATAAGAGTTAATTAATTTCGTTAGATTTAAATTATATTTAACTTAGGGGGGTGTTAGTGTTAGGGTTAGACTTAGCTTTAGGGGTTAATACATTTATTAGAATAGCGGTGAGCTCCAGTCGGCAGATTAGGGGTTAATGTTTGAAGTTAGGTGTCGGCGATGTTAGGGAGGGCAGATTAGGGGTTAATACTATTTATTATAGGGTTAGTGAGGCGGATTAGGGGTTAATAACTTTATTATAATAGCGGCGCGGTCCGGTCGGCAGATTTGGGGTTAATAAGTGTAGGCAGGTGGAGGCGACGTGGTGGGGAGCAGATTAGGGGTTAATAAATATAATATAGGGGTCGGCGGTGTTAGGGGCAGCAGATTAGGGGTACATAAGTATAACGTAGGTGGCGGTCGGCAGATTAGGGGTTAATTATTGTAGGTAGCTGGCGGCGACGTTGTGGGGGGCAGGTTAGGGGTTAATAAATATAATATAGGGGTCGGCGGTGTTAGGGGCAGCAGATTAGGGGTACATAAAGATAACGTAGGTGGAGGTCAGCAGATTAGGGGTTAAAAAAATTTAATCAAGTGGCGGCGATGTGGGGGGACCTCGGTTTAGGGGTACATAGGTAGTTTATGGGTGTTAGTGTACTTTAGAGCACAGTAGTTAAGAGCTTTATAAACCGGCGTTAGCCCAGAAAGCTCTTAACTACTGACTTTTTTCTGCGGCTGGAGTTTTGTCGTTAGATTTCTAACGCTCACTTCAGACACGACTCTAAATACCGGAGTTAGAAAGATCCCATTGAAAAGATAGGATACGCAATTTACATAAGGGGATCTGCGGTATGGAAAAGTCGCGGCTGAAAAGTGAGCGTTAGACCCTTTCCTGACTGACTCCAAATACCGGCGGTAGCCTAAAACCAGCGTTAGGAGCCTCTAGCGCTGGTTTTCACGGCTACCGCCAAACTCTAAATCTAGGCCATAATATCTATCTTCCATGGGATAACTACAGTTAGGGCTCTTTGTGCACAAATTTTAATAAATACAAGCACTCATACCTATGTGCAATAGTTAGAACAATGCTTTGTTATGGCTCCAATACACAATACCTTTCCCAGAATATCGCTGATTAATCAAGCAAGGGATTTTGAGGTTGATCACAGTCTATCTTTTCATAGTTGTTTGCATATTGATTACTGCAGATGATGTTTTTTCAATGTTGATATGATCACAATCAGTCATTTTCATTGTTTATTGGCAGCACAATTTTTAATTATCATAAATGTCCTATTTTTCACATATACCAGTCCTATGAATGACACATTTTGAATGTAACATTGGGTTTGTGCATACACAAATCCCAATGACATTACACCTGCCATATTTTTATGATATTAGGAAAACTACTATGATATTAGGAAAACTATTATCTGATTAACTGATACAAATCAGATAGATCAATTAAAGGGACACTGAACCCAATTTTTTTCTTTTTTGATTCAGATAGAGCGTTCGATTTTAAGAAACTTTCTAATTTACTCCTATTATCAAATTTTCTTCATTCTCTTGGTATCTTTATTTGAAATGCAAGAATGTAAATTTAGATGCCGGCCCATTTTTGGTAAACAACCTGGGTTGTTCTTGCTGATTGGTGGATAAATTCATCCACCAATAAAAAAGTGCTGTCCAAAGTTCTGAACCCAAAAAAAGCTTAGATGCATTCTTTTTCAAATAAAGATAGCAAGAAAACAAAGAAAAAATGATAATAGGAGTAAATTAGAAAGTTGCTTAAAATTGCATGCTCTATCTTAATCACGAAAGAAAAAATTTGGGTTCAGTGTCCCTTTAAAGATACAAAAAAAAATATACGCACCTTTACACTATTAAAATTAGTCACATCCCTAATATAACTACACACATGCCCATTGCCCACTATTCTGATAAAGCCCTGGTTCAAATACCTTAAAAAGACATACACATATCTCTATGTTTACACACACATTGCAATTAATTTGCATCACTACACACTTTTGATGGGGTCAATTAATAACTGTCCCTTCCTTTATCTTTTTATGTAATGGCTAAACCCACCAAATTGCCATTTTGTTTTTTTATTAATCATTCACATTTAGGTTTTTTTTTTTTTGTTAGTTTCGAGAGGTAACATTTTTGAGGTTAAAGAGATGGTCTACACCAAAATTCTTATTGTTTAAAAAGATATATAACACCTTTACTACCCATTGCCCAGATTTGCACAACCAACATTGTTATATTAATATAATTTATAACATTCAAATCTCTAAATTTCTGCTTGTTTCTAAGCCACTACAGACACATGCTTTTTTGTTAGCTTTTCACAATAGGAGACTGGTAGTTCATGTGTGCCATATATATTAGATAACATTGTACTCACGGCCGGAGAGTTAATTAAGAGTCAGCACAACACAGCACTAATTGGCTAAAATACAAGTCAATAGATAATAAATAAAAAGTAAAGGAAAAAATGGAAGCAGGCACTACTAGGTTAGAGAAAAAAAATAAAAGCATACCTTTATTATGACACTTAAAACATGGTGTGTTCCCAAACAGAGGGCAGACACATAGACAAGGCCAGTCTTACGCGTATCGCGACCCCTAGTGGCACTTATTCATAGACTAGTGAGGTGTGACAGAAATAGGCAATTTATACCAAAGGTACACATTTATTAACTTTGGCACTCCCCCTTAGATTCAAATACATACCAAATAAATGTTAAAAACAAAAAATAAAACAGAATTATAATCACAGTGTTGGGGTGAAATAATACACATATTTTACAAAGAATTTTTACCATTATCTATAACAAATAGATAAAGTAAAAAAATGTTTTGACTTTGTCATATTATGAACACTTAGGCTATTTTATGATAGGCTGCATAGCAGGTGGAGCTACTCAAAATAGCATTCTCATATTTAACATGGGGAGAAGCTAATTATGGAGCAACATAATCCTTACCTTAGAGATGACATAATGTTGCTATGGTAAGTGATGTTTTAAGATTAATGAATTTGGACAAAGTGCCGTGATTCATTATAGTGCCCAGCAATAAAGTACATTAGGTGACACAATAAAACAATGTCAAATGAGGTGTGATGCCAAATACAAAAATACAAAATACCAAATACAAAAATGCAGAATACAAAATACAGAATACGGATCTCAACAGGCATCAGTTGTCAATGAAATAACGGATATCAAACTCTCTATTCATTCCTAGGGGGATTCTTGTTTTTAATTTTAAAATCCAAAATAATTCCTTCTTATCAAGGACTTTATTTTTGTTACCACCTCTTATCAGAACTCTAGCTAAGTCTATAACTTGAACCAACAAATTTGCTTTATTTGTAAAGTGTATGCCATTGAAATGGCTTGCTACCGCTGATTCTTTTACATAATTTTTCACGTCTCTATCATGTTCCCCTACCCTTTTTCTTAGTTCCCTAGAGGTTTGTCCTACATATTGACTATGACAAAAGTTACAGGTTAGCATATACACCACCCATTGTGTACCACAATTGGCATAAAACTGAATTTCAAATTTTTGATTGGTGATACTTGATTTAAAAGAATCACCTCTCAGAATCAAAATGCAAGCATTGCAGTTTTTGCTGCCACATCTAAAATTGCCTTTATGTTTCAGCCATGTGGATTCCATGGAAGGAATATTATTGCTTACCAAACTTGGAGAGAGAGACTGTGCTAGAGTTCTAGGTTTTTTTTGGACAAATTAGCAATTTTTGACAAATGGTTTTAGGATCTCATCTCCTAACAAGAGATGCATATGTTTTTTAAAAATTTTTACAATTTGATCATATTGCATGGTGTACTCAGTTGTAAATACTATTGAATCACTGAAATCACTATTATTTGCATCTTTATGATATCTATTTGTTATATTAACATCAGATCTCTTAACTGACTGATAACATTTGGATACATTATTTTTATTATAGCCTCTATTAACCAGTCTATTTTCAAGTTCAATGGCCTGCTGGTCATAGACTTCATCTGATTTGGTATTCCTTCTGAGTCTGATGAACTGTCCTTTAGGTATAGCTTGTACTAAATGTTTGGGATGTTGTGATCTAGCATGCAGAATAGTGTTCCCAGCGGTGGGTTTTCTATATGTTTTTGTACATATTTGATTACTATGTGTTTGTAAAGTTAAATCCAAGAAATTTATTTCAGTTCTACTATAAGATCCCGTAAATTTAAGTCCCATATGATTTTCATTTAAATAATGCATGAAGTCTTGGTGTGAAGAGTCATCTAATGGTTTTTTGACTATTAAAAGCAAGTCATCTATGTATCGTGAATAAAAGACAATGTCTTCACACCATGGATTCATTGAGTTATAAATGTGAGTTTCCACCATGCCACTTACAAGTTTGCAAACGATGGGGCAAATTTTGCCCCCATCGCTATACCACATGTCTGTTGGAAGAACTCTTGGTTAAACATAAAGAAGTTGTGGGATAAAAGATACCTCAACATGTCTCCTATATAGTGTTTAGTAATATCATCCAACTCTAATTCTTTTATTAAGAATGATTCAATGATTTGAACCCCCAAAAATTGGGGAATACATGTGTATAATGATGAAATATCTACTACCATCCACATCAAGGCCTCTAGTTATCAAGCCATCGAATTTCTTACATTCAACGGCACCAATACGCTCGCCTAACATCGCCGCCGCGGACCTGAATACGTTCTCCAAAATTATCAAGAAAGCTGTCAAAAAGCTGCGCACCAAGTACGGAGCGATGAGCAGCAGACTTTTGTTAACTAACATTCATTGATCTTGCTGCTCTTCGGCTTTTTCACAGCTTTCTTGCTATACTGTCACTAAGCACCCACACTATACTATACTGTTTTACCCCCTAAACTGCCACTCCCGGAGCCCCCCACAACTAAATAAAGTTATTAACCCCTAAACCGCCGCTCCTGGACTCTGCCACAACTGGAATAAATGTTTTAACCCCTAAACCACCGCTCCCGGACCCCGCCGCCACCTACATTATACGTATTAACCCCTAATCTGCCGCCCCCTACACCGCCATCACCTACATAAAGTTATTAACCCCTATCCTGCCGGTCCCGGACCCTGCCACAACTAAATAAATTGTTTAACCCCTAAACTGTAGCTCCCGGAGCCCACCGCCACCTACATTATATTTATTAACCCCTAATCTGCCCCCCCTACACCGCCGCCACTATAATAAACATATTAACCCCTAAACCTAAGTCTAACCCTAAACCTAACACCCCCTAACTTAAATATAATTTAAATACATCTAAATAAAATAACTACAATTAGTTGTACCACTGGTGGACCTTCCCCCAACTCTTCCCCCAAAGTCTCCTGTAAAAAGAAGAGGACGAACAAGAAGAGGTAGAGGACAGAGAAGAAGACAAAGAGAAAAAAGAGACTGAATTTGAAGACATGGTATTTTCAGCATCTGTGGACTCTCCTTCTGATGTGCTAAATACTACTTTTCTTTTATTCTTTTTTAATATTGATTTGGGAATGTTTTTAGGGTTCTTCTGGCCTTGTTAAAACTGTGGTTTGCCGAAGTTCTTTTGATATTTGTTTTTATTCCTGTTATCACGCTGTTGGCGTTGCACTGCAGCCCAGTTATATACTCTATTTTGATGATAATCTTATGGATCTCTAATGAATTTCTTGCCCTTGATTGCAGCCTGCTCTCCATATACTTTTACAATAAATTCATACATTTTTTTCTTATGTGTTAGATAACTGGAGTTATTTTCAAAGGGTTTAGTTCTTCCTGTTTTATTTCAATCTCAGGTTTGAGCTTAGCCCTTTTCTTTAACTCTAATTAGGATGTTAAGCAATCTGATGGAGCAATCAGTTAATGCAGTGTTCCAATCATCTAGATCAGTTATATCATCAAATTCAAATGATGGATATTTTTAATCTGCAGCCCTCTAGGGATCCTTAGTGATTCTGTGTATTTTTTAAAAGCTATTATGTCCCACGTAAGTCTTAAATATGTTGCCAAATGCTGTTGTAAGGTTTTAAATAGATTTTTGATATCACTTCTCCATTGCATTCTTCCCTTGAGAAAACTTTATCAAAAATAAAAAGTCATGTGATCAGGGGGCTGTCAGAAGATTCTTAAATACAAGGTAATCACAGAGGTAAAAAGTATATTAATATAACTGTGTTGGTTATGCAAAACTGGCGAATAGGCAATAAAGGGTATATCTATCTTTTAAAACAATAAAAATTCTGGTGTAAACTGTCACTTTAAGGAGTATGGGGTGAGATTACATATGCGGCGCAAGCTTCAGCATAACTGCTGAAACTTGCGTCGGCCGTAATTTCCCCTGCGGAACATCGGGGAATCACATAAACTGCCGTAAGTCGGATAAACTAGCGATATCCAGAAATGTGAGTAAATTCACATTTCTCTAGTCGCCGGTGACTTACGGCAGTTTAGAAACATGCCGGCACCTAAGAAAATTAAAAAAAAAGTTAAATATCCCGTAAAAGTCTAACTCGCCTCCCAAAAATAAACCCAACACGTCAAAACCCTTATATCCGCCATCACCCCACATTGCAACTAATAATAAAAGTATTAACCTCTAAACCACCAACCTCCCACAAAGCAATATGCCTAATTAAACTATTAACCCCTAATCCGCCATTCACCCACATCACAATCTACTTAATAAAAGTATTAACCCCTAAATCCGCAAACCCCAACATCGCAAACTACCTAATAAATCTATTAACCCCTAATCTGCCAAGTCTAAAATGACAGAATAAAATAAACCAAATTAACAGAAACAAAATTTATGATTAGCTGATAAATTTGTGTCTTCAAGATATGGTGAGTCCATGGGTTCATCTTAATTACTGTTGAGAATATCACTCCTGGCCAGCAGGAGGAGGCAAAGAGCACCACAGATAAACTGTTAAGTATCACTCCCTTACCCACAACACCCAGTCATTCGACCGAAAGGAAATGGAGAAAAGGAGAAACACAAGGTGCGGAGGTGTCTGAGGTTTAGCCAAAAACAATCTTTAAAACAAAAAGGGTGCCTAAACAGAAGGCACCACCGCTTGAAGAACCTTTCTCCCAAAAGATGCCTCAGCCGAGGAAAAAGTATCCAATCTGTAAAATTTGGAAAAAGTATGTAAAAAAGACCAAGCAGCCTTGCAAATTTGCTCCATTGAAGCTTCATTTTTAAAAACCAAAGAAAAGGCAAGAGCCCTGGTGGAATGAGCTGTAATTTTCTCTGGAGGTTGCTTCTCAGCAGACTCATATGCTAGATGAATCACACTTCGCAACCAAAAATAAAGAGTAGAAGCAGAAGTTTTCTGTCCTCTATGTTTCCCAGAAAAACAACAAAGAGAGCAGAAGACATGTGAAAGTCCTTAGTCACCTCCAAATAGAATTTAAGAGCAAGGACCACATTGAAAATGTGTAACAGACGTTCTTTCACTGAAGAAGGCTTCAGACACAGAGATGGAAAAACGATCTCCTGATTAATATTTCTAGTAGAAAACACCTTAAGAAGGAAACCTAACTTAGTACGAAGAACTGCCTTATCCGCATGAAAAATAAGATAAGGAGAATCAAACTGCAAAGCTGAGAGTTCAGAGACTCTCTGCGCAGAGAAAATAGCCAAAGGAAATAAAACCTTCCAAGATAACAACCTAATGTCTACGGAATGCATTGGCTCAAACGGAGCCTTCTGCAAAAATGTAAGAACAAGATTAAGGGTCCAAGGTGGAGCAACAGGTTTAAACACAGGCCTGATACTGACAAAGGCCTGACAAAATGCTTGAACATCTGGCACATCTGCAAAACAGATAAGGCAGAAATTTGACCCTTTAGAGTGCTAACAGATAACCCTTTCTCCAGACACTCCTGGAGAAAAGACAAGATTCTTTGATTCCTAACCCTACTCCCAGAGTAGCCCTTGGATTCACACCAAAAAAGATATTTCCGCCATATCTTATGGTAAATCTTTCAATTAACAGGCTTAAATACCTGAATCATGGTCTCAATGTCCGACTCAGAGAACCCAAGATTAGACAGAATCAAGCATTCAATCTCTAAGCAGTCAGGTTCAGAGAAACGAGATTTGGATGAAGGAAGGGACCCTGAAGTAGAAGGTCCGTCCTCAAAGGCAGTCTCCATGGAAGTAGAGATGACATCTCTACTAGATCCGCATACCAGATCCTTCGAGGCCAAGCCAGAGCAATTAGAATCACTGATGCTCTCTCCTGTTTGATATGAGCAATTACTCGTAAAAGCAGAGCAAACGGAGGGAATAGGCAAGCCATCCTGAAGTCCAAGGTACTGCCAATGCATCTATCAGGAAAGCCTGAAGATCCCTCAACCTGGAGTCGTACTCTGGAAGCTTGGCATTCTGTCGAGACGCCATCAGATCCAACTCCGGTACCTCCCATTTGGAAGTTTACCTGGAGAACACCTCTGGATGGAGTTCCCACACCCAGGGATGAAATGTCTGCCTGCTCAGGAAATCCGCTTCCTAGTTGTCCACTCCTGGACTGTGAATGGCAGAGAGAAAGCAACTGTGAGCTTCCTCCCACCAAAAGATCCAAGCCACCTCCTACAAGGTTAGGGAACTCCTTGTTCCCCCTGATGGTTGATGTAAGCCACTGAGGTTATGTTGTTGTTTGACTGAAATCTGATGAACTGGGCCAAAGACGGTTGAGGCAGTCTGAAGTGACCGGCAGGAGGAAGGAATCTTTGCTATTCTGACCTCAGTCAGAAAAATCTTCATCAGAACGGAATCTATTATTGTCCCTAGGAAAACTACCCTTGTAGCTGGAACCAGGGAGCTTTTCTCTGAATACACTTTCCATCCATGAGATTGAAGAAAAGACAACAACATCTCCGTGTGAGATTCTGCTTGAGGAAAAGATGGCACTTGAACTAAAATATTGTCCAGATAAGGAGCCATCGCTATGCCCCTTGAACGGATCACAGCCAAGAGGGTCCCCAAAACCTTTGAGAATATTCTGGGAGCTGTGGCAAGTCCAAACGGATGGGCCACATGAAATTTTTTTGTCTACTAAGGCAAAACTCAGAAATTTGTGATTATCCCTGTGAGCGGAACATGAAGGTATGCATCTAATGCACCCAGTGTTCCCAGGCAAACTCCCATCCAGGTACTGACTGGGCCTGACTCTGTTAAACTACAGAGATCAGATGGGATTGGGTACATTCAGAGTAGAGAGACAGTAGACTCTTAGATCTATGGCCGCCATGAATTGACCTTCCTGCCCTAAAGGAATAAAAGTGCCAATAGTCTCCATCATGAAGGATGGAACTCTGAGAGATTAGTTCTAATTCGAGAACCACGATTAGGTTAGGAAAAAAACAGAGGCCCTGTACCCAAGATGAGACTAGAACTATCACTCCCAGGAATAAGAGATCTTGCACACACTTTAAGAACACTTTTATCTTATCTGGTCAGAAGATAATCTAGAATAATGAATTCTTCTCCACCCGAAAACAACTGTTAAGACTGCCAGTCTTTGTCCAAACAATGTCCTTGTAAGGAATCGCCAGAAGCTTAATTTGGAGGAGAAATTAAAAATACTCCAAATATGGACATAGTTGACACATGTCTTGGTTTGATTGAGTATTGAATCTGCATCTGCAGCGTTATAAAGGCTAGGCTGTGCCACTAAGCCACAAGTACACTTAATAGACAAAGCATCGCTCCAAATGATCAACAACCTCCAGATTTTTAACCATTGATCTGCAAAGGAACAACTATCCACCATAGGGATCGAAGTTCTCTGAGCCAAATTAGAAATGTTCTCTTCTACTTAAGGTACCATGCATTATAATGAACTCAGTTACAGGAAAAACCTGAAAAAAAATTCATAGCACGTCAATAACACTCCCCCAAAGGAAGTAACATCTTAGAAAATTTACTAAACTTCTAAGTGTTGACAATGACAAGGTATCAGTGTCATTCAGAAGCTAAAACCTCCAATACATACATGAGGTGTTCCAGCATACATCTGAAAGTGGTCACTTCAGCATCAGAGGAAGGAATTATACTGTCCAAATCTGAGATTTCGCCCTCAGAAACTACTGGCGACTCCTCCTCACCATACTTAGGAGAGAGAAAACCTGTGTAGCAGAATGCGGAACAGACACCTTACCATCTGAATTTTAAGTGTCCTCTTGCGTTTACCCTGTAGAAAAGGAAAGGCAGATAAGTCGCAGATATTGAAGAGAATACCTGAGCTGCAAATTCTGCAGACAAATACACTCCTCCAGAAGATTGAGATGAACCGCAGGGCACTGCATGTGACACCATAAAGACTTGGGACGTTTAAGGAGAAAGATGTGGCTATGCCTAAACAGCATCATCCTGGGAGACATGAGGCTCATAGTGCAACATCTATACGTATCACAGAAATACACAGACATTTATAAAACTGTCTCCAAACATGAGGCTCCAAAACAAGGACATCCTTAATCTGAAAAATGCTTTTAAAATGAGAGGGACAGAAATATTTAAACAGAAACAACTGGTCCACAAAATCTTAGCCCGGATAGGCACACCTAGAAGGAACATCTTTATTATGAAAATGTTGTATCCAATAATAAGGACATCAAGGTTTACACAAACACAATAAGTCCACAAGAGCCAGTAAACTATACAACTAGGCTGTGAAAACTCCTCACTAAGGGCTAGAATTAGAGTTTTGCGGCCAAAGGGGTGCGTTAGCTACCTGTGGTTTTTCCCCCCGCACCTTTTAAACAACGCTGGTATTTAGAGCTCTCAGAAGGACTGCGTTAAGCTCCAAAAAGGGAGCGTACAGGCATATTTACTGCCACTGCAACTCTCAATACCAGCAGTGCTTACGGACGCGGCCAGCTTCAAAAACGTGCTCGTGCACAATTCCCCCATAGGAAACAATGGGGCAGTTTGAGCTGAAAAAAAACCTAACACCTGCAAACAAGCAGCGTTCAGCTCCTAACGCAACCCCATTGTTTCCTATGGGGAAACACTTCCTAAGTCTGCACCTAACACCCTAACATGTACCCAGAGTCTAAACTCCCCTAACCTTACACTTATTAAACCCTAATCTGCCGACCCCGCTATCGCTGACCCCTGCATATTATTTTTAACCCCTAATCTGCCGCTCCGTACACCGCAGAAACCTACGTTATCCCTATGTACCCTTAATCTGCTGCCCCTAACACCGCCGACCCCTACATAATATTTATTAACCCCTAATCTGCCCCCCCCAACGTCGCCGCTACCTACCTACAATTATTAACCCCTAATCTGCCGACCGGACCTCACCGCTACTATAATAAATGTATTAACCCCTAATCCACCTCACTCCCACCTCAAAACCCCTATAATAAATAGTATTAACCCCTAATCTGCCCTCCCTAACATCGCCGACACCTAACTTCAAGTATTAACCCCTAATCTGCCGACCGGACCTCGCTGCTACTCTAATAAATGTATTAACCCCTAAAGCTAAGTCTAACCCTAACAATAACACCCCCCTAAGTTAAATATAATTTAAATCTAATGAAATAAAATAAATCTTATTAAATAAATTATTCCTATTTAAAGCTAAATACTTACCTGTAAAATAAACCCTAATATAGCTACAAAATAAATAATAATTATATTGTAGCTATTTTAGAATTAATATTTATTTTACAGGCAACTTTGTATTTATTTTAACCAGGTACAATAGCTATTAAATAGTTAATAACTATTTAATAGTTACCTAGTTAAAATAATTTCAAAATTACCTGTAAAATAAATCCTAACCTAAGTTACAATTAAACCTAACACTACACTATCAATAAATTAATTCAATAAACTATCTACAATTATCTACAATTAAATCAACTAAACTAAATTACAAAAATAAAAACACTAAATAACAAAAAAAACAAACACTAAATTACAAAAAATAAAAAAAGATTACAAGAATTTTAAACTAATTACACCTACTCTAAGCCCCCTAAAAAAATAACAAAGTCCCCAAAATAAAAAATGCCCTACCCTATTCTAAAATAAATATTTTACAGCTCTTTTACCTTACCAGCCCTTAAAAGGGCCTTTTGCGGGGCATGCCCCAAAGAATTCTGCTCTTTTGCCTGTAAAAAAACATACAATACTCCCCAACATTACAACCCACCACCCACCTACCCCTAATCTAACCCAAACCCCCCTTAAAAAACCTAACACTAAGCCCCTGAAGATCTTCCTACCTTATCTTCACCACGCCGGGTATCACCGATCTCTCCAGAAGAGGGTCTGAAGTCTTCATCCTATCCGGCAAGAAGAGGTCCAGAAGAGGGTCCGAAGTCTTCATCCTATCCGGTAAGAAGAGGGCATCCGGACCGGTAGGCATCTTCATCCAGGCTGCATCTTCTATCTTCTTCCATCCGGCGCGGAGCGCGACCATCTTGAAGCAGCCGACGCGGATCCATCCTCTTCTAACGACGTCCTAAGTCCGAATGAAGGTTCCTTTAAATGACGTCATCCAAGATGGGGTCCCTCGAATTCCGATTGGCTGATAGGATTCTATCAGCCAATCGAAATTAAGGTAGGAAAAATCTAATTGGCTGACTGAATCAGCCAATCAGATTGAAGTTCAATCCGATTGGCTGATCCAATCAGCCAATCAGATTGAGCTTGCATTCTATTGGCTGTTCTGATCAGCCAATAGAATGCGAGCTCAATCTGATTGGCTAATCCAATCAGCCAATCGGATTGAACTTGAATCTGATTGGCTGATTCAATTAGCCAATCAGATTTTTCCTACCTTAATTCCGATTGGCTGATAGATTAGGGTTTAATAAATATTATGTAAGGGTCGGCGATGTTAAGGGCAGCAGATTAGGGGTACATAGGGATAATGTAGGTTGCGGCGGTGTGCGGTCGGCAGATTAGGGGTTAAAAAAATTTAATAGAGTGGCGGCGATGTGGGGGGGGGGCCTCGGTTTAGGGGTGCATAGGTAGTTTATGGGTGTTAGTGTACTTTAGAGCACAGTAGTTAAGAGCTTTATGAACCGGCGTTAGCCCAGAAAGCTCTTAACTCCTGTTTTTTTCCTGCGGCTGGAGTTTTGTCGTTAGAGTTCTAACGCTCACTTCAGCCACAACTCTAAATACCGGTGTTAGAAAGATCCCATTGAAAAGATAGGATACGCAATTGACGTAAGGGGATCTGCGGTATGGAAAAGTCGCGGCTGGAAAGTGAGCGTTAACCCTTTCCTGACTGACTCTAAATACCAGCGGGCGCCCAAAACCAGCGTTAGGACCCCCTAACGCTGGTTTTGACGGCTAACGCAGAACTCTAAATCTAGGCGTAAGTTAATAAATCCGTAAACATAAGAATTAACATGTCACATACACATATAAGTAATTAGCAAGAACGTGTTCACCAGGAACACGTATCCATAAGTCAGAGAAATAGGCAGAGTTAAAAACCTGACTCATTGACAGCCCAAAATGGCACCTCTCTGATTCCCAAAGGGGAAGAAGGAGGCGGGAGAAAGAAAAAAACGGCATGGAAATGAAGCTTGCATTCACCACGCTTCATTCTGCCGAAAATAAACTACTAGAGGAAAAATAAAGGGCGTTGATATTAGGTAATAAATAAAACACCGCTCTCTAAGATAAACGGTTGATTAACCCCTGGAAAATGCGCAACTCTATAAACAGCTTGCTCCAAACTGCCGCTAAGCAGGGACAGCAGAATGCCCAGAAAACAAAAAACTTTCAAAACTGAATAAAATAATTAAATTATGGCAGATTAAACTAATGTGCCCTTAACTCATTCTAGCTACAGTAACACTCTTAGAACCGTAGTTACCCTAAAGATCTGTATATACAATAAAGTCTCAGATATTTAACCCCATGAACCACAGAGGTAATTCTCAAAGAAAACATCAAATAACAATATATGAATTAAAAAGAATAAAATGATATTAAATGAGCCCAATAAATGAGTTAATCCTTTCAAACACATAAAAGGAACAAACTCAAGTCTCCAGTCACAATCTTCAAAGTGCCTACATAGTGCCTGTAATAAATTCTATAAAGGATTCTTGAAGTCCCATTAAAAAGCAGAGGGTTAAATTTATTCTGAAGTGCAAATCTCCTTACCTAGAAGATAAATTGCACTTACCTGCATCTAGCCGTCCGGCAGGAGGATAGCTCACAAGGCATGGAAGGCCACATCTCCTCACAGAAGGCCTGTAGAAAAAGAAAGATCAGAGATAACTACTCTGGCTTTCTATACCATGGTTAGCAAGATGTTAGGAAAACGCAGCAAGGTCCACCTAACTGTTTTAAAGTCACCACTGCCCTACTAAGACTGACATGTAGTACGGCTAGACCCATAACAAACTCTTGATTGAAGTGAAATAAATCCAATATTCTTCAGACACCAAAAACTTCACCTCCAACATGCATCAGAGGCAAAGAGAATGTCTGGGGGTTGTGGGTAAGGGAGTGATACTTAACAGTTTATCTGTGGTGCTCTTTGCCTCCCCCTGCCGGCCAGGAGTGGTATTCCCAACAGTAGTTAAGATGAACCCGTGGACTCACCATATCTTAGGAAGAAATAAAAAAATCAAACCTAACCCCTATGAAAAAAGCCCCCCAAAATAAAAACACCCCCTGGTCTAAACAAAACTACCAATATCCCTTAAAAAGGGCCTTTGTAGGGCATTACAATACGTTAAACAGCTCTTTTACATGTAAAAAATACTAAGTCCCCCCTAACAGTAAAACCCCCCACCTAAAAACAACCCCAAAATAAAAAACCTAACACTAGAAAAACCTAAACTACCCATTGCCCCTAAAAACCGGCGATGCCGCATATATAATCGCAAACATTATTGGCAGAAACACTTCTAGATTTTGTTGACTGGAAAAACGCACTGACATTGCTGGTCAATGTTTAGAAATCTGCCAAAAACAAGCGCAAGATTGTGATCAACTGATAAACTCCATTTGTTAGCAAAAACAGATGATATAATATTTTTTTTTTAATTGCACTGCCCATTTAAAAGGGAATATCAGGGAAATGTTTTTTTCTCCTAATTTAGTGGAATATCTATTTAGGTGTGTAGCACATTAATTTACTTTTTTCTTAAAGCTCCAAAACAAATATTTTTGTAAGATGCATAATATATCAGAAATTAAGTACTACATTACAAAAGGTCTGCATACAAAGTAAAGGTTCAAAAAGCATTAAAACAGTTATTCTTTTTGCCTTGTTTTGCAGTTCAGAGACATACCATTTTAAAAGCTTCTTATCTTATTTTCTTTATTAAGACCAATGAGGGACATATGTAAATGAACAAGTAAAGTAATCAAACTAGTACTGTGTACAATATAGTTTTTGTAGAATTTCATAGCTTTTAAAGCTAAATTACAGGAAAATGGGCAAAAACCCCCCAAATGTAATAGTTTGATTGTTTATTCCCCGCTATGTATAATAAAATATTTTATGCAGAATTCAGTTATTTGTTTAATGTCCCTTTAAAGGGACATGAAACCCAAACATTTTTCTTTCCTGATTTAGGTAGAGCATACAATTTTTAACAAGTTTCCAGTTTACTTCTGTTATCAAATTTGCTTCATTCTCTTGATATCATTTGTTGAAGGAGCAGCAATGCACTACTGGTTTCTAACTGAACATATGGGTGAGCCAATGACAGTCTGTATATATATATATATGCAGCTATCAATCAGCAGCTAGAACCTAGGTTATTTGCTGCTCCTGATAAAACTTTCAGCAAAGGATAACAAGCGAAGGAAGCAAAATAAATATTTTTGAATGCTCTGTCTAAATCATGAATGTCTAATTATAACTTTACTGTCACTTTAAACTAGTTCTGGAATCATGGCAGAGTTAACTAGTTAGACTGCTCAATTTGGTTTAAATTAGAGACAGGCTAATGGATAAAAGGTTTAGTCCAGTCAGAATTTGTCAAATTTCTCTTTTCACCTTATCCCACTCTTTTTTATTTTCTTTTTTGAAGACAAAATGTCAGGGTAATATTGTTAAAAGCAGATTTAAATTGTTTTAGTTGCTACATTGAATAAAGACTAAAGCATTTAGACCACTGGTATTCAAACCTGCCCTCAGGACTCCCTAACAGGCCACATTTTGAGGATATATGAACTGGAGCACAGGTGAAATAATCAGCTGATTAGTAAACATGGGCCTAGATTTGGAGTTCGGCGGTAGCCGTCAAAACCAGCGTTAGAGGCTCCTAACGCTGGTTTTGGCCGCCCGCTGGTATTTGGAGTCATTGATTAAAGGGTCTAACGCTCACTTTTCAGCCGCGACTTTTCCATACCGCAGATCCCCCTACGCCATTTGCGTATCCTATGTTTTCAATGGGATCTTTCTAACGCTGGTATTTAGAGTCGTTTCTGAAGTGAGCGTTAGAGCTCTAACGACAAAACTCCAGCCGCCTGAAAATAGCAGGAGTTAAGAGCTTTCTGGCTAACGCCGGTTCATAAAGCTCTTAACTACTGTACCCTAAAGTACACTAACACCCATAAACTACCTATGTACCCCTAAACCGAGCTCCCCCCACATCGCCGCCACTCGATTAAAATTTTTAACCCCTAATCTGCCGACCGCCACCTACGTTATACTTATTTACCCCTAATCTGCTGCCCCTAACCCCGCCGACCCCTGTATTACATTTATTAACCCCTAACCTGCCCCCCACAACGTCGCCGCCAGCTACTTAAAATAATTAACCCCTAATCTTCCGACCGCAAAGCGTCGCCACCTACGTTATCCCTATGTACCCCTAATCTGCTACCCCTAACACCGCCGACCCCTATATTATATTTATTAACCCCTAATCTGCCCCCCTCAACGTCGCCGACACCTGCCTACACTTATTAACCCCTAATCTGCCGAGCGGACCTGAGCGCTACTATAATAAAGTTATTAACCCCTAATCCGCCTCACTAACCCTATCATAAATAGTATTAACCCCTAATCTGCCCTCCCTAACATCGCCGACACCTACCTTCAATTATTAACCCCTAATCTGCCGAGCGGAGCTCACCGCTATTCTAATAAATGTATTAACCCCTAAAGCTAAGTCTAACCCTAACACTAACACCCCCCTAAGTTAAATATAATTTACATCTAACGAAATAAATTAACTCTTATTAAATAAATGATTCCTATTTAAAGCTAAATACTTACCTGTAAAATAAATCCTAATATAGCTACAATATAAATTATAATTATATTATAGCTATTTTAGGATTAATATTTATTTTACAGGCAACTTTGTAATTATTTTAACCAGGTACAATAGCTATTAAATAGTTAAGAACTATTTAATTGTTACCTAGTTAAAATAATAACAAAATTACTTGTAAAATAAATCCTAACCTAAGATATAATTAAACCTAACACTACCCTATCAATAAAATAATTAAATAAACTACCTACAATTACCTACAATTAACCTAACACTACACTATCAATAAATTAATTAAACACAATTCCTACAAATAAATACAATTAAATAAACTAGCTAAAGTACAAAAAATAAAAAAGAACTAAGTTACAAAAAATAAATATTTACAAACATAAGAAAAATATTACAACAATTTTAAACTAATTACACCTACTCTAAGCCCCCTAATAAAATAACAAAGACCCCCAAAATAAAAAATTCCCTACCCTATTCTAAATAAAAAAAGTTACAAGCTCTTTTACCTTACCAGCCCTGAACAGGGCCCTTTGCGGGGCATGCCCCAAGAATTTCAGCTCTTTTGCCTGTAAAAGAATAAATACAATACCCCCCCCCAACATTACAACCCACCACCCACATACCCCTAATCTAACCCAAACCCCCCTTAAATAAACCTAACACTAAGCCCCTGAAGATCTTCCTACCTTGTCTTCACCATCCAGGTTCACCGATCCGTCCTGAAGAGCTCCTCCGATGTCCTGATCCAAGCCCAAGCGGGGGGCTGAAGAGGTCCATGATCCGGTCAAAGTCTTCATCCAAGCGGGGCAGAAGAGGATCTTCCATCCGATTGAAGTCATCATCCAGGCGGCATCTTCTATGGTCTTCCATCCGGAGCGAAGCGGCAGGATCCTGAAGACCTCCAGCGCGGAACATCCATCCGGACCGACGACTGAACGACGAATGACTGTTCCTTTAAGGGACGTCATCCAAGATGGCGTCCCTCGAATTCCGATTGGCTGATAGGATTCTATCAGCCAATCGGAATTAAGGTAGGAATTTTCTGATTGGCTGATGGAATCAGCCAATCAGAATCAAGTTCAATCCGATTGGCTGATCCAATCAGCCAATCAGATTGAGCTCACATTCTATTGGCTGATCGGAACAGCCAATAGAATGCGAGCTCAATCTGATTGGCTGATTGGATCAGCCAATCGGATTGAACTAGATTCTGATTGGCTGATTCCATCAGCCAATCAGAAAATTCCTACCTTAATTCCGATTGGCTGATAGAATCCTATCAGCCAATCGGAATTCGAGGGACGCCATCTTGGATGACGTCCCTTAAAGGAACAGTCATTCGTCGTTCAGTCGTCGGTCCGGATGGATGTTCCGCGCTGGAGGTCTTCAGGATCCTGCCGCTTCGCTCCGGATGGAAGACCATAGAAGATGCCGCCTGGATGATGACTTCAATCGGATGGAAGATCCTCTTCTGCCCCGCTTGGATGAAGACTTTGACCGGATCATGGACCTCTTCAGCCCCCCGCTTGGGCTTGGATCAGGACATCGGAGGAGCTCTTCAGGACGGATCGGTGAACCTGGATGGTGAAGACAAGGTAGGAAGATCTTCAGGGGCTGAGTGTTAGGTTTATTTAAGGGGGGTTTGGGTTAGATTAGGGGTATGTGGGTGGTGGGTTGTAATGTTGGGGGGGGGGTATTGTATTTATTCTTTTACAGGCAAAAGAGCTGAAATTCTTGGGGCATGCCCCGCAAAGGGCCCTGTTCAGGGCTGGTAAGGTAAAAGAGCTTGTAACTTTTTTTATTTAGAATAGGGTAGGGAATTTTTTATTTTGGGGGTCTTTGTTATTTTATTAGGGGGCTTAGAGTAGGTGTAATTAGTTTAAAATTGTTGTAATATTTTTCTTATGTTTGTAAATATTTTTTTATTTTTTGTAACTTAGTTCTTTTTTATTTTTTGTACTTTAGCTAGTTTATTTAATTGTATTTATTTGTAGGAATTGTATTTAATTAATTTATTGATAGTGTAGTGTTAGGTTAATTGTAGGTAATTGTAGGTAGTTTATTTAATTATTTTATTGATAGGGTAGTGTTAGGTTTAATTATATCTTAGGTTAGGATTTATTTTACAGGTCATTTTGTAATTATTTTAACTATTTTAGCTATTAAATAGTTCTTAACTATTTAATAGCTATTGTACCTGGTTAAAATAATTACAAAGTTGCCTGTAAAATAAATATTAATCCTAAAATAGCTATAATATAATTATAATTAATATTGTAGCTATATTAGGATTTATTTTACAGGTAAGTATTTAGCTTTAAATAGGAATCATTTATTTAATAAGAGTTAATTTATTTCGTTAGATGTAAATTATATTTAACTTAGGGGGGTGTTAGTGTTAGGGTTAGACTTAGCTTTAGGGGTTAATCCATTTATTAGAATAGCGGTGAGCTCCGGTCGTCAGATTAGGGGTTAATAATTGAAGTTAGGTGTCGGCGATGTTAGGGAGGGCAGATTAGGGGTTAATACTATTTATGATAGGGTTAGTGAGGCGGATTAGGGGTTAATAACTTTATTATAGTAGCGCTCAGGTCCGCTCGGCAGATTAGGGGTTAATAAGTGTAGGCAGGTGTCGGCGACGTTGAGGGGGGCAGATTAGGGGTTAATAAATATAACATAGGGGTCGGCGGTGTTAGGGGCAGCAGATTAGGGGTACATAGGGATAACGTAGGTTGCGGCGGTTTACGGAGCGGCAGATTAGGGTTTAAAAAAAAAATGCAGGGGTCAGCGATAGCGGGGACGGCAGATTAGGGGTTAATAAGTGTAAGGTTAGGGTGTTTAGACTCGGGGTACATGTTAGAGTGTTAGGTGCAGACGTAGGAAGTGTTTCCCCATAGGAAACAATGGGGCTGCGTTAGGAGCTGAACGCTGCTTTTTTGCAGGTGTTAGGTTTTTTTTCCAGCTCAAACAGTTCCATTGTTTCCTATGGGAGAATCGTGCACGAGCACGTTTTTGAGGCTGGCCGCGTCCGTAAGCAACTCTGGTATCGAGAGTTGCATTTGCGGTACAAATGCTCTACGCTCCTTTTTTGGAGCCTAACGCAGCATTTGTTTGAACTCTCGATACCAGAGTTAAATTTATGGTGCGGCCAGAAAAAAGCCCGCGGAGCGTTAACAGCCCTTTTACCGCCAAACTCCAAATCTAGGCCATGGTAATTTTACCTGCTCTCATCCAAGGTAATCCTAAAAACCTGGCCTGTTGGGGAGGCGTGTAGAGAGATTTAAAAAAACAAAAAAGTTGTTAGTAAGGACTGGCGGTCTTCACAAGACTTTATAATTTCAGGCCTTTACAAGGGTTATAATTAGGGACTCATTGCCTGTAATAAAAAATATTACTTTTTAAAAAGTTAATACACTTAAAGGAACATGAAACCCCAAATCTTTCAGGATTCAGATAGAGCATACAATTTAAAACAACTATTCAATTCAATGGTATTCTCAAATTTACTTAATTATCTTGGAATTCTTTGTTAAAAGAACAGGAGTGCACTACTAGGAACTAGCTGGACACATTGGGTGAGCCAATGACAAGGTGCATATATGTGCAGTCATCATTCAACAGCTAGCTCCCAGTAGTGGTTTGCAGCTTCTGAATACCAAGAAAACAAAACAAATTAAAGGACAAGTAAATACAGTAGATTTTCATAATCAGCCATTGCATGATAACAAGACAATGCAATAGCACTTAGTCTGAACTGAGTAGTAGAAGAACATTTTTTTTCTGACAAATTTCAAAGTTAAAGGGACAGTCAAGTCAAAAATAAACTTTCATGATATAAATAGGGCATATAATTTTAAACAATTTTCCAATTTACGTTTATTACCAATTTTGCTTTGTTCTCTTGGTATTCTTAGTTGAAAGCTAAATCTAGGAGGTTCATATGCTAATGAAGGTGGCCTCTAATCTGTAAGCATTTTGACAGCTTTTCACCACTAGAGGGCGATAGTTCATGTGTTTCATATAGATACCATTGAGCTCAAGCACATGAAGCTCCTAGTAGCAAGCACTGATTGGCTAAAAATGGATGTCTGTCAAAAGAACTGAAATAAGGGGGCAGTTTGCAGAGGCTTAGATACAAGATAATCACAGTGGTAAAAAGTGTATTTATATAAATGTGTTGGTTATGCAAAACTGGGGAATGGGTAATAAAGGGATTATCTATCTTTTTATACAACAACAATTCTGGTGGTTACTGTCCCTTTAAGTATATTTCCACTCCTCCTGTATTATGTAACAGGTATCAGCAAATCACAAATTCATATATGTAAAGTCTGAGTATTCTTGCACATGCCCAGTAGGAGCTGGTGACTCAAAAAGTCTAAATAAGGCTATGCACATTTTGTTAATGGAAGTACATTTAAAAGTTGTTTAAAATTAAATGCTATATCTGAATAATAAAATTTAATTTTGAGTTGTGTCCCTTTAAGTAATAGAAGAGAATTGGAAAGTTGTTTAAAGTGTATGATTTATCTGAATAACGTAAGAAAATAATTGACTTTACTTTCCCTTTAAAGGGACTCTAAAGTCAAAATTTAAGCTTCATGGTTCAGATTAAGCGTGCAATAATAAAAAAAAAAAACAACTTTCTAATATACTTTCATTATAAAATGTGCACATTCTTTTTATATGCAGACTTTCTTAGGCTTCTGCTGAGCATGTGCAAAAGTGTACAGTATATACATCAGTTTATTGTGTGGTTGGCTGATGCCTGTCACATGATACAAGGGGACGGAAAACTGGATTCAATTTAAAATATGTCAGAAAATATTTGACCTCTCATTTCAAATTCAAAGTAACTGCTTCTACATTATTATTTTTGATTGTATATTTGTTGCTAACTGGACACATGTAAAAAGCCGAACTTACAATATCATGCTTGTAATAACCTATTTCCCCATACAAGTTAATGGAGCAAAAAAAAAAGTAGGAAAAAAAATTAACACCCTATTCACGCACAAACATGATCGCATATTCTTAAGTGCGCTATACATATTTAATATAAATATATATATATATACATGATCATATATAGGTATAGATATTTACAGATATATAGGAATATCTATTTAGAAATACATAGAACGTATTCTGCTATTTGCAGTGCATTGGAATGTGACATATTTACAAACAATACACAGTATAACACTTTATTGAATACTAGTCCTAAAGCCTGTGTACACGGGCCATTTTTTCAGTACAGCGGTTCCACCCCTTGCACTCTCTCTATCCCCCTCTCTTTTGCTCTCTCTGCCCCCTCTCTTTTGCTCTCTTTTCCCCCATCTCTTCTGCTCTCTCTCCCACTCTTTTTCTCTCCCTCTCTCTATTTGCTTTCTCTCTCTCCCCCTCTCTTTTCCTCACTCTCTTTTGCGCTCTCCTCTCTCTCTTTTGCTCTCTCCTCTCTCTTTTGCTCTCTCTCTCCCCCTCTCTTTTGCTGTCTCTCTCCCTCCCCCTCTCTTTTGCTCTCTCCCCCCTCTCTTTTGCTGTCTCTCTCCCTCTCTTTTGCTCTCTTTATCCCTCCCTCTTTTGCTCTCTCCTCCTATCTTTTGCTGTCTCTCTCCCCCTCTCTTTTGCTCTCTCTCTCCCCCTCTCTTTTGTTCTCTCTATCCCCCACTTTTGCTTTCTCTCTCCCCCTTTCTCTTGCTCTCTCCCCACCTATCTTTTGCTGTCTCTCTCCCTCTCTTTTGCTGTCTTTCTATCCACCTCTTTTGCTCTCTCTTTCTGCCACCTCTCTTTTGCTCTCTCTCTCTCCCTCTTGTTTGCTCTCTCTCTCCCCCTCTCTTTTGCTCTCTCTCTCCTCCCTCTCTTTTTCTCTCTCCCCCTCTCTTTTGCTCTCTCTCCCCCTCTCTTTTGCTCTCTCTCCCCCCTCTTGTGCTCTCTTTATCTCCACTATTTTGCTCTCTCTCTCACCTTCTTTATGCTCTACCTCCCCCTCTCTTTTGCTGTCTCTTTCACTCTCTTTTGCTCTCTCTCTATCCCCCCTCTTTTGCTCTCTCTCTATCCCCCCTCTCTATCCCCTCTTTTGCGCTCTCCCCCTCTCTTTTTCTCTCTATCCCCTCTCTTTGGCTCTCTCTCTCCCCTTTATTTTGCTCTTCCTCCCCCTCTCTTTTGCTGTCTCTGTCCCTCTCTTTTGCTCTCTCTATCCCCCCTCTTTTGCTGTCTCTCTTCCCCCCTCTCTCTCCCCTCTTTTGCGCTCTCCCCCTCTCTTTCCCTTTATTTTGCTCTCCCTACCCCCTCTCTTTTGCTCTCTCTCCCCCTCTCTTGTGCTCTCTCTATCCCCATTATTTTGCTCTCTCTATCCCCCCTCTTTTGCTCTCTCTTTCTCCCCTTTCTTTTGCTCTCTTTCTCCCCTCTCTTTTGCTGTCTCTCTCCCCCTCTCTTTAGCTCTCTCTCTCCCCCCTCTCTTATGCTCTCTCTGTCCCCCTCTCGTATGCTCTCTCTGTCCCCCTCTCTTATGCTCTCTCTGTCCCCCTCTCTTATGCTCTCACTGTCCCCCTCTCTTTTGCTCTCCCCCCCTCTTTTGCTCTCTCTCTCCCCCTCTTTTGCTCTCTCTATCCCCCCTCTTTTGCTCTTTGTCTCCCCTCTCTTTTGCTGTCTCTCCCCCCCTCTCTTTTGCTCTCTCTCTCTCTCTCTCCCCCTCTCTTTTGCTCTCTCTCCCCCCTCTCTCTTGCTCTCTCTTTCTCCCCCTCTCTTTGCCACTTCTCTTTTGCGCTCTCTCTCCCCTCACTTTGCGCTTTGCTCTGTTTCTCCCCTCCTCTCTTTCCCCCTCTCTTTTGCGCTCTCTCTCTCTCGCCCCTCTTTTGTGCTCTTCCCCCTCTCTTTTGCTCTCTCTCCCCTCTCTTTTTCTCTCTCTTCCCTTTTTCCTGCCTCTCTTTTGCTGTCTCTCTCACCCTCTTTTGCTCTCTCTCTATCCCCCTCTTTTGCTCTCTCCATCCCCCCTCTTTTGCGCTCTCCTCCTCTCTTTTGCTCTCTCTCCCCTCTCTTTTGCTCTCTCTCCCCTTTCTTTTGCTCTTCCTCCTCCTCTCTTTTGCTGTATCTCTCCCTCTCTTTTGCTCTCTCTCTATCCCCCTCTTTTGCTCTCTCTATCCCCCCTCTTTTGCTTTCTCTCTATCCCCCCTCTTTTGCTCTCTCTCTATCTCCCCTCTATCTCCTCTCTTTTGCTCTCTCTCCCCTCTCTTTTGCTCTCTCTCTCCCCTTTCTTTTGCTCTTCCACCCCCTCTCTTTTGCTGTCTCTCTTTCCCCCCATCTCTCTCCCCTCTTTTGAGCTCTCCCCCTCTCTTTTCCTTTCTTTGGCTCTCCCTACCCCCTCTCTTTTGCTGTCTCTCTCCCTCTCTCTCTATCCCCCCTCTTTTACTCTCTCTCTATCCCCCCTCTTTTTAGCTTTCTCTCTCCCACCCGCAGCACACCCGTCCCCGTCATGCACGCACGGTCGGCCCAGGCCCAGATGCCAGGTAAGTGTGTTGAAGGCCAGGTGTTTTTGTCCTTGCGCTGTCTCTACTATGCATGACAGCTTCGAACAAACACACTTGGCCTTTTATATTAAAGGATGAATATTGAATAAATATGTTTTTTTCACGTTTCCATCTACTTAACTGTAAAGGGCTCCAATGCAGCATTATCAATGTGTTGTGAACAAAAGATTACACGATAGGATGATAGTCAAAAAAATAAATCAAACAATTACCCTATAGCATCATGCCACCGTGATGTATGTTAGAAACTTTTGTTAAAAGCAAGAACCCATCAGTAGTTGTAGATTAAGACATGAGATAAATTTGTGGGGCAGGAACATAGGAGTATTTACAGTTATATGAGGCAATTTAGTAAAACGGACTGAAGTCCAAGGAGGTATTGAGGCCTCTTGGAGCCAGTGTATCCAGCCGATAGATCCTCCTACTTTCAAGTTGTAATAGTCTCTTAGCCCTGTTGCCACCTCTGGACGTAGAGGGCACATGGTCAATTAACATAGATCTTATGCTTGAGACAGCATGTTTGTGGTTTAAACAGTGGCGTGCCACTGGCTGGTCCGATTCACGCCACTGTTTAAACCAAGCGTCATGTAATCTTTTGTTCACAACACATTGATAATGCTGTGAATTGTTTGTGATATGTATTTCTATTTTTTTATGTCATTTACTAGTACTAAAGCCCGTGTACACGGGCCATTTTTTTTAGAACAGCGGTCCCACCCCTTGCTCTCTCCCCCCTTTCTTTTGCTCTCTCTTCCCCCCTCTCTTTTGCTTTCTCTCCCCCCTCTCCTTTGTTCTCTCTCTCCCCTCTTTTGCTCTCTCTCTCCCCTCTTTTGCTCTCTCTCTCCCCTCTTTGGCTCTCTCCATCCTTTCTTTTGCTCTCTCTCTCCCCCCTCTTTGGCTCTCCCCCCCCCCTTTGGCTCTCCCCCCCCCTCTTTGGCTCCCCCCCCCTCTTTGGCTCTCCCCCCCCTCTTTGGCTCTCTCCCCTCTTTTGCTCTCTCTCCTCTTTGGCTCTCTCTCTCCCCTCTTTGGCTCCCCCCCCCTTTGGCTCTCTCTCCCCCCTCTTTGGCTCTCTCTCCCCCCTCTTTGGCTCTCTCTCCCCCCTCTTTGGCTCTCTCTCCTCTTTGGCTCTCTCTCTCCCCCCTCTTTGGCTCTCCCCTCCCCTTTGGCTCCCCCCTCCCCTTTGGCTCCCCCCCTCTTTGGCTCTCCCCCCCCTCTTTTTCTCTCCCCTCCCCTCTTTGGCTCTCTCCCCCCTCTTTTGTTCTCTCCCCCCTCTTTGGTGCTTTCCCCCCCTCTTTGGCTCTCTCCCCCCCCTCTTTGGCTCTCCCCCCCTCTTTGGCTCTGCCCCCCCCCCTCTTTGGCTCTCTCTTCCCCCTCTTTGTCTCTCTCTTTGGCTCTCTTTCCTCTTTGGCTCTCTCTCTCTCCCCCCTCTTTGGCTCTCCCCCCCTTTAGCTCTCTCCCCCCCCCCCCTTTGGCTCTCTCTCCCCCCTCTTTGGCTCTCTCTCCCCCCTCTTTGGCTCTCTCTCCTTTTTGGCTCTTTTTCCTCTTTGGCTCTCTCTCTCCCCCCTCTTTGGCTCTCCCCCCCTTCTCTTTGGCTCTCCCCCCCTTCTCTTTGGCTCTCTTCCCCCCCTTCTCTTTGGCTCTCTCTCCCCCCCCCTTCTCTTTGGCTCTCTCTCCCCCCCCCCCTTCTCTTTGGCTCTCTCTTCCCCCCCCCTTCTCTTTGGCTCTCTGCCCCCCCTTCTCTTTGGCTCTCTGCCCCCCCTTCTCTTTGGCTCTCTGCCCCCCTTCTCTTTGGCTCTCTGCCCCCCCTTCTCTTTGGCTCTCTGCCCCCCCCTTCTCTTTGGCTCTCTGCCCCCCCCTTCTCTTTGGCTCTCTGCCCCCCCTTCTCTTTGGTTCTCTGCCCCCCCCTTCTCTTTGGCTCTCTGCCCCCCCCTTCTCTTTGGCTCTCTGCCCCCTCTTCTCTTTGGCTCTCTGCCCCCCCCTTCTCTTTGGCTCTCTGCCCCCCCCTTCTCTTTGGCTCTCTGCCCCCCACCCTCCTGCTCCCTCTCTGGCTCTGTCTTCGTGGGACCCCGCCCCGGCCACGCCCCATCGCGGCAACACCCGCCTGGCCACGCCCCTCGCGACGCCCCTCGCGATGCTCCCGTCGGCCACAAACAGCTGTGAGGTCTGGGGAGCACGTTGCCGCTTCTCACGCAGCATACCTCACAGCTGTTGAGTAGCTCGCGCTCCCTATCTCACAGCTGCTTGTATGCTGTGTACCTAAGGCCAAGTGTTTGTCTGTACTGCGCATGACGGCTTCAGACAAACACTTGTCTTTTATAATATAGGATATGCACTGTATATCAAATGATGTTTTTTCTGATCTTTACTATATGTGTGTTTCACGCGGTCATCTTAGGTGTGGGCTAGTTGATGTTTATTAGGTATTCTATTTTGAATCGTGTTAGTATGATCCTTTGTGTGATCACACACTTACAGCCCAGTATCCCTGCGTTGAACTTACCGTCTGATACACTCACATATTTTATATAAATTGCCGCTGATAGGTGACTGGTGTATTCAGATGTTTGACAATATGTGTAGGGTGTTTACATTTGTTGCCTCAGCAACATTGTCACCTATGACAGAGCGCTTTGTGCGCTTGCGCATCATGTCCGGATGTTTCCATCAGTTACCTGTGATCGTGTTACGTGCCTCACTGCATTGTTTATAGACGTTGCTATGACAACGTCGGCACTTACGTCATGACGCTTGGTACGTTGGCGCGCCATTTTGACGTCAATGAAGCGTGTTTAATAGTGACATGAGTACTTAGATGGCGGTAACTATACATGTATTTAAGGAGTGTGTTTTTAATTGTTTGTCATTAGTTTTAGGGGCTTTGGTGTACTTGTTATTCTGACATTTGACAAAGGCACAGTAATGTGCCGAAACGTTATGTCTGGATTTTAATTGAACTAATAAATTATTTTTTTTATAAAAAAGCCCAGTGAGTGCCTGTATCTTTGGATTGTTTATATATATATATATATATATATTTCTACATATGTATTTAATTTATATGTGTTTATATGTCTGTAAATACATATATACACATAGAAATACATATGTGCACACATATACATATAAATATATATACTGTGTATATATACATATATATATATATATATATATATATATATATATATATATATATATATATATATATACACATACACAGGTGGCCCTCGTTTTACAACGGTTCAATTTACACCATTTCAGAATAACAACCTTTTTTTCCAGTCATGTGACTGCTATTGCAAAGCATTGAGAAGCAGTGCATTTATTAAAATAGCCAGTAGGTGGAGCTGTTCGCCTGTGTTGCAGCAAAGCCAAGCAAGCTGAAATTAATCAGGTTAACCAGACCTGAGCTATCGAGCAGATTTCAAAGGAACAAGATCTTCCTGTCTATAAATCAGTCCAGATTGGAATGCATAGAAAGAACTGTTTGCAGAAAAATGCAAGTGAAGTCTGTGTTGTGTGATTATTTTATTAGGTTTATAATGCTGTTTAGGAAATCTTTTTGTTCATTTAACTTAGTTTAATTATATATTCTATGTTGTGTGATTATTTTATTAGGTTTATAATGCTGTTTAGCATTTAAAGTCTTCATTTCAAAGCTTTAAAAATAATGTATTAGTTACTTATGACAATTTTGAGAGGGGCCTGGAACCTATCTCCCTCACTTCACATTGACTTACATTATAAACTGGGTTTGAATTTACAACGGTTTCGATTTATAACCATTTCTTCTGGAACCTAACCCCGGCGTAAAC
Source organism: Bombina bombina (assembly GCF_027579735.1). NCBI lineage: Eukaryota > Metazoa > Chordata > Amphibia > Anura > Bombinatoridae > Bombina > Bombina bombina. The sequence goes on from NC_069499.1 coordinate 964,661,727, forward strand.
TGAGGGCTACCTGTATGTATGTATATACACAGACATATGCATATTTAGATATGCATATGTACAGTATCTCTATGTTAAAGCTCTTTGCCTGCCCCTTTTATCCTAACTCCTAAGACCTCATGGGTGCGATCCGATATACGGCGCAGGTTTCGGCGCAAGTGTGGAAACCTGCGCTGCCCGTAGTTTCAGCTCGCAACTCGATCTATCTTATATACGGCGCCGTCAGATGCTAAAGTGCCGTAAGTCTGACAAACTAGCGATGTCCAGAAATCTGCATAAGTACAAATTTCTGGAGTCGCCAGTGACTTATGGCACTTTAGAAACTGCCGCCGCTTAAAAAAACTGACTAAGTTATAAAATCACCCGTTACTGTCTAACACGCCTCCCAAACATAGCCCGACACGTATACCCCTCTATCTGCAATCCCCCCTCTCACTCCTAATAACAAATATATTAACCCCTAAACCGTCGCTCCCGGACCCCGCCGCCAGCTACATATGTCTTACCCCCTAATCTGACCCCCCTGCACCACCGCCAGCTATATTAAATGTTTTACCCCCTAATGTGAGCCCCCTACCCCACCGCCACCTACATTAACTATATTACCCCCTAATATGATCCCCCTACACCGCCGCCACCTATTTAAACTATATTACCCCCTAATATGATCCTCCTACACCGCCGCCAACTATATTAACCCTAATTATATTAGGGTTAATTTAGTTAATATAGTTATTATATTATATATTATTAATATACACCTAGATTTAGAGTTCTGCGTTAGCCGTCAAAACCAGCGTTAGGGGCTCCTAATGCTTGTTTTGGGCTACCGCTGGTATTTAGAGTCAGTCAGGAAAGGGTCTAACGCTCACTTTGCAGCCGTGACTTTTCCATACCGCAGATCCCCCTACGCCATTTGCGTATCCAATCTTTTCAATGGGATGTTTCTAACACTGGTATTTAGAGTCTTGGCTGAAGTGAGCGTTAGAACTCTATCGACAAGACTCCAGCCGCAGAAAAAAGCCAGGAGTTAAGAGCTTTCTGGGCTAACGCCGGTTCATAAAGCTCTTAACTACTGTGCTCTAAAGTACACTAACACCCATAAACTACCTATGTACCCCTAAACCGAGGCCCCCCCACATCGCCGCTATGCTAATAATTTTTTTTAACCCCTAATCTGCCGACCACACACCGCCGCAACCTACATTATCCCTATGTACCCCTAATCTGCTGCCCCTAACACCGCCGACCCCTATATTATATTTATTAACCCCTAATCTGCCCCCCCCAACGTCGCCACTACCTTATCTACACTTATTAACCCCTAATCTGTAGACCGGACCTCACCGCTACTATAATAAAGTTATTAACCCCTAATCCGCCTCACTCCCGCCTCAAAAACCCTATAATAAATAGTATTACCCCTAATCTGCCCTCCCTGACATCACCGACACCTAACTTCAAGTATTAACCCATAATCTGCCGACCGGACCTTGCCACTACTCTAATAAGTGTATTAACCCCTAAAGCTAAGTCTAACCCTAACCCTAACACCCCCCTAAGTTAAATATAATTTTTATCTAACAAAATAAATTATTTCTTATTAAATAAATTATTCCTATTTAAAGCTAAATACTTACCTGTAAAATAAACCCTAATATAGCTACAATATAAATAATAATTATATTGTAACTATTTTAGGATTAATATTTATTTTACAGGCAACTTTGTATTTATTGTAACCAGGTACAATAGCTACTAAATAGTTAATCACTATTTAATAGCTACCTAGTTAAAATAATTACAAAATTACCTGTAAAATAAATCCTAACCTAAGTTACAATTAAACCTAACACTACACTATCAATAAATTAATTAAATAAAATACCTACAATTATCTACAATTAAACCTAACACTACACTATCAATAAATTAATTACATACAAATACCTACAAATAAATACAATTAAATAAACTAACTAAAGTACAAAAAATAAAAAAAGAACTAAGTTACAAAAAATAAAAAAAAATTACAAATATTATAAAAATATTACAACAATTTTAAGCTAATTACACCTACTCTAAGTCCCCTAATAAAATAACAAAGCCCCCCAAAATAAAAAAAATGCCCTACCCTATTCTAAAATAAAAATTGAAAAGCTCTTTTACCTTACCAGCCCTTAAAAAAGCCTTTTGCGGGGCATGCCCCAAAGAATTCTGCTCTTTGGGGCATGCCTGTAAAAAACCCCATACAATACCCCCCCCAACATTACAACCCACCACCCACATACCCCTAATCTAACCCAAACCCCCCTTAAATAAACCTAACACTAAGCCCCCCGATCCGTCCAGAAGAGGGTCTGAAGTCTTCATCCAAGCCCAAGCGGGGGCTGAAGAGGTCCATCATCTGGCTGAAGTCTTGATCCAAGCGGGGGCTGAAGAGGTCCATCATCCGGCTGAAGTCTTCTATCAAGCGGCATCTTCACTCTTCTTTCTTCCTGCTCCATCTTCATCCCGCCAACGCCGAACATCTATACTGGCCGACGACTTCCCAACGAATGACGGTTCCTTTAAGGGACGTCATCCCTCAAATTCCGATTGGCTGATAGGATTCCATCAGCCAATCGGAATTAAGGTAGGAAAATTCTGATTGGCTGATGGAATCAGCCAATCAGATTCAAGTTCAATCCGATTGGCTGATCCAATCAGCCAATCAGATTGAGCTTGCATTCTATTGGCTGATCGGAACAGCCAATAGAATGCGAGCTCAATCTGATTGGCTGATTGGATCAGCCAATCGGATTGAACTTGAATCTGATTGGCTGATTCCATCAGCCAATCAGAATTTTCCTACCTTAATTCCGATTGGCTGATAGAATCCTATCAGCCAATCGGAATTCGAGGGACGCCATCTTGGATGACGTCCCTTGGAACCGTCATTCGTCGGGAAGTCGTCGGCCAGGATGGATGTTCCGCGTCGGCGGGATGAAGATGGAGCCGGAAGAAAGAAGATTGAAGATGCCGCTTGATAGAAGACTTCAGCCGGATGATGGACCTCTTCAGCCCCTGCTTGGATCAAGACTTCAGCCGTATGATGGACCTCTTCAGCCCCCGCTTGGATCAAGACTTCAGCCGGATGATGGACCTCTTCAGCCCCCACTTGGGCTTGGATGAAGTCTTCGGTGAAGACAAGGTAGGAAGATCTTCAGGGGCATGTGTTAGGTTTATTTAAGGGGGGTTTGGGTTAGATTAGGGGTATGTGGATGGTGGGTTGTAATGTTGGCGGGGGTATTGTATGTTTTTTTTTAAAGGCAAAAGAGCAGAATTCTTTGGGGCATGCCCTGCAAAAGGCCCTTTTAAGGGCTGGTAAGGTAAAAGAGCTTTCCAATTTTTATTTTAGAATAAGGTAGGGCATTTTTTTATTTTGGAGGGCTTTGTTATTTTATTAGGGGGCTTAGAGTAGGTGTAATTAGCTTAAAATTGTTGTAATATTTTTATAATGTTTGTAAATATTTTTTTATTTTTTGTAACAGTTCTTTTTTTATTTTTTGTACTTTAGTTAGTTTATTTAATTGTATTTATTTGTAGGTATTTGTATGTAATTAATTTATTGATAGTGTAGTGTTAGGTTTAATTGTAGATAATTGTAGGTATTTTATTTAATTAATTTTAAGCTAATTACACCTACTCTAAGTCCCCTAATAAAATAACAAAGCCCCCCAAAATAAAAAAAATGCCCTACCCTATTCTAAAATAAAAATTGAAAAGCTCTTTTACCTTACCAGCCCTTAAAAAAGCCTTTTGCGGGGCATGCCCCAAAGAATTCTGCTCTTTGGGGCATGCCTGTAAAAAACCCCATACAATACCCCCCCCAACATTACAACCCACCACCCACATACCCCTAATCTAACCCAAACCCCCCTTAAATAAACCTAACACTAAGCCCCCCGATCCGTCCAGAAGAGGGTCTGAAGTCTTCATCCAAGCCCAAGCGGGGGCTGAAGAGGTCCATCATCTGGCTGAAGTCTTGATCCAAGCGGGGGCTGAAGAGGTCCATCATCCGGCTGAAGTCTTGATCCAAGCGGGGGCTGAAGAGGTCCATCATCCGGCTGAAGTCTTCTATCAAGCGGCATCTTCACTCTTCTTTCTTCCTGCTCCATCTTCATCCCGCCAACGCCGAACATCTATACTGGCCGACGACTTCCCAACGAATGACGGTTCCTTTAAGGGACGTCATCCCTCAAATTCCGATTGGCTGATAGGATTCTATCAGCCAATCGGAATTAAGGTAGGAAAATTCTGATTGGCTGATGGAATCAGCCAATCAGATTCAAGTTCAATCCAATTGGCTGATCCAATCAGCCAATCAGATTGAGCTTGCATTCTATTGGCTGATCGGAACAGCCAATAGAATGCGAGCTCAATCTGATTGGCTGATTGGATCAGCCAATCGGATTGAACTTGAATCTGATTGGCTGATTCCATCAGCCAATCAGAATTTTCCTACCTTAATTCCGATTGGCTGATAGAATCCTATCAGGCAATCGGAATTTGAGGGACGCCATCTTGGATGACGTCCCTTGGAACCGTCATTCGTCGGCCAGGATGGATGTTCCGCGTCGGCGGGATGAAGATGGAGCCGGAAGAAAGAAGATTGAAGATGCCGCTTGATAGAAGACTTCAGCCGGATGATGGACCTCTTCAGCCCCTGCTTGGATCAAGACTTCAGCCGTATGATGGACCTCTTCAGCCCCCGCTTGGATCAAGACTTCAGCCGGATGATGGACCTCTTCAGCCCCCACTTGGGCTTGGATGAAGTCTTTGGTGAAGACAAGGTAGGAAGATCTTCAGGGGCATGTGTTAGGTTTATTTAAGGGGGGTTTGGGTTAGATTAGGGGTATGTGGATGGTGGGTTGTAATGTTGGCGGGGGTATTGTATGTTTTTTTTAAAGGCAAAAGAGCAGAATTCTTTGGGGCATGCCCTGCAAAAGGCCCTTTTAAGGGCTGGTAAGGTAAAAGAGCTTTCCAATTTTTATTTTAGAATAAGGTAGGGCATTTTTTTATTTTGGAGGGCTTTGTTATTTTATTAGGGGGCTTAGAGTAGGTGTAATTAGCTTAAAATTGTTGTAATATTTTTATAATGTTTGTAAAAAAAATTTATTTTTTGTAACAGTTCTTTTTTTATTTTTTGTACTTTAGTTAGTTTATTTAATTGTATTTATTTGTAGGTATTTGTATGTAATTAATTTATTGATAGTGTAGTGTTAGATTTAATTGTAGATAATTGTAGGTATTTTATTTAATTAATTTATTGATAGTGTAGTGTTAGGTTTAATTGTAACTTAGGTTAGGATTTATTTTACAGGTAATTTTGGAATTATTTTAACTAGGTAGCTATTAAATAGTTATTAACTATTTAATAGCTATTGTACCTGGTTAAAATAAATACAAAGTTGCCTGTAAAATAAATATTAATCCTAAAATAGCTACAATGTAATTATTAATTATATTGTAGCTATTTTAGGGTTTATTTTACAGGTAAGTATTTAGCTTTAAAAAGGAATAATTTATTTAATAAGAAATAATTTATTTCGTTAGATAAAAATTATATTTAACTTAGGGGGGTGTTAGGTTTAGGTTTAGACTTAGCTTTAGGGGTTAGTACATTTATTATAGTAGCGGTGAGGTCCGGTCGGCAGATTAGGGGTTAATACTTGAAGTTAGGTGTCGGTAATGTTAGGGAGGGCAGATTAGGGGTTAATACTATTTATTAAAGGGTTTTTGAGGCAGAAGTAAGGCGGATTAGGGGTTAGTAACTTTATTATAGTAGCGGTGAGGTCCGGTCGGCAGATTAGGGGTTAATAAGTGTAGGTAGGTGGCGGCGACGTTGGGGGGGCAGATTAGGGGTTAATAAATATTATGTAGGTGTCGGCGATGTTAGGGGCAGCAGATTAGGGGTACAAAGGGATAACGTAGGTTGCGGCAGTGTACGGAGCGGCAGATTAGGGGTTAATAATAATATGCAGGGGTCAGCGATAGCGGGGTCGGCAGATTAGGGGTTAATAAGTGTAAGGCTAGGGGTGTTTAGACTCAGGGTACATGTTAGGTGCAGACATAGGAAGTGTTTCCCCATAGGAAACAATGGGGCTGTGTTAGGAGCTGAACGCTGCTTTTTTGCAGGTGTTAGGTTTTTTTTCAGCTCAAACTGCCCTATTGTTCCCTATGGGGAAATCGTGCACAAGCACGTTTTTGAAGCTGGCCGCGTCCGTAAGCACCGCTGGTATTTAGAGTTGCAGTGGAGGTAAATTATGCTATACGCTTCCTTTTTGGAGACTAACGCAGCCCTTCTGTGAACTCTAAATACCAGCAGTATTTAAAAGGTGCGAGGGGAAAAAAGCATGCGTAGCTAACGCACCCCTTTGGCCGCAGAACTCTAAATCTAGGCGATATATAATATAATTACTATATTAATTATTAACTATTATCTATATTAACCCTATCTAACGCTAACACCCCTAACTTAATTATTATTAAAATAAATCTAAATAATATTAATAATATTAACTAAATTATTCCTATTTAAGTCTAAATACTTACCTATAAAATAAACCCTAAGATAGCTACAATATAATTAATAATTTCATTGTAGCTATTTTAGGGTTTATATTTATTTTACAGGTAACTTGGTATTTATTTTAACTAGGTACAATAGCTATTAAATAGTTAATAACTATTTAATAGCTACCTAGTTAAAATAATTACCAAATTACCTGTAAAATAAATCCTAACCTAAGTCACAAATACACCTACACTATCAATAAATTAATTAAATAAACTACAAATATCTCAACTAAAATACAATTAAATACACTAAACTAAATTACAAAAAAAAAACAAGCACTAAATTACAAAAAATAAAAAAAGATTACACGAATTTTAAACTAATTACACCTAATCTAAGCCCCCTAATAAAATAACAAAGCCCCCCAAAATAAAAAAAAATTCCCTACCCTAATCTAAATTACAAAAGTCATCAGCTCTATTACCAGCCCTTAAAAGGGCCTTTTGTGGGGCATTGCCCCAAAGTAATCAGCTCTTTTACCTGTAAAAAAAAGAACAACCCCCCCATTACAACCCATCACCCACATACCCCTACTATAACCCACCCTATCCCCCCCTTAAAAAAACCTAAGTCTAACCCCCAAGTGGTCCTTACCTGTCCTGAAGACTGGCGGAGAAGGTCCTGTTCCAGGTGGAGAAGTCTTCTTCCAGGCGGCGACCTCTTCTTCTTCCAGGATCCAGCCGGCGCAGAGCGGAGGAGTTGAAGACCGATGACCGCGGAGCTGAAGATCGTCCATCTGGAACTGAAGATCGGCGACGCTGGAACTGATGACCGGAGCCGGAATGTGGAGGATCCTTTTCATATGATCGCCGCAGTACACTGAATAGGAATTCAAGGTACGCAATTAAAAATGGCATCCCTTGAATTCCTATTGGCTAATTTGAGCCTTCAAATTCAAATCAGCCAATCGGATGCGAGCTACTTTAATTCTATTGGCTGATTCGAATAGCCAATAGAATAAGAGCTACTGTAATTCTATTGGCTGATTTGAATAGCCAATAGAATTACAGTAGCTCTTATTCTATTGGCTATTCAAATCAGCCAATAGAATTAAAGTAGCTTGCATCTGATTGGTTGATTTGAATTTGAAGGCTCAAATCAGCCAATAGGAATTCAAGGGGCACCATTTTTAATCGCGTACCTTGAATTCCTATTCAGTGTACGGCGGCGATCGTATGAAGAGGATCCTCCACGCTCCGGCTCTGGTCTTCAGTTCCAGCATCGCCGATCTTCAGTTCCAGCATCGCCGGTCTTCAGTTCCAGATGGACGGTCTTCAGCTCCGTGGTCATCGGTCTTCAACTCCTCCGCTCCGCGCTGGCTGGATCATGGAAGAAGAAGAGGTCACCGCCTGGAAGAAGACTTCTCCGCCTTGAACAGGACCTTTTCCGCCGGTCTTCAGGACAGGTAAGGACCACTTGGGGGTCAGAATTACTTTGGGGCAATGCCCCACAAAAGGCCCTTTTAAGGGCTGGTAATAGAGCTGATTACTTTTTGTAATTTAGATTAGGGTAGGGAATTTTTTTATTTTGGGGTGCTTTGTTATTTTATTAGGGGGCTTAGATTAGGTGTAATTATCTTAAAATTCTTGTAATCTTTTTTTTATTTTTTGTAATTTAGTTTAGTGTATTTAATTGTATTTTAGTTTAGATATTTGAAGTTTATTTAATTAATTTATTGATAGTGTAGCTGTATTTGCAACTTAGGTTAGGATTTATTTTACAGGCAATTTGGAAATTATTTTAACTAGGTAGCTATTAAATAGTTATTAACTATTTAATAGCTATTGTACATAGTTAAAATAAATACCAAGTTACCTGTAAAATAAATATAAACCCTAAACTAACTACAATGTAATTATTAATTATATTGTAGCTATCTTAGAGTTTATTTTATAGGTAAGTATTTAGATTTAAATAGGAATAATTTAGTTAATATTTTTAATATTATTTAGATTTATTTAATAATAATTAAGTTAGGGGTGTTAGAGTTAGATAAGGTTAATATAGTTAATATATAATATAATAACTATATTAACTATTAACTATATTAATAATATATATATATAATATAATAACTATATTAACTATATTAACCCTAATATAATTAGGGTTAATATAGTTAATATAGGTGGCAGCGGTGTAGGGGGGTCAGATTAGGGGTTAATATATTTAATATAGGTGGCGACGGTGTAGGGGGATTAGATTAGGAGGTAAAACATTTATTATAGGTGGCGGCGGTGTAGGGGCATTAGATTACAGGTAAAAGAGCTGATTACTTTGTGACAATGCCCCGCAAAAGGCCCTTTTAAGGGCTGGTAAAAGAGCTGATTACTTTGTGGCAATGCCCCGCAAAAGGCCCTTTTAAGGGCTGGTAATAGAGCTGGTTACTTTGGGGCAATGCCACGCAAAAGGACCTTTTCAGGGCTATTTGTAGGGTTAGACTTAGGTAGGTAGGGAAATTTTAGTATTTTAGGGGTTGATAAATTTAATATAGGTGGCGGCGGTATAGGGGGATTAGATTAGGGGTTAATAATTTTAATATAGGTGGAGGCGGGTGTAAGGGGGTCAGATTAGGGGGTAGTACATATAATATAGGTGGCGGCGGTGTAGGGGGCTCACATTAGGGGTTAATATAGTTTAAATAGGTGGCGGCGGTGTAGGGGGATCATATTAGGGGGTAATATAGTTAAAATAGGTGGCGGCGGGGTAGGGGGCTCACATTAGAAGGTAATAATTTTAATATAGATGGCGGCGGAGTAGGGCGATTACACATTAGGGGTTAATAATTTTAATGTAGGTGGCGGCGGTGTAGGGGGATCAGATTAGGGGGTTAGACATTTAATGTAGGTGGCGGTGGGGTCCGGGAGCGGCGGTTTAGGGGTTAAACACTTTATTATGGAATGCGGCGGGGATCACGGCTGACAGGTAGATAGACATTGCGCATGCGTTAGGTCTTAGGTTTTATTTTGCAGCCAGTTTAGGGAGTTACGGGGCTCCAATACACAGCGTAAGGCTTACTATGCCTGCATTTTGTGGCGAGGTGAAAATGGAGTAAGATTTCTCCATTTTCGCCACGTAAGTCCATACGCTGTATATTGGATACCAAACTGCGCTGATTTGGTATACCTGTCTATGGGCCAAAAAACTACGGCCGAAGGCAGAAATATACGAGCGTAACTTCTAGGGTACGCTGTATATAGGATACCAAACCAGCGCAAAATTTGGCGTTGCCAGCTTTTGCGGGCGACGCTGCATATCGGATCAGGCTCCATGTATTTTAGCCCTTATAACTTTTTTTTAAAAATAATTTTTATTAGATGGTCTTATTATGAGTGTAACTGTACTTTTTAAAGTATTTTTATTGTATTTTGCAATACTTTTTTTTGCGAAACAGTTAACCACAACTCTGAGGACATGATAATCATTCTAATGTAAATTTTGATTGCGTGCAAGCAATTGCGTTTCCTTTCAAAAACGATGCACACAAACACCAGCAATAAACCCCTTATCACTCACTCATAACTGTAATCGCTCCACTCATAATTTGGCCCTTTATTGGTTTAGTGAAAAACTGCATTCAGATCTTTGAGTCATATTAATATCAACATCAATACTGAATCATTCTGTCACATGGAGAATCTGTGAAATAAACAACAGAAAAAGCCATAGAAAAGTCTTTTGTTTACAGGTTTGTTTGTTTTTTTCTAGAATTTAGCCAATCCAAATGTAAGAAGTCCAGATGTAATTTTCCAGCATAGCACATATCATGTTGTATTTAATACATCATAGTCATAATTTGCACAACAAAACCAACTCAAACAGAAGCACCCCTTCGTACTCAGAATGCCATAGATAAGTCAGAAATCATCCAAGTTCAATATGATTATTTGCACACCCAGCTCTAATGGGTTAGAGTCAAGAATATAACTATAATGTTTTAACCCTTATTGTGCATTTACTCTAACTGGATATTATGAGAATTAAACATGAACAAAGACTGTCAACAAAAGGTTTGCATTTGTAAAGACATTTGTTAACATTTTAGTGCCTATCTCTCGGTTTCATAGACATGTTTTTGTCCTTTTATGTATTGTATCTGAAAATGTGCCTTTGAACTTTTACTTTGTAGCTCATGCAATAAGCATTTATCTTTTTTTCAAGGACACTCAACCATTGTTAGAAATGTGTGGTTTGCAATGATGACATTCTTCGTTTATATGTGTAGATATAAAAAGTGTTCCCATTTTCATAAAAGATGGTATTGTATATTCATGTGTTTGCTTGTATGGTTTTTAAACAATGCATTTCCTTTTACTAAAATATATTCTACTTTGACTCTTCTGTAGAGAAGCTATTTTGCATTAAAGCACCACACAAAATGTAATATCTTAATACAAAAAATGTTGTTGACAATCCATCTCTTCCTTTAATATGTAAGCACATAAACCTACCTGCCCTGTAGATCACCTCATGTAAAAATAGTATAGAACCAATCGTAATCCATGGTCAGAATCATGCTGGCATCTCCACACTGGAAGAAGATTTGTACTGCCTGGATGGACTCTTGTCCACTCCTCTGCCCTGCCCAGGTTCTTTGAAGAGGATAATGGATCTGAGATTGGTTAAAAAAAAAAACGTATAAATTACGTGACTATCAGCACATTAAGTTTCACCATCACATACTAAGCATATTAAAATAAAGTATTACACTCATATATAAACATATTGGACTAGATTACAAGTGGAGAGCTAAATTATCGCACACCAGCAGAAGGCCAAATTTGCCCGTTTTGCGGGAGTGCAATAATTAATCAGTATGTAAGTGGCTGGTTATTGCTACTATGAGTTTGCGGTAGCAACTAGCTTTTATAAAATTAACCAGAAATCAGATCTCTGTTTAATTTTATAAATCTGCCCCAAATGGCCCCAAAATACTGTCTGGTGTAGTTCATTAAAAAATAAAGATGGCATCTTTATTTTTTTAAAAAAGGACTGCACTAGGCAGTATTTTGGGGTTAAAGTTGGTGGGAGTGGAGTGTTAGAAAAAAAAACGGCACTGAAAAGTGCCTTTACATTGTGGTCTATGGGAACTGTGTGTTCCCAGTAAATATATATGCTTATATACATTTATGTGTTAATATGTATATATACACATATTAACCCATAAATATATATGTATATCAGCATATACATATATATATTTATATTTGCTGCCATCGCTGCACGACTTACCACCTTTGCTGGCACTGAAGTTCTGATGCCGTCTCTGTTCATATATTAATACACGTTGATTGGAGTGGCCGTGTTAGTCCAGAGATTTAGATATCAAAATAACAAGAGTATTGCATTGAGCAAGGATACTTTATTGGACTAACTATACATTTATAAGATGACACTCTTCCGAAAGCCTGTCATCTTATAAATGTATAGTTAGTCCAATAAAAAAAGTATCATTGCTCAATGCAATACTCTTGTTATTTTGATATACTAATACACACACATAAAATATTATATATATATGCACACAGTATCTCACAAAAGTGAATACACCCCTCACATGTTTGTAAATATTTTATTATATCTTTTCATGTGACAACACTGAAGAAATGACTCTTTGCTACAATGTAAAGTGGTGAGTGTACAGCCTGTATAACAGTGTAAATTTGCTGTCCCTCAAAATAATTCAACACACAGCCATTAATGTCTAAACCATTGGCAACAAAAGTGAGTACAACCCTAAGTGGAAACGTCCAAATTGGGCCCAATTAGTAATTTTCCCTCCCTGGTCTCATGTGACTCAGTTAGTAAAAAATATATACCTTGGTTGTCCACAAGATGGCATTGTTGCAAAATGAAAGATCACATGAGAACAGGTGTAGGGTATATACATGATGAACCTGTGTGTTTTAAGGTATACATGACTAAGGGCCTATAGCAGGCCTGAAACTTTGTATTTTTGCTTAGACCCAAAATATGAGAAAATAAAGGTCTTTTAAAATTGTTGGTGGCTGGAACAATCTTTTGTTTGTTTAGTGTTACAAGGTCTCAGGTGTGAATGGGGAGAAGGTGTGTTAAATGTGGTGTTGCTCTCACACTCTCTCATACTGGTCACTGGAAGTTTAACATGGCACCTCATGGCAAAGAACTCTCTGAGGATCTAAAAAAAAAAGAGTTGTTGCTCTACATAAAGATGGCCTAGGCTATAAGAAGATTGCCAAGACCCTGAAACTGAGCTGCAGCACTGTGGGCAAGACCATACAGTGGTTTCACAGGACAGGTTCCACTCAGAACAGGCCTCGCCATGGTTGAACAAAGAAATTGAGTGCTCATGCTCAGCATCATATCCAGAGGTTGTATTTGGGAATTAGACGTATGAGTGCTGCCGGCATTGCTGCAGAGGTTGAAGGGGTGGGGGGGGGTCAGCCTGTCAGTGCTCAGACCACACGCTGCACACTGCGTCAAATTGGTCTGCATGACTGTTGTCCTAGAAGGAAGCCTCTTCTAAAGATGCACAAGAAAGCCTGCAAACAGTTTTCTGAAGACAAGCAGACTAAGGACATGGAACCATGTCCTGTGGTCCGATGAGACCAAGATAAACTTATTTGGTTCAAATGGTGTCAAGCGTGTGTGGCGGCAACCAGGTGAGGAGTACAAAGACAAGTGTGTCTTGCCTACAGTCAAGCATGGTGGTGGGAGTGTCATGGTCTGGGCCTGCATGATTGCTGCCATTACTGGGGAGCTACAGTTCATTGAGGTAACCATGAATGCCAACATGTACTGTGACATACTGAAGCAGAGCATTATCCCCTCCCTTCAGAGACTGGGCTGCAGGGCAATATTCCAACATGATAACAACCCCAAACACACCTCCAAGATGACCACTGCCTTACTAAAGAAGCTGAGGGTAAAGGTGATGGACCGGCCAAGCATATCTCCAGACCTTAACCCTATTGTGCATCTGTGGGGCATCCTCAAATAGAAGGTGGGGGAGCGCAAGGTCTCTAACATCCACCAGCTCCAAGATGTCATCATAGAGGAGTGGAAGATGACTCCAGTGGCAACCTGTGAAGCTCTGGTGAACTCCATGCCCAAGAGGCTTAAGGCAGTGCTGGAAAATAATGGTGGCCACACAAAATATTGACACTTGGGCACAATTTGGACATTTTCACTTAGGGGTGTACTCACTTTTGTTGCCAACGGTTTAGACATTAATTGCTGTGTGTTGAGTTATTTTGAGGGGACAGCAAATTTACACTGTTATACAGGTTGTACTCTCATTACTTTACATTGTAGCAAAATATCATTTCTTCAGTGTTGTCACATGAAAAGATATAATAAAATATTTACAAAAATGTGAGGGGTGTACTCACGTTTGTGAGATACTGTATATATATATATATATATATATATATATATATATACACACACACACATATACATATATAAGTATGAATCTCTGTGTTAAAGCCCTTTGCAAGTTTGTAGGCCTTTTTTTTGCAGCTTAGTGTTTCTCTCTGTATTCCAATCTCCACCCCTTTACGTGATGTCCCTCCGTGATTCTCGTCCAACGTACTTTCTCCAACATTGGTGTGTCCGGTCCACGGCGTCATCCTTACTTGTGGGAATATCTCTTCCCCAACAGGAAATGGCAAAGAGTCCCAGCAAAGCTGGCCATATAGTCCCTCCTAGGCTCCGCCCACCCCAGTCATTCTCTTTGCCGTTGCACAGGCAACATCTCCACGGAGATGGTTAAGAGTATGTGGTGTTTAGTTGTAGTTTTTTTATTCTACTATCAAGAGTTTGTTATTTTAAAATAGTGGTGGTATTTACTATTTACTCTGAAACAGAAAAGGATGAAGATTTCTGTTTGTGAGAGGAAGATGATTTTAGCAGACAGTAACTAAAATCGATTGCTGTTTCCACATAGGACTGTTGAGATGAAGTAACTTCAGTTGGGGGAAACAGTTAGCAGACTTTTCTGCTTAAGGTATGACTAGCCATATTTCTAATAAGACTGTGTAATGCTGGAAGACTGTCATTTCCCCTCATGGGGACCGGTAAGCCATTTTCTTAGTCTCAAACAGAATAAAGGGCTTAATATGGGCTATAAAACTGGTAGACACTTTTATGGGCTAAATCGATTGCTTTATTTGGACATTTTATTCATGTTTATGCTGATATTTCACACTTATAAACTTGGGGAACGTTTTTTAACGTCAGGCACTATGTTAGACACCTTTTCCAGTCAGGAAGGGCCTTCCCAGTTGTAGGCTGAGCCTCATTTTCGCGCCATTACTGCGCAGTTGTTTTTGAGAGCAAGACATGCAAATGCATGTGTGAGGACCTGAAAGTAGTTGGAAAAGTTCCTAAAAGGCGTCATTTAGTATCGTATTCCCCTCTGGGCTTGGTAAAGTCACAGCAAAGGCTGTAGCTGGGACTGTATAGGGGTTAAATCTGTAACCGGCTCCGGTTTCGTTATTTTAAGGGTTAAAGCTCTGAAAATTGGTATTCAATACTTTTAATGCTTTAAGACATTGTGGTGAAATTTTGGTAAAATTTGAACAATTCCTTCATATTTTTTCTCATATTAAGTAATAAAGTGTGCTCTGTTTAAAATTTAAAGTGACAGTAACGGTTTTGTTTTAAAACGGTTTTTGTGCCTTATTGACAAGTTTAAGCCTGTTTAACATGTCTGTGCCTTCAGATAAGCTATGTTCTATATGTATGAAAGCCAATGTGTCTCCCCTTTCAAAATTGTGTGATAATTGTGCCAAAGCGTCCAAACAAAGTAAGGACAGTACTGCCACAGATAATGAAATTGCCCAAGATGATTCCTCAGATGAAGGGAGTAGACATGGTTCTACATCATCTCCTTCTGTGTCTACGCCAGTTTTGCCCATGCAGGAGGCCCCTAGTGCTTCTAGCGCGCCAATGCTTATTACCATGCAACAATTGACGGCTGTAATGGATAACTCCATAGCAAATATTTTATCCAAAATGCCTGTATATCAGAGAAAGCGCGATTGCTCTGTTTTAAACACCGAAGAGCAGGAGGGCGCTGATGATAATTGTTCTGTCATACCCTCACACCAATCTGAAGGGGCCATGAGGGAGGTTTTGTCAGATGGGGAAATTTCAGATTCAGGAAAAATTACTCAACAGGCTGAACCTGATGTTGTGACATTTAAATTTAAATTAGAACATCTCCGCGCACTGCTTAAGGAGGTATTATCTACTCTGGATGATTGTGACAACTTGGTCATCCCAGAGAAATTATGCAAGATGGACAAGTTCCTAGAGGTTCCGGTGCACCCCGACGCTTTTCCTATACCCAAGCGGGTGGCGGACATAGTGAATAAGGAGTGGGAGAAGCCCGGCATACCTTTTGTTCCCCCTCCTATATTTAAGAAATTATTTCCTATGGTCGACCCCAGAAAGGACTTATGGCAGACAGTCCCTAAGGTCGAGGGGGCAGTTTCTACTCTAAACAAGCGCACTACTATTCCTATCGAGGATAGTTGTGCTTTCACAGATCCCATGGATAAAAAATTGGAAGGTTTGCTTAAAAAGATTTTTGTACAGCAAGGTTACCTTCTACAACCCATTTTGTGCATTGTTCCTGTCACTACAGCAGCGTGGTTCTGGTTCAAGGAACTAGAAAAGTCGCTCAGTAGAGAGACTCCATATGAGGAGGTTATGGACAGAGTTCACGCACTTAAGTTGGCTAACTCTTTTATTTTAGATGCCGCTTTGCAATTAGCTAGATTAGCGGTGAAAAATTCAGGGCTTGCAATTGTGGCGCGCAGAGCGCTTTGGCTAAAGTCTTGGTCAGCGGATGTATCATCCAAGACAAAATTGCTTAACATCCCCTTCAAGGGTAAAACTCTCTTTGAACCAGAATTGAAAGAGATTATCTCAGACATCACTGGGGGAAAGGGTCATGCCCTCCCACAAGATAGGCCTTTCAAGGCCAAGAATAAGTCTAATTTTTGTTCCTTTCATAATTTCAGGAACGGACCGGCCTCTATTTCTGCATCCTCTAAGCAAGAGGGTAATGCCTCACAGTCAAAACCAGCCTGGAAACCGATGCAAGGCTGTAACAAGGGTAAGCAGACCAAGAAGCCTGCTACCGCTAACAAAACAGCATGAAGGAGTAGCCCCCGATCCGGGACCGGATCTAGTGGGGGGCAGACTCTCTCTCTTTGCTCAGGCTTGGGCAAGAGATGTTCAGGATCCCTGGGCACTAGAAATAGTTTCTCAGGGTTATCTTCTGGAATTCAAGGAACTACCCCCAAGGGGAAGGTTCCACATGTCTCTCTTATCCTCAAACCAAATAAAGAGACAGGCGTTCTTACATTGTGTAGAAGACCTGTTAAAGATGGGAGTGATACACCCAGTTCCAATGACGGAACAAAGAATGGGATTTTACTCAAATCTGTTCGTGGTTCCCAAAAAAGAGGGAACTTTCAGACCAATTCTGGATTTAAAGATCCTAAACAAATTTCTCAGGGTACCATCGTTCAAAATGGAAACCATTCGAACGATTCTACCCACTATCCAGGAAGGTCAATTTATGACTACCGTGGATCTAAAGGATGCGTACCTACATATTCCTATCCACAAAGAACATCATCAGTTCCTAAGGTTCGCCTTTCTGGACAAACATTACCAGTTTGTGGCCCTCCCATTCGGATTAGCCACTGCTCCAAGGATTTTCACAAAGGTACTCGAGTCCCTTCTAGCGGTTCTAAGACCGAGGGGCATTGCAGTAGTACCATACTTGGACGACATTCTAATACAAGCGTCGTCCCTTTCAAAATCAAAGGCTCATACAGACATCGTTCTGGCCTTTCTCAGATCTCACGGATGGAAGGTGAACATAGAAAAAAGTTCTCTGTCTCCGTCAACAAGAGTTCCCTTCTTGGGAACAATTATAGATTCCTTAGAAATGAGGATCTTTCTGACAGATGTCAGAAAGTCAAAACTTCTAAGCGCTTGTCAAGTTCTTCATTCTGTTCCACGTCCTTTCATAGCTCAGTGCATGGAAGTAGTAGGGTTGATGGTTGCAGCAATGGACATAGTTCCTTTTGCGCTAATTCATCTAAGACCATTATAACTGTGCATGCTGAAACAGTGGAATGGGCACTATACAAACTTGTCTCCAGTGATTCAAGTAGATCAGAAGACCAGAGATTCACTCCGTTGGTGGATATCCCTGGACCACCTATCCCAGGGAATGAGCTTCCGCAGACCAGAGTGGGTCATTGTCACAACCGACGCCAGTCTAGTGGGCTGGGGTGCGGTCTGGGAATCCCTGAAAGCTCAGGGACTATGGTCTCGGGAAGAGTCTCTTCTCCCGATAAACATTCTGGAACTAAGAGCGATATTCAATGCTCTCAGGGCTTGGCCTCAGCTTGCAAAGGCCAGATTCATAAGATTCCAATCAGACAACATGACGACTGTTGCGTATATCAATCATCAGGGGGGAACAAGGAGTTCCCTGGCGATGAGAGAAGTAACCAAAATAATACAATGGGCGGAGAATCACTCCTGCCATCTATCTGCGATCCACATCCCAGGTGTGAAAAACTGGGAAGCGGATTATCTGAGTCGTCAGACATTCCATCCGGGGGAGTGGGAACTCCACCCGAAGATTTTTGCCCAATTGACTCAATTATGGGGCATTCCAGACATGGATCTGATGGTGCCTCGTCAGAACTTCAAGGTTCCTTGCTACGGGTGCAGATCCAGGGATCCCAAGGCGACTCTAGTGGATGCACGCCTTGGACCTTCAACCTAGCTTATGTGTTTCCACCGTTTCCTCTCATTCCCAGGCTGGTAGCCAGGATCAAACAGGAGAGGGCCTCGGTGATCTTGATAGCCCCTGCGTGGCCACGCAGGACTTGGTATGCAGACCTGATGAATATGTCATCGGTTCCACCATGGAAGCTACCTTTGAGACGGGACCTTCTTGTTCAGGGTCCATTCGATCATCCAAATCTGGTCTCCCTCCAGATGACGGCTTGGAGATTGAACGCTTGATTCTATCAAAGCGTGGGTTTTCAGATTCTGTGATTGATACTCTGGTTCAGGCCAGAAAACCGGTAACTAGAAAGATTTACCATAAGATATGGAAAAGATATATCTGCTGGTGTGAATCCAAGGGATTACCTTGGAATAAGATAAAAATTCCTAAGATTCTTTCCTTTCTGCAAGAAGGTTTGGATAAAGGATTATCTGCGAGTTCTCTAAAGGGACAGATTTCTGCTTTATCTGTCTTACTACACAAATGACTGGCAGCTATGCCAGATGTTCAAGCATTTGTTCAGGCTCTGGTTAGGATCAAGCCTGTTTACAGACCTTTGACTCCTCCCTGGAGTTTAAATTTAGTTCTTTCAGTTCTTCAAGGGGTTCCGTTTGAACCTCTACATTCCATAGATATTAAGTTGTTATCTTGGGAAGTTTTGTTTTTGGTTGCTATTTCTTCTGCTAGAAGAGTTTCTGAGTTATCTGCTCTGCAGTGTGCTCCACCCTATCTGGTGTTCCATGCAGATAAGGTGGTTTTGCGTACTAAGCCTGGTTTTCTTCCAAAGGTTGTTTCTAACAAAAATATTAACCAGGAGATAGTTGTACCTTCTTTGTGTCCGAATCCAGTTTCAAAGAAGGAACGTTTGTTACACAATTTGGACGTAGTCCGTGCTCTAAAATTCTATTTAGAAGCTACAAAAGATTTCAGACAAACATCTTCTCTGTTTGTCGTCTATTATGGTAAAAGGAGAGGTCAAAAAGCGACTGCTACCTCTCTTTCCTTTTGGCTTAAAAGCATCATCCGATTGGCTTACGAGACTGCCGGACGGCAGCCTCCTGAAAGAATCACAGCTCACTCCACTAGGGCTGTGGCTTCCACATGGGCCTTCAAGAACGAGGCTTCTGTTGATCAGATATGTAAGGCAGCGACTTGGTCTTCACTGCACACTTTTGCCAAATTTTACAAATTTGATACTTTTGCTTCTTCGGAGGCTATTTTTGGGAGAAACGTTTTGCAAGCCGTGGTGCCTTCCATTTAGGTAACCTGATTTGCTCCCTCCCTTCATCCGTGTCCTAAAGCTTTGGTATTGGTTCCCACAAGTAAGGATGACGCTGTGGACCGGACACACCAATGTTGGAGAAAACAGAATTTATGCTTACCTGATAACGGTGTGTCCGGTCCACGGCCCGCCCTGGTTTTTTAATCAGGTCTGATGAATTATTTTCTCTAACTACAGTCACCACGGTACCATATGGTTTCTCCTATATTTTTCCTCCTGTCCGTCGGTCGAATGACTGGGGTGGGCGGAGCCTAGGAGGGACTATATGGCCAGCTTTGCTGGGACTCTTTGCCATTTCCTGTTGGGGAAGAGATATTCCCACAAGTAAGGATGACGCCATGGACCGGACACACCGTTGGAGAAAGTAATTTATCAGGTAAGCATAAATTCTGTTTTTCACAGTTCCAGGCGGTTTTTTCAAAGCAGTAAAGTGTATATTGGATGAGAATTATGGTGGAATGTCATGTGAAGAGGTGGAGATTGCCAGGACTTGGTTTCACTATCCTGATCAATTGTGTATGGTGCTTTGATTTGGAGTTTGTGTGATGTGCTGTGCTGAATAAGAGTGACATACTTACATTTTTTAATATATATATATATATATATATATCCTAAATAAATGTTTTATTTAACTGGATCTAGCTTGCCAGTGGGATTGCTGAAGAGTGTGATACTTAGAGCTATAGTGGCTCTGATTAATGTGAGTACCTGCAGCTACCTGTTAAATACTTTGTTACGGAGTTACGCTGTGTTCCTATTTTTTTCTTTTGAGGAACTGTTACATAGAAGAGAACCCAAGAATCAAATATTGTATTATTGATTGTATCTTTTTTCCAGTATTAGGGCACTTGTGTTTTTTGTTCACATTTGTATTATTTTTATATATTCTTTGTCAAATTAAACTGCATCATTGTTTGTAAAACCTTTTCTATTTTCTCTATTATTTTTAAGTTTACATTTTTAAATACATTTTTAGCAAATGACAAAATAAAAACAATTGCATGAACATGACTTACTTAAAGGGATACTCAATACAATTTTTTTCTTTCTTTCATGGATCAGAGCATGCAATTTTAAGCAACTTTCTAATTACTCCTATTATCATTTTTTCTTCGTTATCTTGCTATCTTTGTTTGGAAAAGCAGGAATGTAAGCTTAAAATCCGGCCCATTTTTGGTTCAGCACCTGGATAGCGCTTGCTGATTGGTGTGGTAATGAAACTTTTCAAGTTTGTGTCTAACAGAGTTCTCCCAAGCAAAGATAGAGGGGAATACTACCTGTTTCCAATGAAGAATGATAAGTCATAGCACAGTTTATCACAGCTTTCAATAAGGCTTTGATCACCTGGGTCCAATTGAGCGTTATTACCTGATAATCCCACAAAATAAGACAGAGAACCCTCCTCCCCATACTCTCTCCAACATTCTGCCTCTATAGTAGGGCAAATGAAGTGAAGATCAGGACCCTCTC
This sequence comes from Bombina bombina, assembly GCF_027579735.1. Lineage (NCBI taxonomy): Eukaryota > Metazoa > Chordata > Amphibia > Anura > Bombinatoridae > Bombina > Bombina bombina. The sequence continues at coordinate 964,682,907 of NC_069499.1, forward strand.
ATTAAAAGTTTAAATTTTGCTTCAAGTACAGAGACAGGAGATGAACATTTCTTAGTGGAAAGGAAAATGTTTCCCAGTTGATCTTTAGAGATTGATATATTCAGTTCCATCTCACACAATTAGGTGTAAGATGAGAAAGACAGAGCTGAAATATAAGATAACATTTTATAAAAAAATAGTACCTCTATTCTTTGGTTGCGTTGAGCATATTATTTAAAATAGAGTCGGTGGTCTGATCAGATTCCTCTTACTAGGGTGGGTAAGAAGGAAATGGCATAGTTGAAAATAAAATAATCAAGACTTGAAGGTGTAAGAAAATATATCCCTAATATGTGTGAATGTTTTAAGGGACTCGCCAATGAGAACCTGAAAGATAGGAACATGGGTAATTTTTTCAATTGGGATAAATATAAGTTTTATTACCAAAAAGAGGAGTTATTGAGATGCTATCATAGAAAAAGCAGGAAACTGACCAATTACAATGTCCAAGCACCTAAGGGTTTTGGCTATTAAAGTGACAGTCTACACCAGAATGTTTATTTTTTTAAAAGATAGATAATCCCTTTATTACCCATTCCTCAGTTTTGCATAATCAACACAGTTATAATAATATACTTTTAACCTCTGTGATTATCTTGTATCTAAGCCTCTGCAAACTGCCCCTTTATTTCAGTTCTTTTGACAGACTTGCAGTCTAGCCAATCAGTGCCTGCTCCAAGATAACTTCACGTGCACGAGCACAGTGTTATCTATATGAAATAGGTAAACTAACGCCCTCTAGTGGTGAAAAACTGTTAAAATGAATTCTGAAAAGAGGTGGCCTTCAAGATCTAAGAAGTAAATTGGAAAATTGTTTAAAATTACATGCTCTATCTGAATCATGACATTTTATTTTGGCCTAGACTGTCCCTTTAATGTATTAGAGGCTACAGCTCTAAATCTATCATGTTTAGGACTCCAGAAGTGCTCAAATATGAGCTGGAGTGCTCAAATTGTTTACATTTAATAATCTTTTCTCAATGCCAACCCATATCTTGTACCTCAAGCAGAATTTCCAATGCAGTATTTGAGAAAAATGAGCAGCATAATTATAATGAAGTATTATAGATACAGCCTATCCACCACTCTTTTTCTCTGTATATAAATAGTACTTTTTTAATTCTGGGTTTCTTATGGTCCCAGATTTATTGATTTAAGATTTTTGCAGGGAGTGGAGGAAGGACTTGGGCAAAGTAAATGAGAAGCCTGAAAGATGTAGAGAATTATAGGTAAAATTTTAATTGCAGGGATTCTGCCCAACCCAAGAGATCGAGATTAGATGAGCCAGCAAAAGAGACTTGATTGTATTTATTGGTGAAGAGGAATATAATTGAAAGGATACATTTCAAAAGAACTCACCAATATGACTCTAAAATACTTAATAACAGAATACTTAACATTTAGAGTGGAATTGAGTGAATTTTAATCAATATAGACAGAAAAACTGCAAGATTAGGAATATCAGATTTAGACAATTTATACAAAAATTTGATCAGCGACCATAACTTTCAAGTTTTGAATTAGGGAAGTGACAGAGGAAAGTAGAGAGGATAATGTTAACAATGCATTGCTTTAACATACAGTATCTCTGTATGCAATGATGCTGTTAATAAATGTTCAAAATATAAAAAAAAAAAAAAAAAACATTATTAACAACAGTTTTCCTTTTCAACAAAACATTATTCTAATGAGTTAAAATAATTGCTGGTGAATCCTCATGTTTGATTGGGAAAGGGCCTGCATCCTGTTAAAGGGACCGTCAACTCAAAATTGTTATTGTTTAAAAGATAATCCCTTTATTACCCATTGCCCAGTTTTGCATAACCATCATTGTTATATTAACCCCTTAGTGACCAGACCATTTTTCAATTTTCTTACAGTTAAAAACCAGGGCTATTTTTACATTTTTGCGGTGTTTGTGTTTAGCTGTAATTTTCCTCTTACTCATTTACTGTACCCACACATATTATATATCGGGTTTTTTTGCCATTAAATGGAATTTCTAAAGATACCATTATTTTCATCATATCATATAATTTACTATAAAAAAAAATTAAAATATGATGAAAAATGGAAAAAAACACTTTTTCTAACTTTGACCCCCAAAATCTACAACCACCAAAAAATACCCATGCTAAATAGTTTCTAAATTTTGTCCTGAGTTTAGAAATACCCAATGTTTACATGTTCTTTGCTTTTTTTTGCAAGTCATAGGGCAATAAGTACAAGTAGCCCTTTGCTATTTCCAAACCATTTTTTTCACAAACTTTCTCACTGAAATTATTTATAAACAGCTTGGGCAATTATGGCACAAATGATTGTAAATGCTTCTCTGGGATCCCCTTTGTTTAAAAATAGCAGACATTTATGGCTTTGGCATTACTTTTTGCTAATTAGAAAGTCGCTAAATGCCTCTGCGCACCACACTTGTATTATGCCCAGCAGTGAAGGGGTTAATTAAGTAGCTTGTAGGGTTAATTTTAGCATTAGTGTTGTGTAGTAGTAAAGCCAAAGTATTGATCTATGCCCATTTTGGTATATTTCATGCCACTATTTCACAGTCAAATGCGTTCAAATAAAAAAAATCGTTAGCTTTTTCACAAACCTTTTCACAAACTTTAGGTTTCTCACTGAAATTATTTACAAACAGCTTGTGCAATTATGGCACAAATGGTTGTAAATGCTTCTCTAATATCCCCTTGGTTCGGAAATAGTAGATATATATGGCTTTGGCATTGCTTTTTGGTAATTAGAAGGCTACTAAATGTCGCTGTGCACCACACTTGTAATTGCCCAACAGTAAAAGGGTTAATTAGGTAGCTTGTAGGGTTAATTTTAGCTTTAGTGTAGAGATCAGCATCCCACCTGACACATCCCACCCCCTGATCCCTCCCTTACCCCCCTCAAACAGCTCTCTTCCCTTCCCACCTCACAATTTGTCACCACCATCTTAAGTACTGGGAGAAAGTCTGCCAGTACTAAAATAAAAGGATTATTTTTTTCTTATAGTTTTTTTATTTTTTATATATCATTCTGCAGTGTTGGATCCCCCTTAGCCCCCAACCTCCCTGATCCCCCCCAAACAGCTCTCTAACCCTCCCCCCTCTATCTACAGTATCTCACAAAAGTGAGTACACCCCTCACATTTTTGTAAATATTTTATTATATCTTTTCATGTGACAACACTGAAAAAATTACACTTTGCTACAATGTAAAGTAGTGAGTGTACAAACTGTATAACAGTGTAAATCTGCTGTCCCCTCAAAATAACTCAACACACAGCTATTAATGTCTAAACCGTTGGCTACAAAAGTGAGTACACCTGTAAGTGGAAATATCCAAATTGGGCCCAATTAGCCATTTTTCCTCCCCGGTTTCATGTGACTCGTTAATGTTATAAGGTCTCCGGTGTGAATGGAAAGCAGGTGTGTTAAATTTGGTGTTATCGCTCTCACACTCATACTGGTCACTGAAAGTTCAACATGGCACCTCATGGCAAAGAACTCTCTGAGGATCTGAAAAAAAGAATTGTTGCTATACATAAAGATGGCCTAGGCTATAAGAAGATTGCTAAGACCCTGAAACTGAGCTGCAGCATGGTGGGCAAGACCATACAGCAGTTTCACGGGACAGGTTCCACTCAGAACATGCCTCGCCATGGTCGACCAAAGAAGTTGAGTGCGCATGCTCAGCGTCATATGCTGCAGAGGTTAGAGGGGTGGGGGGTCAGCCTGTCAGCGCTCAGACCATACACCGCACATTGCATCAAATTGGTCTGCATGGCTGTCGTCCCAGATGGAAGACTCTTCTAAAGATGATGCACAAGAAAGCCTGCAAACAGTTTGCTGAAGACAAACAGACTAAGGACATGGATTACTGGAACTATGTCCTGTGGTCCAATGAGACTAAGATAAACTTAATTGGTTCAGATGGTGTCAAGTGTGTGGTGTCAAGTGTGTGTGGCGGCAACCAGGTGAGGAGTACAAAGACAATTGTGTCTTGCCTACAGTCAAGCATATGGTGGTGGGATTGTCATGGTCTGAGCCTGCATGAGTGCTGCCAGCACTGGGGAGCTAAGTTGATTGAGGGAACCATGAATGCCAACATGTATTGTGACATACTGAAGCAGAGCATGATCCCCTCCCTTCGGGGCCGCAGGGCAGTATGCCAACATGATAACGACCCTAAGCACACCTCCAAGATGACCACTGCCTTGCTTAAGAAGCTAAGGGTAAAGGTGATGGACTGGCCAAGCATGTCTCCAGACCTAAACAATATTGAGCATCTGTGGGGCATCATCAAATGGAAGGTGGGGGAGCACTCCGTGATGTCATCATGGAGGAGTGGAAGAGGACTCCAGTGGCAACCTGTGAAGCTCTGGTGAACTTAATGCTCAAGAGGGTTAAGGCAGTGCTGGAAAATAATGGTGGCCACCCAAAATATTGACACTTTGGGCCCAATTTGGACATTTCCACTTAGGGGTGTACTCACTTTTGTTGCCAACGATTTAGCCATTAATGGCTGTGTGTTGAGTTATTTTGAGGTAACAGCAGATTTACACTTTTATACAGGCTGTACACTCACTACTTTACATTGTAGCAAAGTGTAATTTCTTCAGTGTTGTCACATGAAAAGATATAATAAAACATTTACAAAAATGTGAGGGGTGTACTCACTTTTGTGAGATACTGTATTTGCCGCCATCTTGGGTACTGGCAGCTGTCTGCCAGTACCCAGTTTGCTAAAAAAAAAAAATAGGTAGGTATTTATTTTTATTACAAAACCAATTTTCTGTAGTGTAGCTGCCCCCACAATACCCTACCCCCCCTCCCAGATCCCTTTTCCCTAGACTTATCCCCCTCCCTCTCCCTCCATTACATTGTAATGTACTAAGTTTGCTCCCTCCCCACTTGGATCCCCCCTTAGTCCCCAACCTCCCTAACCCCCCCCCCCCAAACAGCTCTCCAACCCTCCCCCTCTACCTATTTGCTGCAATCTTGGGTAGTGGAAGCTGTTTGCCAGTACCCAGTTTGCTAAAAAAAAAAAAAAATAGGTATTTTTTTTTATTACAAAACCAATTTTCTGTAGTGTAGCTGCCCCCTCAATACCCTACCCCCCTCCCAGATCCCTTTTCCCAAGACTTATCCCTCCTTCCTCTCTCCCTCCTTTACATTGTAACGTGCTAAGTAGCACTCCCTCCCTCCCCCCTCGCATGCTGCCGACACCCTCGCCTCACTCACATTAAGAGGAAGTGATCCAGTGATGGGCCGCCCACCCGCCTCCCTCATATCCCTCCCACGCCACCAACAATCTGCACCATCGATGGCTGATGCAGAGAGGGTATTGCACGATGCAATCATGATCACTTCCAATGCTCAAAAACACTGAGGACGTGCAGGGTACGTCCTTGGTCCTTAAGTACCAGTTTTTGTGGGACATACTCTGCACGTCCTTGGTCATTAAGGGGTTAATATACTTTTAACCTCTGTGATTACCTTGTATCTCAGCCTCTTTTGACAGCCCTCTGCTCACATGGCTATTTATTTATTATCTATTGACTTGCATTTCAACCAATTAGTGCAATGTCAGCCACAACTCCTGGGAGATAGCACAGTGTTATCTATATGGCCCACATGAAAAGCATGTGATAAGAGGCTGCCTGTAGTGGCTTGGAAACAGGCATACATTTAGAGATTTAAATGTTATAAAGTATGTTAAAATAAGAATGTTGGTTGTGCAAAGCTTGGGAATGGGTAGTTAAAGTCTTCTCTATCTTTTTAAACAATAACAGTTTTGGTGTTGACTGTCCCTTTTAGCTATAGGAGTTAAAGGGACAGGAAACCCCAAAATGTAATTTCATTATTTGGATAGAGCATACAATTTTAAACAACTTTCCAATTTACTTCTATTATCAAATTCACTTCATCATCTTGTTATCCTTTGCTGAAGGAACAGCATTGCACTATGGGCAGGTAGCTGAACACATCTAGTTAGCCAATCACAACAGACAAATGTATGCAGGCACCAATCAGCAGCTAGTTCCCACTATGTATGTATTGTTTTTCAACAAGGGATACCAAGAGAACGTAGCACATTTGAAAATAGAAGTTAATTTCAAAGTGTCTTAAAATACATTCTCTATCTGAATCATGCGTCTAATTTTGATTTTCCTATCACTTTAAAGGTACAGTTAAAGGGACATTCCGGTCAAAATATAAATGCACATAGATTAATTACATCTTTGAATAGAAACATATTTCCAATATACTGTACATGTATTGGCAAAAATGCTTCTAGTAAAAGTTATCACTATTTTAGTAATAACATTTTTCTCTGCACGTGCATGTGAAGCATAGCTAGGTATTCTCAGTGCACCACCATTTTAAAAACTGCAGCTGTTCAGAGCACCAGTGGGGCTTGTGTCATATCAGCAATGAACAAATTGAGTAATTACCAGATGGTACAAGCACCTTAGGCTCTCTAAGCAAGTGCTGTGTTTAAAATGCTGGTGCACGGTGCATACTTAAATACACTTTTGAAACAGCTATAACTTTTATTAGAAGCATTTTTTCTAATACATGTATATTACAAAAATGCTTCTATTCAAAACTGAAATGCATCCATGTGGTTTGCAATTTTGGCTGGAATGTCAATTTAAGTCAAAAATAAACTTAAGGATTCAGATAGAGTGTGCTATTTTAAACAACTTTCCGGTTTACTTCTCATATCTGATTTGCTTTGTTCCTTTGGTATCTTTTGTTGAAGGGTAACTCAGGGTAGGCTCATAGGAGCTCAGGAGTGTCTTTAGCAGTCTATGGTAACAGTGTTTGCAACATTGTATAACATTGCTACAAACATTTTTACAAGCACTGTTACCATAGACTGCTAAAGACACAAGCACACTCCTGAGCTGCTATGAGCCTACCTCGAGTTACCCTTCAAAAAAAGATATCAAGAGAACAAAGCAAATTTCATAATTAAAGTAAATTGGAAAGTTGTTTAAAATTGCATCTCTATCAGAATGACAGTTTCATTTTAACTTTACTGTCTCTTTAAAGTTTTTGTAATACACATAAAATTCCAGTCCTTGCACACCAATACATATTAAATTACTTCTCTAAGTCTTAATAATATTCCTTTAGAGGGACAGGAAACCCAAAATATATCTTCCATGATTCAGATAGATCATACAATTTTAAACAACTTTCCAATTTACTTTAAGTATCACATTTTCTTTGTTCTCATGATATCCTTTGTTGAAGGAGCATCAATGCACTACTGGGAGCTAGCTGAACACATCAGGTAAGCCAATGACAAGAGGCATGTATGTGCTGCCACCAATCAGCAGCTAGCTCCCAGTAATGCTTTGCTACTTTTGAGCCTACTTAGATATTCCATTCAATATATCATAGCATGAGAATGAAACAAATTCAGATAATAGAAGTAAAATGGAAAGTTTTCTATCTGAATCACAAAATGTTTTTTTTGGGTTTCATATCCCTTTATTTAAAGTGATGGTAAAGTAACGCTATAAAGAAATGAAATTCCTGATGTATTTATGTGACTTCCCAAGATAAACTGCTTTAATTCTGTATTATAATTTTTTTATTATTAAGGACATACACATAGTATAATACAAACAGGTAGAGTAAGAGAATTACTACAAGAAGAACATAAAGTATACCTGTTTAACAATGTTGAAAATACAATAGAGCTGTCTTCTGTTTTTGTCCCCATAAACATTAATAGAGACTACTCATGGGGGCCGATTTATTAAGGGCCGAATGTCCCTTAAGACTGCTGATCCTTAACTCATACGTCTCATCTGAGGCTGCCAAAATCAATCCGCCCGATCTCATACGATAGGGTTGATTGAAACCCCCTGCTAGTGGTGGATTGGCCGTGAATCTGCAGGGGCGGCATTGCACAAGTAGTTCACCAGAACTGCTTGTTCAATGTTAAATGTCAATAGCGTATACTGTCAGCATTCAGCCATGTCGGTCGGACATGATCCACTAAAGCAGATCATGTCCGTCCAACTGTCAATAATTCGTCCCCATGGGCTTCTGAGGCAGAGATTATTTTGGTGACAATGGGGTATAACAAAGTAAAGGTCACTCAAACCTCTTGCAATGAAAAATGTTATCAAACAGAACAATAACAATATGATACCATATAAAATAGAGAAGAACAATTGATACAAATATTTAAATGCCAAAGAGTGACCAAGGCCGCACTAAAGTTTCAAAATTACATTTATTTAGTCTGCTTAGACATACTACACTATTAAGGTAATAAGAAAGAGAAGAAAGAAGACCAGATCCAGAAAGCCAGTGCAAACCAAGGATTTACTCAGGTAGGAGACATTGGATGGACACAGCTCCTTCTATCTGACGCGTTTCCCGCATGCATACATGCGCTTCCTCAGAGATAGATTATATACATTATACCACCATAGTAAAGGACAAGACCATTATATGGTAGCAAATCACAGAAGTGAATGCCCCAATTTAAACAATGGTGAATGTCCCAATTTAAACAATGATGAATGTTCCTTTAAACTGAATAAGGGAAAATAAACCAAATGCCGATATTAGGGAGCAGTTATTGCAGATGCACACTCCAGATGAGGTGGCAGAAAAACAGTACCTTGTGAGGCAGTCTCAATACAGTGTTGCTAACCAAAGCAACAAAAATAGTGGATAGAGTAAAGGGCTTACAACCAGATAAACAGGCGGTGTCTCTTTTCAAAAATGATACCTTCAGTCTTCACGTGAGCAAATACATCTGTTTTCCTCTCTTTATTGTAGCTATGCAAATAACATTGCTGTAAACTTACACTCTCCACTTCGTACTTGTATAACTTGACTCCTCTTTCAAAGATTCTGTTTGACCCAGGATAGTTATTCCTCCAACACTACTGCTCCAAACTCCAAACGATTGTCAGGATGACTCATTTCGCCCCTCCCACTTTAGGGCTGGGTAGGGCTTCGTCAGATGATGTGTTTTTGGACCGAGCTGTACTTATCCTATATTACAGTCAAGCCCAATATACATATTACCGGGCGGTCTTAAAAGGTAAACTGTCAGGGTATCTGTGAAGTAACCTTAAATAAACTGATAAATTTATTTCTCTTGTAGTGTGTTCAGTCCACGGGTCATCCATTACTTATGGGATATATTCTCCTTCCCAACAGGAAGTTGCAAGAGGATCACCCAAGCAGAGCTGCTATATAGCTCCACCCCTCACATGTCATATCCAGTCATTCGACCGAAACAAGACGAGAAAGGAGAAACTATAGGGTGCAGTGGTGACTGGAGTTTTAATTAAAATTTAGAACTGCCTCAAAAAAAGACAGGGCGGGCCGTGGACTGAACACACTACAAGAGAAATAAATTTATCAGGTAAGCATAAATTATGTTTTCTCTTGTTAAGTGTGTTCAGTCCACGGGTCATCCATTACTTATGGGATACCAATACCAAAGCTAAAGTACACGGATGATGGGAGGGACAAGGCAGGAACATTAAACAGAAGGAACCACTGCCTGTAGAACCTTTCTCCCAAAACCAGCCTCCGAAGAAGCAAAAATGTCAAATTTTTAAAATTTTTAAAAGGTATGAAGTGAAGACCAAGTTGCAGCCTTGCAAATCTGTTCAACAGAGGCCTCATTCTTAAAGGCCCAGGTGGAAGCCACAGCTCTAGTGGAATGAGCTGTAATTCTTTCAGGGGGCTGCTGTCCAGCAGTCTCATAGGCTAAACGTATTATGCTACGAAGCCAAAAAGAGAGAGAGGCGGCCGAAGCCTGTTGACCTCTCCTCTGTCCAGAATAAACGACAAACAGAGAAGAAGTTTGCTGAAAATCCTTAGTTGCCTGTAAGTAGAACTTCAGGGCACGACTACGTCCAGATTATGCAAAAGACGTTCCTTCTTTGAAGAAGGGTTAGGACATAATGATGGAACAACAATCTCCTGATTGATATTCCTATTAGAAACAACCTTAGGTAAAAATCCAGGTTTAGTACGCAAAACTACCTTGTCTGAATGAAAAATCAGATAAGGAGAATCGCAATGTAAGGCAGATAACTCAGAGACTCTTCGAGTCGAGGAAATAGCCATCAAAAACAGAACTTTCCAAGATAAAAGCTTAATATCAATGGAATGAAGGGGTTCAAACGGAACACCCTGAAGAACTTTAAGAACCAAGTTTAAGCTCCACGGAGGAGCAACAGTTTTAAACACAGGCTTAATCCTAGCCAAAGCCTGACAAAAAGCCTGAACGTCTGGATTCTCTGCCAGACGTTTGTGTAAAAGAATAGACAGAGCAGAAATCTGTCCCTTTAACGAACTAGCGGATAAACCCTTTTCTAAACCCTCTTGTAGAAAAGACAATATCCTAGGAATCCTAACCTTACTCCATGAGTAACTCTTGGATTCACACCAATGTAAATATTTACGCCATATCTTATGGTAAATTTTTCTGTTAACCGGTTTCCGAGCCTGTATCAATGTATCAATAACCGACTCCGAGAAACCACACTTTGAGAGAATCAAGTGTTCAATCTCCATGCAGTCAGCCTCAGAGAAATTAGGCTTGGATGGTTGAAAGGACCCTGAAGTAGAAGGTCCTGCCTCAGAGGCAGAGACCATGGTGGACAGGACGACATGTCCACTAGGTCTGCATACCAGGTCCTGCGTGGCCACGCAGGCGCTATCAGAATCACCAATGCTCTCTCCTGTTTGATCCTGGCAATCAGACGAGGCAGCAACGGAAACGGTGGGAACACATAAGCCATGTTGAAAATCCAAGGGGCTGCTAGTGCATCTACCAGCACCGCTCCCGGGTCCCTGGACCTGGATCCGTAACAACGAAGCTTGGCGTTCTGGCAAGAAGCCATGAGATCCAGTTCCGGTTCGCACCAACGAAGAATCAGTTGAGCAAATACCTCCGGCTGAAGTTCCCACTCCCCCTGGTGAAAGGTCTGGCGGCTTAGAAAGTCCGCCACCCAGTTCTCCACGCCTGGGATGTAGATCGCTGACAGATGGCAAGAGTGAGACTCTGCCCAGCGAATTATCTTTGAGACTTCTAACATCGCTAGGCAACTCCTGGTTCCCCCTTGATGATTGATGTAAGCCACAGTTGTGATGTTGTCCGACTGAAATCTGATGAACCTCAGCGTTGCTAACTGAGGCCAAGCTAGAAGAGCATTGAATATCACTCTTAATTCCAGAATGTTTATTGGAAGGAGTTTCTCCTCCTGAGTCCATGATCCCTGAGCCTTCAGGGAATTCCAGACTGCGCCCCAGCCTAGCAGGCTGGCATCTGTTGTTACAATCGTCCAATCTGGTCTGCGAAAAGTCATTCCCTTGGACAGATGAATCTGAGACAACCACCAGAGAAGAGAATCTCTGGTCTCCTGGTCCAGATTTAGTAAAGGGGACAGATCTGAGTAATCCCCATTCCACTGACTCAGCATGCATAATTGCAGCGGTCTGAGATGCAGGCACGCAAATGGCACTATGTCCATTGCTGCGACCATTAAGCCGATTACTTCCATGCACTGAGCTACTGATGGGCTTGGAATGGAATGAAGGACACGGCAAGCATTTAGGATTTTTGATAACCTGGACTCCGTCAGGTAAATCTTCATCTCTACAGAATCTATAAGAGTCCCTAGAAAGGGAACCCTTGTGAGTGGTAACAGAGAACTCTTTTCCATGTTCACTTTCCACCCATGCAACCTCAGAAATGCTAGAACTATCTCTGTATGAGACTTTGCTTTTTGAAAACTTGACGCTTGTATCAGAATGTCGTCTAAGTACGGAGCCACCGCTATGCCTCGCGGTCTTAGTACCGCCAGAAGCGAGCCCAGAACCTTTGTAAAAATTCTCGGGGCCGTAGCTAACCCGAAGGGAAGAGCTACAAACTGGTAATGCCTGTCTAGAAAGGCAAACCTTAGGTACCGATAATGATCTTTGTGAATCGGTATGTGAAGGTAGGCATCCTTTAAGTCCACTGTGGTCATATACTGACCCTCTTGGATCATGGGTAGGATGGTTCGAATAGTCTCCATTTTGAATGATGGAACTCTTAGGAATTTGTTTAAGATCTTTAGGTCCAAGATTGGTCTGAAGGTTCCCTCTTTCTTGGGAACCACAAACAGATTTGAGTAAAATCCTTGCCCTTGTTCCGTCTGCGGAACTGGGTGGATCACCCCCATTACTAGGAGGTCTTGTACACAGTGAAGAAAAGCCTCTTTCTTTATTTGGTTTGCTGATAACCTTGAAAGATGAAATCTCCCTTGTGGAGGAGAAGCTTTGAAGTCCAGAAGGTATCCCTGAGATATAATCTCCAACGCCCAGGGATCCTGGACATCTCTTGCCCAAGCCTGGGCGAAGAGAGAAAGTCTGCCCCCCACTAGATCCGTTTCCGGATAGGGGGCCCTCTCTTCATGCTGTCTTAGGGGCAGAATTAGGCTTTCTGGCCTGCTTGCCCTTGTTCCAGGACTGGTTGCTTTTCCAACCCTGTCTGTAACGAGCAGCAGTTCCTTCCTGTTTTGGAGCGGAGGAAGTTGATGCTGCTCCTGCCTTGAAATTACCTTCAGTAATGTCAGCAATAATCTCCTTCAAGCCGGGCCCGAATAAGGTTTGCCCTTTGAAAGGAATATTAAGCAATTTAGATTTAGAGGTTACATCTGCTGACCAGGATTTAAGCCATAGCGCTCTGCGCGCCTGAATGGCGAATCCGGAGTTCTAAGCCGTTGTCAGCCGCTCTGGAATCAATCCGGGATGTAACCCAACTGCTAGCGTGAATTGAAAGCACACGCTAGCACACTGAGAAATATCCAGGACGTGACCCACTCAGGAAGCAGATTAGAAGATAACAAAAATGAATATTGTTCCAGAATGCAGGAAAGCCACAAAGGATAAAACGTCCCTTTAAGTAGTACAAAGAACAAAAAGGAAATGCTCTTACTTTGAAGCTTCTGAAAAAGGTCCTCTTTAGCAGGCTTGTAAAACAAAGGAAAAGTTCTCTTTTGCAGCTTGTAAAAGTATAATGTCCCTTTAAGCAGGTTTATAACAAACAGAAAGGCAAAGTTCTCTTTTGCAGCTTGTAAAAGTAAATGTCCCTTTTAAGCAGGTGTATAACAAACAGAAAGGCAAAGTTCTCTTTTGCAGCTTGTAAAAGTATAATGTCCCTTTAAGCAGGTTTATAACAAACAGAAAGGCAAAGTTCTCTTTTGCAGCTTGTAAAAGTAAATGTCCCTTTTAAGCAGGTGTATAACAAACAGAAAGGCAAAGTTCTCTTTTGCAGCTTGTAAAAGTAAATGTCCCTTTTAAGCAGGTGTATAACAAACAGAAAGGCAAAGTTCTCTTTTGCAGCTTGTAAAAGTAAAATGTCCCTTTAAGCAGGTCTTGTTTAACAAAGAATAGGTTTAAAGGTAAAGGCCAAAGCAAGGTCAGGCAGGCAGAAGTCGGCATCCAAATATCAGCAAAAGGTATAGGCAAAAGACAGGGTCAGGCAAGCAGAAGTCGGCATCCAAGTGTCAGCAAAAGGGTAATAGCTACAGGCAAGGTCAGGCAGGCAGAAGTCAATGTCCAAATATCAGCAAGTAGGGATTAGGCAAGAGGCTTGGTCAGGCAGGCAGAAGTCGGTACACAGAAGAATAAAACTGATATGGTACTCACAATCCAGGGAAACAAACAAACGGGCCCAGATTCAGATCTCCCGCCGAGATTTAAAGGGCAGGAGCGTAACCGTCATCAGAGGGGTGTGAGAGAAAGCGTCATGTTGCTAAGCAACATGACGTCAGAGACACAGAGGAGTTCCGGGAGCCGCGGCGACACGGCGATGAACGGAAGCGCTCATGACAGCACCCCCTCCTCAAGGGCCCCTCCGGGGGACAGGACCAGGTCTATCAGGATGAGTCTTGTGGAAGGTCTTGACCAATATTGGAGCATTTACTTGATGAGCAGGTTCCCAAGAACGTTCCGTGACTGGATAACCCTTCCAATGAATGAGATAATACAATTTCTTGCCCCGCAATTTGGAATCTAGAATATGGCTGATCTCAAACTCAGGATGTCCATGCACCAATAACGGTGGAGGTTTAGAAAAAGGCTTAGAATACCTGTTAATCATCACAGGTTTTAAAAGAGAAACATGGAATACCGGATGGACTTTGAGAGACTTGGGTAAAGCTACCCGATAAGCAGTGGAACATACCTGACCCAGTATTCGGAAAGGACCCACATATCGTGGTCCCAATTTGTTAGAAGGTTGTTTCAGGCGAAGAAATCGAGAGGAAATCCAAACTTTATCACCAGGGCGATATTTGGGAGCCTTTTTCCGTCGAAGATCCGAAAAGAACTTGTAACGTCTAGAAGTTACAGAAAGAATACGATGTATCTTCTGCCAATGTCGAGTTAATCTTCGGGCTGTAAGATCAGAAGCAGGATTCACTGTGGAGGAAGTATGCAAAGGGAACGTCCTAGGCTGATATCCGTAAGCTGCATGAAAAGGAGAAGTCTGAAGGGAGGAATTGTACCGGGCATTATGGGCCAATTCAGCCAAAGGAAGGTAAGAAGTCCAGTTAGAATGATAATGATCCACATAATGTCTAAGATATGTTTCAAGACACTGGTTTACTCTTTCAGTCTGACCATTCGATTGTGGGTGGTGAGAAGTAGAGAGAGATATAGTAGTACCAAAATGTTTACAAAGTGACCTCCAAAATCGAGAAACGAATTGTACCCCTCTATCTGAAACAATATCAAGAGGAAATCCATGGATTCTTACAATATGTAGAATAAAAAGTTCAGAGAGTCTTTTGGCAGATGGTAATCCTGGCAAGGGTACAAAATGAGCCGTCTTAGTGAACCTGTCGACCACCACCCAGATAGTATTGTTCCCAGTGGACAAGGGAAGATCGGTAATAAAGTCCATGGATACATGAGTCCAAGGCTGGTGAGGTATAGGCAATGGTTGGAGTAATCCTGAAGGAAGTTGGCGTGGAGTTTTGTTCATGGCACATTGTGTGCATACTGAGACGTAATCCTTCACATCTTGAGAGAGTGTAGGCCACCAGACATGTTGTTTGAGGTTTCGAGTGGTAATACTGATGCCAGGATGTCCAGAAAGGGGACTATCATGAGCCCAAAATAAAATCTTGGAACGAAGGCGTTCAGGAACAAAGAGTAAACCATTGGGAGGTTTACAGGACAAAGGAAGACGCTCTTGAGCGGACTGTAATTCTTGTAACCAAGAAGTTGTTAACTGGGCAATGACTTCATGAGGTTGGAGAATGGTACCAGACTCAGGAACTGGGGTATCTTGAAATTGTCTGGAAAGTGCGTCTGCTTTAATATTTTTTGAACCAGGTATGTAAGACAAATTATAGTGAAACCGAGAGAAGAATAAGGACCAGCGTGCTTGCCTGGAATTTAGTCGTTTGGCTGTTTGGAGATACAGAAGGTTCTTATGATCAGTAAGTATAGTAAATGGCAAAGAAGTACCTTCCAGCCAATGTCTCCATTCATCCAATGCCATCTTGATGGCAAGCAACTCTTTATTCCCTACGTCATAGTTAAATTCGGAAGGAGTGAATTTTTTAGAGAAAAAAGCAACAGGATGAATCCTTCCAGTCTCTGGTATTCGTTGAGACAGAACCGCTCCAGCAGCAACAGAGGAAGCATCCACCTCCAGAATAAATTGAAACTCAGGATTTGGATGACGAAGGATAGGAGCTGAGGAAAAAGCTTCTTTGAGAGATTCAAAAGCTTCTATAGCCTCAGACGGCCATACTTTACAGTTTTGTCCTTTTCTTGTGAGAGAAGTAAGAGGAGAAGTAATAGTAGCAAAATTCTTGATGAACTTTCTGTAATAATTGGCGAAGCCTAGGAAACGTTGTAAAGCCTTCAAAGAATCAGGTCTAGGCCAATCCAAAATGGCAGAAAGTTTAGTAGGGTCCATTTCGAATCCAGATGCCGATATTACATAACCCAGAAAGGGTATGATTTTTTGATGGAAAGAACATTTCTCCAGTTTAGCAAACAGATGGAATTCTCTTAGACGTTGAAGTACTTTCTTGACGTGGTGCACATGATCTTGGTGGTTCTGAGAAAAAATTAAGATGTCGTCCAGGTATATGATAACAAAAATATTCAAAAAATCACGAAAGATCTCATTTACAAAATGCTGGAAAACCGCCGGAGCATTGCATAGCCCAAAGGGCATGACCAAATATTCATAATGCCCAAATCGAGTGTTAAAGGCAGTCTTCCACTCATCTCCTTTGCGTATACGGATCAAGTTGTATGCACCACGTAGGTCGAGTTTGGTGAAAATGGTGGCTCCCTGAAGATAAGTAAAAAGTTCAGGAATAAGGGGCAGAGGATAACTGTTCTTGATGGTAATCTGATTCAATCCACGATAATCAATACAGGGTCTTAATCCGCCATCCTTTTTTCCCACAAAAAAGAAACCAGCCCCTACAGGGGAAGAGGAGGGTCGAATAAATCCTCTAGCCAGATTGTCTTTTATATATTCTTCCAGAGCCATGTTTTCTGGTTTAGAAAGTGGATATGTTTTGCCTCGAGGATAGGCAGCCCCAGGAAGGAGGTCAATGGGACAATCAAAAGGGCGATGAGGAGGAAGACGTTCCGCTTCTTTTTTGGAGAAGACATCCACAAAGTCATGGTAATGCATAGGTAAGGATTCCGGAGTTTCAACTGTGAGAGCAATAGTGAGTGGTAACTTAGTAATCTCTTGAAGACATTTAGTCTGGCATGTAGATCCCCAGGAAGTGAGTTCACCGAAAGTCCAAGAAAAAATGGGATTGTGAATCTGGAGCCAGGGTAATCCCAAGATAATGGGAAATTGCGGAGTGGGAATGACATCGAAACAAATTGTCTCAGAATGAAGTATTCCTACGGTGAGGATTAAGGGTTGAGTAGAAAACTGAATGTATCCAGAACCCAAAGGATCTCCACTGACCGTAGAGACTGAAATGGAATACTCCTTCTTTAGTAAGGGTATAGAATGAGTAGAAACAAATGTAGAGTCAATGAACACACCTCCAGCACCAGAATCAATTAGGGCTTGGGTATAGATCTTCTTTTGTCCAATTAGAAGAGTTACTGGAACAAAGAGTTTCTTGTATAGGGAATGACCACTATTTTGGCTTAACTCAGTTCCCTGGACTAGAGTTAAGCCCTGGCTTTTACTGGCCTAGTAGGACAATCCCTTAATAAATGTCCTTTAAGGCCACAGTACAGACATAAGCCAAGAGTCCGTCTTCTTAAGCGTTCAGTCTCAGTTAATTTTATACTTCCTACTTCCATGGGTTCAGCCTGATCAGTAGTAGGAGAGGCTGGAGTGACTGGACTAGAAAAACGAGGAGCTAAACGAAAAGGAGTTCGAGTGGCAGTCCTCTGTGTTCTATCCTTTTCTTGTTGGCGTTCACGAAACCTGGCGTCGAGACAGATACAGAGATTTATTAAGGCTTCTAAGGACTCTGGAAGTTCACGATACACCAATTCATCCTTGAGACGCTCAGAAAGTCCTTTACGGAAAGCGGCTCTGAGTGCTCCCTGATTCCAAGTGGTTTCAGAGGCAAGGGTGCGGAACTCAATTGCATATTGAGAGACTGGTTGATTTCCTTGACGTAAATCCAGGAGAGTTGCTTCAGCAGCGGATGACCTTCCAGGTTTATCGAATACGTTTGAGAATGTAGATAGAAATGTATCAACATCCAACAGTATAGGATCATTCTTTTCTAGCAAAGGTGACACCCAAGCCAAGGCTTTTCCTTTCATTAAGGAAATAAGAAACGTGATACTAGAAGAGGCAGTAGCAAAGAGAGTAGGGCTATTTCGGAAATGAAGACGGCATTGATTCAAAAAGCCTCTACATTCTTCAGGATTCCCATCATATTTATCCGGAAGAGGAATCCTGGGACTTAGTTGTACCTGAGACTGATTGTTAGGAATCGGAGGAGGTAATGCCTCAATCGGATTTGGATTGGGATTAGGATTGGGAGGTGCGGTAGCAACCAAATTTTGTAATAGAGCAGTAATTTGATCAAGTTTAGTGTCCAGAGACTGCAAGTGAGTGGCATGAGAACCCAAGAGCTGTCCCTGGTGAGCCACGGCCATAGATAATTCAGTGGGGTCCATTTTTATGGCCCGTTTGTAATGTCAGCCGCTCTGGAATCAATCCGGGATGTAACCCAACTGCTAGCGTGAATTGAAAGCACACGCTAGCACACTGAGAAATATCCAGGACGTGACCCACTCAGGAAGCAGATTAGAAGATAACAAAAATGAATATTGTTCCAGAATGCAGGAAAGCCACAAAGGATAAAACGTCCCTTTAAGTAGTACAAAGAACAAAAAGGAAATGCTCTTACTTTGAAGCTTCTGAAAAAGGTCCTCTTTAGCAGGCTTGTAAAACAAAGGAAAAGTTCTCTTTTGCAGCTTGTAAAAGTATAATGTCCCTTTAAGCAGGTTTATAACAAACAGAAAGGCAAAGTTCTCTTTTGCAGCTTGTAAAAGTAAATGTCCCTTTTAAGCAGGTGTATAACAAACAGAAAGGCAAAGTTCTCTTTTGCAGCTTGTAAAAGTATAATGTCCCTTTAAGCAGGTTTATAACAAACAGAAAGGCAAAGTTCTCTTTTGCAGCTTGTAAAAGTAAATGTCCCTTTTAAGCAGGTGTATAACAAACAGAAAGGCAAAGTTCTCTTTTGCAGCTTGTAAAAGTAAATGTCCCTTTTAAGCAGGTGTATAACAAACAGAAAGGCAAAGTTCTCTTTTGCAGCTTGTAAAAGTAAAATGTCCCTTTAAGCAGGTCTTGTTTAACAAAGAATAGGTTTAAAGGTAAAGGCCAAAGCAAGGTCAGGCAGGCAGAAGTCGGCATCCAAATATCAGCAAAAGGTATAGGCAAAAGACAGGGTCAGGCAAGCAGAAGTCGGCATCCAAGTGTCAGCAAAAGGGTAATAGCTACAGGCAAGGTCAGGCAGGCAGAAGTCAATGTCCAAATATCAGCAAGTAGGGATTAGGCAAGAGGCTTGGTCAGGCAGGCAGAAGTCGGTACACAGAAGAATAAAACTGATATGGTACTCACAATCCAGGGAAACAAACAAACGGGCCCAGATTCAGATCTCCCGCCGAGATTTAAAGGGCAGGAGCGTAACCGTCATCAGAGGGGTGTGAGAGAAAGCGTCATGTTGCTAAGCAACATGACGTCAGAGACACAGAGGAGTTCCGGGAGCCGCGGCGACACGGCGATGAACGGAAGCGCTCATGACAGCCGTTAGTTTGGTTAAATGCACAACAGCATCCAAAACAAATGCATTAGCTAGCTTAAGGGCTTTAAGCTTGTTCAAAGTCTCATCCAATGGTGCTGTGCGAATAGCCTCTTCCAGAGACTCAAACCAGAAAGCCGCTGCAGCAGTGACGGGCGCAATGCAGGCAAGGGGCTGTAATATAAAACCTTGTTGAACAAACATTTTCTTAAGGTAACCTTCTAATTTTTTATCCATTGGATCTGAGAAAGCACAACTATCCTCCACCGGAATAGTGGTACGCTTGGCTAAAGTAGAAACTGCTCCCTCCACCTTAGGGACCGTCTGCCATAAGTCTCGTGTGGTGGCGTCTATTGGGAACATTTTTCTAAATATCAGAGGAGGGGAAAAAGGCACACCGGGTTTATCCCACTCCTTGTTAATAATCTCTGTAAGCCTTTTAGGTATAGGAAAAACGTCAGTACACACCGGTACCGCATAGTATTTATCCAGCCTGCATAATTTCTCTGGGATTGCAACCGTGTCGCAATCATTCAGAGCCGCTAATACCTCCCCTAGTAATACACGGAGGTTCTCAAGCTTAAATTTAAAATTTGAAATGTCTGAATCCGGTCTCCCTGGATCAGATCCGTCACCCACAGAATGAAGCTCTCCGTCCTCATGTTCTGCAAATTGTGACGCAGTGTCAGACATGGCCCTCATATCATCAGCGCGCTCTGTCCTTAACCCAGAGCTATCGCGCTTGCCTCTTAACTCAGGCAAATTAGATAATACTTCTTTCATAACATTAGCCATATCTTGTAAAGTGATTTGTAAGTGCCTTGATGTGCTTGGCGCCACAGTCTCACGCACCTCCTGAGCGGGAGGCAAAGGTACTTACACGTGAGGAGAGTTAGGCGGCATAACTTCCCCCTCGTTGTCTGCTGATAATTTCTTTACCGGTAAAGACAGACTTTTATTTAAAGTAACATCAATACAATTGGTACACATATTTCTATTGGGCTCCACATTGGCCTTTAAACATAATGAGCAAGCAGATTCATCTGTGTCAGACATGTTTAAACAGACTAGCAATGAAGCTATCAAGCTTGGAAATTTCTTTCAATAAGTTTACAAGCAATATAAAAAACGCTGCAGCGCTTTTAAAAACACAAAAAAACTGTCACAGTTGAAATAACAACGAACTAATACGGTTATAGCAACCAATTTTAAACAGTAAATGTATGAAATTAGCAGAGGATTGCACCCATTAGCAAAAGGATGATTAACCCCTCAAAACCCAAAACGGATAATCAATTTAAGATTTAACACTTTTCTCACACTCAAACACACTGTCACAGGTCTGCTGTGACTGATTACCTCCCTCAAAAATGAATTTTGAAGACCCCTGAGCTCTCTGGAGACGTCCTGGATCAAAGAGGAAGAAGCAGGAAGACTGTGCTAGAATTTTAACTGCGCAACAAGGCGCTAAAAAAAGGTCCCTCCCACTCATATCACAACAGTGGGAGACCTGATATAACGGTGTCTATGCAATACGTTAGCCATGTGGAAAAAAATCGTGCCTAAAAAGATTTATCACCAAAGTACCTCACAAAATGAATAACATGCCAGTAAATGTTTTAAAAAACAACTTTCCAGTGTTATGCAAAGTTATCACTAAGCCTGCTACCAGTCGCTTCTACTGCAGTTAAGGCTCATACATTTATGTCAGTACTAACAGTATTTAAAGTTAAATTCTAGTCCCTAGAAAATAACTCAACTGCGCATACATTTATCAGCCTGATACCAGTCGCTACTACTGCATTAAAGGCTGTACTTACGTCATATGGGTAACAGAAGTGTTTTCATAGTCAATTCCATTCCTAGAAAATATTTTACTGCACATACCTCATTTGCGGGGGACCCCGCATGCTATTTCCTTCTCTGAAAGTATCCCACTCCTCAGAATGTGCGAGAACAGCCAGTGGATCTTAGTTACGTCTGCTAAGATCATAGAAAAAACGAAGGCAGATTCTTCTTCTAAATACTGCCTGAGAGAACAAACAGCACACTCCGGTGCTATTTTAAAATAATAAACTTTTGATTGAAGAATGTTACTCCTGTCTCCTCTCACAACCTCCTTTGTTGAGACTTGCAAGAGAATGACTGGATATGACATGTGAGGGGTGGAGCTATATAGCAGCTCTGCTTGGGTGATCCTCTTGCAACTTCCTGTTGGGAAGGAGAATATATCCCATAAGTAATGGATGACCCGTGGACTGAACACACTTAACAAGAGAAATCTAATATTTCATTTAGCTAATATCTACTATGAATTAATTTAGCTGCATTGCGAACAAACACTGGAATGGGTGATATCAACCCCTCCCTTTTGCTCTCAACTACAGACTTGTAGAACAAAAGAAATAGACAAGACTTCTAAAGAAAAACAAACATTGGTCCCAAATTATAAGAGATAACGTCACATCTAAAGAGCCTTTGATCACGGTATCAAAAGAGAGATAACTTCTAATGAATTATTGTTGGATAGCCTTCCCAGACTGAAATCTCTAAATTAATTTAGCAAAGGAAATTCATTACGTAGATCACAGGAACCCCTGTAAGGAACAGACAGTCCATCTGTAAGAATAGGGGAATATACAAACATACCCAGAGGATACAGCTGTTCTCATCCAAGTGTTAAATTGTCCCTGCTGAGACCTAATTCACATTCTCATTTGAAAAGGCTGTTGGCTCAGATAAACAGCACATGAGAAACTAGATCTCAGATAAAGGAATTGTGCCTAATGTTCATATAGTTTAAGATACTCAAATGAATTTATATATAATATATAATATATATATATATATATATATATATATATATATATATATATATATATATATATATATACTCAGACAACATATTAAATATGAACACATGAATCTGGGAGATTGTCTATGCCTAAGAAGGGCAATATGGGAAGCTGAAAACCTAAGAATCAAGATTTCAACATGTCTTAACCTATGTATTTTTAAAAACATAGAAGTCTTAAGGATTCGAAGTTTGGACAAATCATATATATAGTTTTCAAACATTAAATATGTGCCTCAGACTATTAAATAATAGGTACGAATAAATGGATATGAAATTGTCTGTTTGTATAATATTAAATGTGAATGTCTGCTAAATGAAAAATATAAATAACATCATATGTTTTTTACACTCAGCAAAAGATATACAGATATGCAATATTTATATTGATATGGGAAAGTAGTCCAATATAAATTAAATTATGTAAAATGACATCTGATTGCTGATCTCAAGGTATGTATGTGATATTAAGATGACAACTGATATATTAATTAGATCCACGCTAAACGAATTAAAATCCTTTTAAATACCCATATATTTTAAATGTATAAGAATTACTTTGTATTGTGGGAAATGTATCATATTCAATATTGATTAAATTCCCAGATTAAATAATATTAAGTGATTCTATAAAAATTGGACATAATTGTTTGCTGAGGCAAGAAATAGTGAATACACTAAATATAGATTGTAAATATATATATGAATATATATTAAACTGTATAGCAGTGTTGAAAATGAAACTGTTTGTCTTGTCTGCTGCCCCTGATGGCCTAAATCCAGAATTACAACCAAAAGACATTTGGCTGTTAAAGTAACATTTCCCAGTAGCAAATCAGAGAAGAGTGAGTATCGCAAATCTATGGAATGATCAAGAGATGGGGAGGAGTTTTGTCTCAGACAAAAACTCTCTGCACACAGAGAAAGGGATCTTAGTGGAAACATTTTGGTGGGTGACTGTTTGCAATCCTGCTGTTGCCACTTTTGCTTATAAGAGAGACCAGTGTGCGAACACAGTTTTCTGTTAGACAAATACATTGGGACACTCTTTGTGGATAAGAGACTATCAAGATTAATTCTCTTACAAATTTGCATAATTCCCCTAGAACATATGACGATAGACATATTTGGATATTAACTGAATTCTCAAACTGGCGATCTTGTAAAGTATAAGAAACTGTTAAATATATATAATATTTAAATAAAAGTCATTCTAAGGCTATAGTTAGATTACAGCTGGTAAATTTAAAGAGCATACTTTGTATTTTAAGCTTGTGTTCATAGTCCTGTGTAGTTTAAAACTAGTCATATTTAGTGCTAATTAATTTATATTTGCAACTATATATTTTAGAATTTGCCTTATTGTAGCTAAATAAGATTTCTTTCAGCTCAGATAAATTGGCATAGAAATTCGCTGTTAAAGTATCTTGTTATATTGTTTAACTAGGCACTGTTAAAGTTAGCGGTCCATATTCTGATATTTTATTGTGATCATTTAATGCGATTCATTGTGAATAAGGAAATTTGTAAAGGTATATTTTTTTATGATCTTTGTATAAAATATTGTAACAGCTTAAGTGTGTATCATTTGATTCATAATCTGGTTTCTATAAATATAATTCAATGTGTTTATAACTTTAACTAATCTTAAAGAATTTAGGAATAAATATTGATTTTAATTGTTTCGTATATATATATATATATATATATATATATATATATATATATATATATATATATATATATATATATACTCCTTACCTGTAGACCTGTATGATTATTATTTTTTTGTTAAAAATGTAATTTGGATTTGACTTGTTTTAAGTTGTCAGAAGAAAATCTGTACAATTATTTGATATAAGTGTAGCACACGATAAGGATACTAAATAAGTATTACAAGCCTCCTGATCCCACTGATATATTTTCTTTATCTCTGCTAGCTCCATTATCTTGACTCTATTTAATATGTTCAAAAATTTATATGCAATGGAATGTAACATAAATATAAATATAAATGCATCATTATTGGCTCAAAAATGTTGGGATATATTTGTTCATATATAATGATTAGTACTTTCTGTAAACCACCATCACTATAGTGTAATTTATTGATTCAAATGGTTATTTAAGAATGATGCTTTTAGTTATGGCGAAAAAGTGAGTAAAGTTTGCTATTTCCATATATTTAAAATGTTCTTTGACAAAGCAAATCAAAAGTACAATGTATTTACTGACACTCAGGCAACATATGTTGCAACTCTTTAACCACAATAACAATACCGCAGTTACTTTGTTATTATTTCACCCCTGACGTCACAGGAGCTGACGTGAATAAAAGGAATCAACCAATCGCAGTAAATTATACATGGCCTGACGAAGCCCGATTTACATTTTCTAAGTGCGGGTGAAACGCACGAAGCAGAAGCTATACAGCAAACAGGGGGTGACAGCTGTACCCCCTTCTTTTTGAAATAACGACCAGTGCTTGTTGAACCGACTAAGAGGTTGAGACTATTTTGACCAATGTACACCTATTTTCTTCACAATTGGAATTCAGAGACAGAAAGGGTGAGTGGATGTATGTTTACAGCATGACATGCTCTGCGGAAACCAGTGTCTATCATCAGCTTTAAGGAAAGCACGGACCGTCTAAGGATGGGTCAGGTATGCATTTAACCTGATACGAGTATCCATTTACCTTTTATAGCATTATTTCTGAGACTGTTTTCTAACATCACCCTCACAGTCTAGAATCTATTGAAAGTATTAATAGAAATTGAATTAATTATATACAGGGGTCTCAGGAAGTAAATAGCTCCCTCTATTTAACACAGTGTCCAGTTTCCTAGTTTTGGATATCATATCTCAAAGAAGGACTATTGGGTTATATTTTTATTTTTCATCAGGAATGACTTAATACTTTCCAGAGACTTTGAACAATAGTGGATATACTTTTTTCTCTGGACTTATATACAACTCCCAGGATGGTACCTTACTATTATTAAGGTTTTATCTGTATATTTATGACCGGTCACCAAGTGTCGATTACAGTCTAACTGTGGTTTATGGTAACGCTTTGAACAATAGTATACCGGAGTCTGCACAAAGAATGTAAATAGAGCTGTGGGTTAATGGTAAACAGCAGAGGAGCTATCGTGGGTGCTGCTAGCTTTACAACTTGTGGTATGTGTGTGAGGAGTGGTATGTACCAGTACCAGTCATATACATACAGTAGGGAGTAAAACCAAAAATCACAAGAAATAGCAAAGAGCGAGTGGGGTTTGGATTGTTTACCCCTAAAAAGACACGCTTTACTAGTGATAGGTATAAGCTCAATCCCTTGTCCAGGCTGTATGATGTGCTGGTCGTGCAAAACTTGTAATGAGGTATTCCACCTTATAATGCGTGTGTAGAAACCAATAACACCTTAGGGGAAGGACACTCACACTACGCTGACCAGGCAGCAATCCAGTGTATAATTCCATTCCAATACCTCCTAAGGGGATAAAATACACACTCCACTAGCAAGCCAAACGTAATAACACAGTAATCAGGCCTAGCAGCACTCACAGTTAAGCGTGATCTTTCAGCGTGTTGCCAGAGAGCTGCTTCAGCTTGCGGTCCCGGCGTCCTCACCAATCCTCCTTGCTACACACACACACTGTTTGGCCCCTAAGCTCCTCCTTCCAGCATCCGGTGTCAACGGCTCCCTTGTCAGCTACCTTCAGGGTATACAGGAACTCTTGTGCAGTGAAGTGGAGTCCCAGAAATCCACAGAGCAAATTAGAAAAAAGAGAATGTTCCAAATCCCTGTTGCAAATCACTTCGTAATGCTGACACTTAGGTTGAATTAAAAAAAATACTTTATTAAGGTAATCCATGGGCATACAGCAGGACACCAAGAGTAAAACAAAGGTGTAAACAAAGTTTGACCAGTTTCGGTCCACAGACCGTAGTCATAAACCTAAAATCATGCAGCATGTGCATGCTATTTAAAACAAATAGGCTCCTCTCATTGGAGGACATCTGTTTATTAAGCAATTTGGAAGACCTCTCTCATGATGATAATAGTGATCAATTTCACGTGGATAAAATATCCTGTAGAATGAAATATAGATCTAATTTCTACCCCATACAGGCCAGAGGCAAAGGCCAAGAGATCTTCCATAAAAGGGTAGTTGAAGATTTAACCGCACTATCCAAACAACAAGGCAGAAGCCGTTCTAATTTAACAAGGAAGGAAAGAGAAGCTATAACTAGTTTTCAGAATAATGATTCCATCATCATTAGACAATCAGACAAGGGAGGGAGTGTGGTTGTCTTGGATAAGGAGATGTATGTGTGTGAGGCACTTAGGCAACTGCATGACCCCAAAGCCTATACTACTTTAAGGAGAGATCCCACCACACAGTATCAGGCTTTGCTCAAGGACCTTTTGGATGATGGTTTGGAGATGGGCATCATTAACAGGAAGACGTTTGATTGTCTTCATGTTGATAATCCAGTGATGCCCATCTTCCACCATCTCCCAAAGGTTCACAAAAATCTCTCAGACATTAAAGGAAGACCCATAGTGGCAGGAATAGGCTCACAGCTGGAGCCCCTGTCTAAATGGGTGGATCAATTCCTGAAGCCGTTGGTGCATAATTTGCCCAGTTACTTGAGAGACACCACACATACCCTATCTAAGCTGGAAAGAATTACATTGAAGCAGGAATATAGCTGGATGGCCATTGATGTGGTCTCCCTATATTCCTCAATACCCCATGAATTTGGTATTGAGGCCATGAAATTCTTTTTAGCCAGATATACAGGATATTCGGATGAGCACAAAAATTATGTTCTTAGAGCAATAGATTTTCTACTTAAACATACTTTTTTCAAATTTTCTGATGTGTGCTATCTCCAGAGACGTGGAACCGTGATGGGGGCCAAATTTGCCCCTCCTACGCTAGCCTCTTCATGGGGTGGTGGGAGCAATTCCACGTCTATGGAGATAGCAACATATTTTCTTCCAAATTGGTCATTCCAAATGAGGTTCATTGATGACCTGCTGATTGTTTGGTCATCAGGATTATCAGAAGCACAAGACTTTGTCAACTACCTGAACACCAATCAAGTGAGTTTACAGTTCATATTTGAATGGAACAAGACTACAATTCATTATCTGGATGTCACCCTTACCTCAGACCATTTGGAGGGTAGGATCAATTCAACCCTGTACAGAAAACCTATATCTGGCAATTCTCTACTACATGCCCAGAGTAATCACCCTGGGCATGTTTTTAAGGGAATTGTTAAGGGAGAGTTTTTACGAGTGAAACGCAACTGTACTCTTGATAAGGATTTCCAAAGTGAGAGTAAACTGCTAACAGACCGTTTACTGGCCAGAGATTACCCCAGGAGGGTGATTAATAGAGCCAAAAAAGAAGTACACTCATTAGAGAGAGAACAATTACTGGTTCCCAAGAGAGAAAGAGTAAATAATGCATCAGGTGACCATAAGGATAAACAGAAGCCATTATTTATTACATCATATTCCAACCAGTACTATAAGGTTTGTGACATAATTAGGAGGAACCTTCCCATTCTAAGGGGTGACTCCAAATTACGCAGTTCCATTAAAGATGGATGTCAATTCATCTACAAACGTAACTTGACACTGGGAAATATCTTATCTCCCAGTTTGTTGAAGAAGAAAAAACAGCCGCAAAGCTCTTGGCTGCACTTTAAAGGCACCTTTAGGTGTGGCAAAAGAACTTGTAAATCGTGTGACCATGTACACGTTTCCACTACCTTTGTCTCTGCTACCTTGTCGGAGGTGTTTGAGACCAGGGGATGTGTGAAATGTTCGAATAAATTTGTTGTTTATCTTGTTGAGTGTACCCTGTGCTGCCGGCAATATGTGGGTAGAACCACAAGGAAAGTGGGCACTCGGATCAAGGAACATCTTGCGCAAATCAGTCATGACAGAGCAGTATCAACTCTCTCCAGGCATTTCCTGGAAGTTCATGGGGGCAATGCTGGATCCTTCAGGTGGCAGGCTATCGAACAGGTTATGAGACCCCCTTGTGGGGGTGATAAATTCCAGATATTATCTAGACAAGAGATATACTGGATCCATAAACTTGGTAGCCTGCTACCTGTGGGTTTCAACTCAGAGTTTGATATCATTAACTACTGGCACCGCTAAAATGCCCTGTGTTTATCTCAGTATGCTAGGACCCCACTACCCAATACACTACTAATTCACATTCCATAACCATGTTACTTGACACTATCTGTTTTTTATTTACTGTGGTAGTGCCATGAATGTAATATGCTTTTGACTTTGCTTGTAACATACTGTGGTATGGATAGTTGCAATATGTATAGTCAATACCAAATCATGTTGAATATTGCATTGATTCTCCTGGGGGGGGGGAGGGTTCCTTAGCATCTTACCCCACCTCTTTCCATTACTTTTTATTATATTTTGTATAATGTATATATATCATTTGAATATGTATCTATATATCTATCACATGTATACATGATCCACATTTTCTTATGTTGGATCATGTAACTTTGTTATGACAATGTATGTATGTATGTATGTCAATGTATAACATTTTGAGCAATGATTACTGAGAATTGGATGCCCGCATAGAATGATTTTGATTTAGGGCTACACCTCATCTTGCTTTGCAATTTTATTATAATTTGTATGTATTTTTTATATATATGCATTTCTGCTGAGCACTATTAGTTCTCTCTCATTGCTAGCGTTATATATAGTTAATACATTATTCTAAAAATATATATATTCAATAATGTATGCAGTATACTGCCATATGCATATACAAGCATCCCCTATTATATGGGTACATTGGTTAATATGTCACATTTAAAATTGTTTAGTAACCATGTCTATTTATTATGTACTCCATATGAGACATATTAGGGAAAAAGTGAGTTTACTAACATGACATTAATTATAATATATAAGTATACTTCTCATCTACCATCATGTGCTTAGTTTTACTGGATGGTTTTACTCTCATATGTATGATTAAAACACTAATAGTTGTGATGAGGAGACACTAATATATTTATACACGATTCCAGCCAAGTAACTGAAGGGTTAAATAAGGGTGTGTTGAGCTCCTCCAATGAGAGGAGCCTATTTGTTTTAAATAGCATGCACATGCTGGATGATTTTAGGTTTATGACTACGGTCTGTGGACCGAAACCGGTCAAACTTCGTTTTCACCTTTGTTTTACCCTTGGTGTCCTGCTGTATGCCCATGGATTACCTTAATAAAGTACGTTTTTTTTTAATTCAACCTAAGTGTCAGCATTACGAAGTGATTTGCAACAGGGATTTGGAACATTCTCTTTTTTCTAATGTGGTTTATGGTATTTTAATCAATCTATGCACTAGCTATATTTTGTTGTGGGTGCGGTTAAACTAAAGATTTTGTGTCTCACCTGGTGTTCTTTAGCTCTTAATTGGGGCAATACAATTTAGGCTTTGTTGTTCTTTTGAATCCACAATTTCTCTGCTTTTTGTAATATATATATATATATATATAAGTTTTTTTCTATGCATTGCTAAACTTTTTCTATTAAATCTCAAAACGTTTCATGTCCCTTTAAACGTGGGCCAAACCTCATACCATAATTAAGATGTTGCAACATCAATTGCTTTATTCTAATAGGTATTGCATCATCTGCAAATGCAACGTTAAGCATCTATATTCTAATGGATTTTATATGGGTAATGAAAGAAGACTCTGATTATTCTTGTAGCAGCTGTTATATATGCATACTAGATGGTAATTAGACCACATTTATTGTAAAGCAGGTAACATTTAAGCTTGTTGTAACTCGTAAAGTCAAATACAATGTCTAAATGGGGACACGAAAGTATGAGCTAAGTTGCTTGCAAGACTTCTAAACTCTCTAATCTCCTATATAGTAAGTATGCAATAATCTTTCTGGCTTTGTGCCCAGCAAACCCACTTCTTATAATCTTAAAAGGATTTTTATCGTCTTCATGGTCCCCCATATTAATGCAATAATTAGACTTGCTGTATTTGACTCTGTTGAATAGTTCTCTGTTAAGGAATATACATTTTGTGGCAAGTTCCTTTATCTTTATTTATATGTATAACAAAATGGAAAATTATTCAAATATATTGGGGGATTATCCATATTTGTTCCTAAAATTGAGCTATTTTTTAATAAATAACTTAAACATGCTTTTATAGCACATAATCACAAACAACTTTGTTCTGAATATGTGATTTACTATCAAACTATTATATATTATGAAATATAACTTACTGGGTTTCTTTCCTCTGGGAGTAACTGTAGTTCTTCTACACTATAATTTAGCTTCACGTTGTAACATAGCAATATCCTTCAAGCTGGAGAATGATCGATACTAAAAAAATTGCCTTTTTCCACTTTAATTTGACTGGAGTGTTTTGTACAAATTTTGCCCCAAGTGTTAGAGATTTGTTTTTAACATTTTTGATATTAAAAGTTTTTTTTTTTACCTATGGAAATATATACTATACATATATATACCAGCACACTATAAAGTTCCAACCACCGTGGTGCTCTTCAAATCAAATAACAGTCATGCAGGTTTCAGGAAAAGCACTCCTCCGGATTTAAACAAACATAAACATTTATTGGTATAAACGTTTTCGGGGTTGCCCCCGTCCTCAGATACAATATAAATAAAACAATTCTACTCACCACACTATAAACCCTCTCACCCCGTGGACATCTCTGCCAAAAGTGCTTGCAGAGCCACAGTATCCCCCAGCAGGCTCTGCGCATGCGTGAAGGGCACTATGGATGCCTGCATAGGCCAAATGTCAAAGTTAAAAATGGAGCTCAAACCAATACAGCACAACGTTGCAAAAATAAAGATAACATATGCAGGCAGCTGAAAATCGACACACACATACATGTGAAATACAATATAAAAAGTGAGCTGGCTAAACTTAACTTCAAATAGTAAAAAAGAAAAACTGATCAAGCAAACTGGACCGTAGTCATGTTTTTAAGTTATGTTGGTGAGCAAATGAAAACATGCACCAAAAGGACCAATTATATATTGAATGTCAAGTAATAGAAGCTACTAGAATTAGTACAGTTAGTTAAATTAATAATGCATTTGGCATAGCGAATAAAGAAAAAAAGAAAAATTATTATTGGACAGGCTAACCTTGCTCCATATCAGACACAATTTCATGCAATCTATGCTAAATAATTTAAACGGAATGTATAAGGAACCAGTTAATTAAATTAATAATGCATGTGGCGTAGCAAATAAAGAACAAAAGAAAAAAAGAAAAAATATTGAACGGGCTAACCCTGCTCCATATCAGACACAGTTTCCTGCAATCTATGCTAAATAATTTAAACTGAATTTATAAGGAACCAGTGTGGATCTAATGCGATATTGAACTGCTGGAGCAACAAGGCTATATATATTCCAAAATTAAAACACTCACCAGGTCTCTTCTAAAAGGTTTATTTAACACAAACAAAAAAAACGTATTTGTTTGTGTTAAATAAACCTTTTAAGAAGAGTATATGAATAGGGGTTAAATGCACCCTGAGCAGTTGATTGATTACAAAAGTGTGTGCAGAGCCCGATGGAGGAATTTATATATATATATATATATATATATATATATATATATATATATATATATATATATTTTCCTCCTTTGGGCTCTGCACACACTTTTGTAATCAATCAACTGCCCAGGGTACACTGTCTGTCTGAGGACGAGTCTTTTAGACTCGAAAACGTTCACATTAATGTGACATTTTGCCAAACAAGACCTTTGGCGTGCGCTTCTTACTGGATTTATATATATACTGTATATATATATATATATATATATATTATGGGTTATGTCAGATATTGTGTAAACCCAGGATTACCTAGGTAAAACGGACATTACCCAAGTGGCTGTGGGCAAAGCCCGATGTATGATCATAAATCCCCTCAGAGTGTATGTGCTTCATTGTGTCACTGCATCAAACATATATACGATGCACTGTAATTCATTGTATTGCAGTACATCAGGCTTTAACCACAGCTGCTTGGGTAATGTCCATTTTACTAGGATTACCCAGATATCTTAGTTTACCTGTAACATATGTATATATATATATATATATATATATGTATATATATATATATATATATATATATATATATATGAATCAGAATGAGAGACCGTACTTGTAGGTCTTACAAAATCACCAAAGTGAATTTATTCCCAGTAATGTTTCAGGGTTTCCCCCTAAAGGGGAATAATTATAGCTCAGACGCAATAACTAATATCATGTGACCGCGCTACCAAATATTGCACTAGAATATTTAGCCCGACTTCATACCTGAAGTAAAGTGCAAGTGTTAAAAAAGTATTACACATACATATATACACTTTTTAATAAAAAAAATATATATTAATATTATAAAGTAATATTAAAATAAAGGGTTAAAAGGGATATGGTACATGGAAAGTGTTTAACTGGGAAGGGCTCCACAGTATATATACATATATGTCTAAATATGTGTTTGTGTGTATGTATACATACCTATGTATGTATATACATGTGCATTTATGTGTTTATACGTGTAAATATGTATATGCACATATGCAGACATATATACACATATATAAAATGTAGGTAATATATAGGTGAAACCAGCAATCTATAGGTGACATTATTATAAATTAAAAAAAATAATTGCTTTTAAAAAAAGGGTTTTGTGATACAATGTAGATTATCTATACAGAGTCAGATTTATAATAAGGCATAGTAGGCATGTGCCTACAGGTGCCCTCCTTAGAGGGGCGTCTGTTTCTGACTATTATAAATAAGGGTCAGCCAGTGACCTTAACTAAGATGGTCACCAGCAGTTAAATAACAGCACCTTGCATGCACATTGGCCATATTTGTTAAGGTCGCCACAAGTATTACGCTTCATATGACTTCCTCCCCGCATGTGCAATGCTTACACCAGCCTTAACAAAGATGGCCGCAGTACTGTTATTTCACAGCCGGCTTCCATTTTAGTGGGGGCACAGTAGGTGCATCAGATTTTTGTGCCTACATACACCTGTGCTGTAAATCCGGCCCTGCATCTATAGGTGAAACATCAAATCTATTGGTGTTACATTTAACAAAAATAAAAAGATTAGCTTTTAAAAAAAAGCTCTTTGCTGAATAATATAGGTAATCTATAGGTGAAATCATCATTCTACAGGGGCAAGATTATAAATTAAAAACAAAACAAATTAGCTTTAAAAAAAGCTTTTTGTGCTCTAATGTAGGTGAACACAGCATTCTATAAGTGGAAGAATTGCACATAACATTTTTTATATGGTTTAGCTCTGCCGCAAGGAACATATATATATATTATCCATAAGCAAAAAAAGGCACTCACTGAAAAAAGGTAAAACTTAGCCTTTAATAAATAGTATTAGAAATGCATAACGTTTCTGAGGTATTACACCCCCTTTATCAAATGCATGATACAGACATCTTGAATAAAACAAAAAACTGCTTTTTGCTTTTTTTGCTTATGGATATTGGATATTTTTTCAAGCGCACCCTGGAGGTTGTCACATTATATGGAGTGCCTATTCTAATGACTTTGATATGTATATATATATATAATTTGTATTATTTTTTATTGCATTGATCACTAGGCAAGGAACTATTGTTATCGGTTCCTAGCCTCTTTGGGGGGTGCTTGGCAATAGCATGTTGGCATCAGGGAAAAGGTGGTGAAAGCACACTGCATTTATCTACATTGAAGCGGTACTTAGAGCAAAGTACAGCTGGAGAAAGATAATCATCTGCATGGGTTAAGGGGTTTATTGAAAAGATATGCAAGTCAGGGCCATATATAAAAAGCCAAGGGCGGGTGTAATTATCTCTAAAGGAATATATTGGTGCCCTGGTGAGTCAGTCTTATGTACTGCTACTATTTTGCATATCGTATCTGAAGCATTAAGGAACTACTTGTAGCTAGAGGTTCATATTAAATTTACAATTACTTGGGCAAAGTGGGTACTCCAACTCCAAGTAAATCTAGACTGCACACTCCTGGTCAAAGGGACACCAATAATTTAGGAGATTAGCCAATCCGAGCACAGGGACAGAGTTGATTAAAGACAGCAAAAGATTACGTGCACCAAAGAGGAACTGTTATCCTTTGAGTTATGGTTTAAAGCCATTAGCAGCGGCAGTGGTACTATATTTAAAAAAACATTCGAGTTTGTGTAAAAATCACTTTTAGTATAGAGTCCAAAAAGCAAACGGCTAGATTTGGAGTTTGGCGGTAGATGGGTTGTTAACGCTACGCGTGGTTTATGTCTAACGCACGGCATTGTTTGACTCCGGTATTTAGAGTTAAAAAAAACCTTCTATCGATACTCCTAACGCGTGTATTTCACACGCGGAATCCTGCCCGCGTTAGACAGTCTCCCATAGAGATCAATGGAAATGCAAACAAACACTCATTTTTCATCTAACACTCGATCTCGCGAGAAATACGCACAGCTCGGTCATATGACGCATACCACATCATGCACAACAATAACATGCCGCAACAATCACTAAACAAAGCACAGAAGCATTACACATTCACAAGCGGGGGGAATTGGATTGAAATAAAATACACGGAATACGCATATACTTTAAGATGCGGAAATACGCAAAATAACAACAATAAAAATAAAAATAATACATACACTAGCAAAATAATCGCATTCAATATCAATATATATTAGGACAAACATACATATACAACACTTCACTAATACCACACCATCGCAAATTAACATTTAAACATAATACTATTGGACAATGTTATAGAAAATGACCACTATGACATCATCGCATTCTACACATTCCACAAATACTAACTCAAAATGAGCATGCGCAAATTCACACACCTAATACACATTGCACAAATACTAATTGCTAATAAAGCACACATGAACACAATTTACAACGCAAATAGGTACATCATTAAACATTTACACAGGGTATATAAGCACCACACAAGCATGGCTTCTTTGACTGTGTTGCTGGTGGGTCTTTGGAGATTGGAGGTTTAAGATTAGAGAGTTTGTGCATTATTGTGAGTGAGTTAGTGTTAGTGTGAGAGAGTCAGTTGTTAGTGTTATCGTGAGTGAGTGGGAATTAGTGGTAGTGGGAGAGAGTCAGGTAGTGGGAGCGTGAGTGAGTTAGTGGTAGTGGGAGTTAGTGAGAGTTAGTGGTAGTGTGATAGAGTCAGTTAGTGGGAGTTAGTGAGAGTTAGTGGTAGTGTGAGTTAGTGAGAATTAGTAGTAGTGTGAGTTAGTGAGAATTAGTAGTAGTGTGAGTTAGCGAGCGAGTGCTTTTTCTGTACACTTAACACATTTACACGCAAACACATTCAATACATACATACACTTATCAATAACACTACATACACTCCATACCCCATACCCTCTCATACTACACTCCATACCCCATTCCCTGTACTCCCATTCCCTGTAATCCCATTTACTCTTATCCCATACCCCATCCCATCCCCATCCCCTAGTTACATTTAGTTTACATATCCTCCTTTTTGTCTTCTTCTTCATTTTGTTCATTTAAATACTCCTTACCCTCTTTTATTTATATCCCTTTCACACTTTCAGCACTTTTTTTGGTCTTTTTAGTTCTTTATTTTGACCCCCTTTCATTTGATCACACTCACTTTTGTTTTGCTTAGTTGGGGTTTAGTTTAGGGAAGAGATGGAGGGCAGGCAGGGGAGAGGTAGAGGGGGGAGGAGAGGGAGGGGGAGAGGAACAGGGCAGGAAGGGGAGTAGGAAGGGGAGCAGGAAGCGGGGGTGGAAGCGGTGGGTGGACCCAGCCACTTGGTTCAAGATGAACAAGTGACTGGGCCCAGTGGCGGACAGAGTAGGGCTTCACAGTCCGGGAAACAGAGGGCATCATCACAGGGGAAGGCCAAGGCGACTAGGGAGGCGAGGTTTTCGATGGAGGAGAAGGATGCCCTCGTAGAAGCCTATATGGCCAGGTATAGGAGGCTGCAGCATCAGAAGACCACCCCGACTGAGAAGAGGAAGCTCTGGCATGAGATAAGGAATGCAGTCAATGCCGTGGGTGGACGGAATAGAGATATGGACTCTATAAAACATCGATACCGGGACTGCAAGATGGATCTTAAGAAAAAGTTAAGCCTGGAGGCCCGACATGCCGCAGAAACCGGTGGCGGCCCTGCACTGGAAATTGAGTACTGCCGATGGGAGGAAATGTTGCGTCCCAGCATCTCCGAGGTGGATGTAGTCGGTATCGGAGGAATTGATACTGGGAACCTGCCATTCTCATCTGACGGTAAGCTCATTTAAGAATAAATTCACATACGAATGTATTTCAAGGGACACTATACGCAAACCTTTACTTTCATGATTGAGGTAGAGAATACAATTTTCAAAAAAATTCCAATTTACTTATATTACCTAATTTGATTCATTCTTTAGATATACTTTAATGAAGAAATAGCCATGCACACGGTGAACCAATCACAGGAGGCAGCTATATTCAGCTACCAATCAGCATCTTCTAAGCATATTTAGATATGCTTTTCAGCAAAGAATATCCAGAGAATGAAGCTAATTAGATAAGCAAAGTACATTAGAAATTTGATTATAATTGTATGCTTCGAAATCATGAAAGATCAAACATTGGGTTTCATGTCCCTTTAAGGATCAGATTAATGCTATAACGTTGTTTATACGCATTCACAATTACTTTGCGGTTACATCAGTATCTAGGCTATAGGTTAGGTGTGCATTTAAACAGACTGAAAA
Organism: Bombina bombina; assembly: GCF_027579735.1. NCBI lineage: Eukaryota > Metazoa > Chordata > Amphibia > Anura > Bombinatoridae > Bombina > Bombina bombina. The sequence continues at coordinate 964,719,995 of NC_069499.1, forward strand.
CAAACGCTAAAACATTCAGATTGACCAGAGATATCACAAACACGGTTTAGAAAATGCGGAAATCGTATTGATTGTTAGATTTCAAAGTGGATTAATGAGGCTGCATTTGTAATTGTATCGTAAGCTAAGTCATTTAAAGCTTGATTTGGAAATATGCTAATATATAAATTTCTTTATTTTTCTAATATACAGAGTCTGGGGAGGAGGCAGCACAGCAAATACAGCCTCCTCCTTCTCCCCGGGATGAGAGTGGTGGGGAGGAATTTCCACCTCGGAGGGAAGAGGCCCCCCGTGACGAAGAGGGCACGGAAGCAGATGAAGAGGCCCTGGAAGCAGAGGAGGAGGCCACGGAACCAGAGGCCCCTCAAGGACCCACACCCCGCTGTGCACAGGCACCCCGCCGTGCACGGGTACCCCACCAAGCACAACAAGAGGAAATAGCGGAGGAGCGGGTTCTACTAGACTACATAGACCAGATGCGTAACTTCCGGATACAAAATATAGAAGGCCGAACTAGAATTCTTGAAGGACAAAACAAAATAATTGAAGGCCAAAACCAAATAATAAACATACTCACTCGAATAGAAGAAGGGCAAAACAGAACCTTTAATCTACACCAAGAGATGTTTAATTTTTTCCGGGAGGCGTATGCTGGTCTGCCTCCTGGTCCGCCTCCTGCTGCTGGGCCTCCTGCTGCTGGGCCTCCTGCTGTTGGGCCTCCTGCTGCTGGGCCATCTTCTCCTGCCGGGCCATCTTCTCCTGCCGGGCCATCTTAGCGCATATTTATGAATTAGATATCTTTAACATTAAACACAACAGTCATTTTTCATAAAAAGGAACATATTGTTGACCAACATATTAAACAACATGGACTATAGAGATTTGCACTTGCCTCGAAATATCTTATGCATGAAAACATTTTGCTTTCGTTCGTTTATTCAACCAGACATCCAGCAAAAGAGAATGTGGTGGTCTTCATCAGCTATGGGTCAACAATGTAACATGATGCAAACAATCCATATTCACCATGTTTTTAAACCTGTCTTCTCATTCACAAACGTGTTTAACGTGCACAAACAAATATTGCGGGAATACGTAATACAATCAGACGTTTTTTTACCTTTGCATGTGACGTCTTAATTAACATGGCGCTTCCTTGATCACGTAAGAACGCAAACCAAAAAAAGGCGCATCCTTGATCGCGTAAGAACGCAAACCAAAAAAAGGCGCATCCTTGATCGCGTAAGAACGCAAACAAAAAAAAGGCGCATTCTTGATCGCGTAAGAACGCAAACCAAAAAAAAAGGCGCATCTTTGATCGTGTAAGAACGCAAAACAAAAAAAGGCGCATCCTTGATCGCGTAAGAACGCAAACCAAAAAAAGGCGCATCCTTGATCGTGTAAGAACGCAAACCAAAAAAAGCCTCATCCTTGATCGCGTAAGAACGCAAACCAAAAAAAGGCGCATCCTTGATCGCGTAAAAACATCACTCAATACAAGGAATCATTGGACAGCCTGGCAGGTGACGTCTTAAGCAACATGGCGCATCCGAGATCGCTGAAAAACCGCAGACAATACAAGGACTCAGTTGACAGCTTGGCATATCAATAAGAAACGTATTTATATTTTAGTAACTAGTATGTGTCTAGATTGCTATCTAGGAATGTCACGAAATCATGAATCATCTTTTCGGACTTGACTGTCCCTTTAACTATAGCTATGGTGTATATCTTTAACATTTAAAAGATACACATGAGAAATACATATGCCATTGATGTTTTAAGATATGTTTAGATTGTTTTGGAATAACAATAATGACACATGTATTGATCAAACGTGTCATTTATTCAAGTTGAAATATGGTCAGCCTACCTATAGCCATATATGGGAGAAGTATTTTTAAAAATATTTGGGGAAAAATATTCCTCATCTAAAATATGCGCATTACACACAGAGATTGATTTGGTTACACTTTTACAATAAGATAGAATTGAAAATGAAATACATGTGCTGTCAACATTACAATAAGATTGTTTATTAATAAGATTATATGTCCTTGTTCATGTAAAAAGGACAAAAACACTTTAGAAATTGAAATACATTCATTAACAATTGTGCTCACCATCACTTAAAGGGACATGATTTTTATTTATAAAAAGAGGATACACAGAGACAATACTAATTCAATAACATGAACACTTTACAGGGATTATATCATTGTATCAATCCTCAGATCATTTGTTAAAGGTACATCAATTCATGCAGAGTTTATAAATACACACATAGATGTGAAATTTGAAATATACATATATATACACAAATAACTATCTATATATACATATATAAACAATTACTATGCTAATCATAATCATGCAATGATAAAGCTTTTCGAAAAATATATAAAGACAAATAATAAAATTACATTGGAAATGTTAATCTTAAAATCATTTACAATTGTATTACATATATGATTCAGGAAACACAATTATTTTTGGTAAGGTCCCTTTAAGGATCAACCAGATAAACTAGAGATTTCAATCAATGACATGAATAAGGAGGACAAAGAATCGTGCAATGACATGTCTTTTATTAGTATGTCAGAAAACATCAACAACGTTTATAAATAATCATGTAAATATCAGGAAAATTGGAGCCATATGACAAGGTAAGAGAGTGCATCACAGTCCATGAAGAGAGTTGCCAAGGGCCAGCATAGCCCCATTTGAGACATATGACAAGGTAACAGAGTGCATCACAGTCCATGAAGAGAGTTGCCAAGGGCCAGCATAGCCCCATTGGAGCCATATGACAAGGTAACAGAGTGCATCACAGTCCATGAAGAGAGTTGCCAAGGGCCAGCATAGCCCCATTTGAGCCATATGACAAGGTAACAGAGTGCATCACAGTCCATGAAGAGAGTTGCCAAGGGCCAGCATAGCCCCATTGGAGCCATATGACAAGGTAACAGAGTGCATCACAGTCCATGAAGAGAGTTGCCAAGGGCCAGCATAGCCCCATTGGAGCCATATGACAAGGTAACAGAGTGCATCACAGTCCATGAAGAGAGTTGCCAAGGGCCAGCATAGCCCCATTTGAGCCATATGACAAGGTAAGAGAGTGCATCACAGTCCATGAAGAGAGTTGCCAAGGGCCAGCATAGCCCCATTTGAGCCATATGACAAGGTAATAGAGTGCATCACAGTCCATGAAGAGAGTTGCCAAGGGCCAGCATAGCCCCATTGGAGCCATATGACAAGGTAACAGAGTGCATCACAGTCCATGAAGAGAGTTGCCAAGGGCCAGCATAGCCCCATTGGAGCCATATGACAAGGTAACAGAGTGCATCACAGTCCATGAAGAGAGTTGCCAAGGGCCAGCATAGCCCCATTGGAGCCATATGACAAGGTAACAGAGTGCATCACAGTCCATGAAGAGAGTTGCCAAGGGCCAGCATAGCCCCATTGGAGCCATATGACAAGGTAGCAGAGTGCATCACAGTCCATGAAGAGAGTTGCCAAGGGCCAGCATAGCCCCATTTGAGCCATATGACAAGGTAAGAGAGTGCATCACAGTCCATGAAGAGAGTTGCCAAGGGCCAGCATAGCCCCATTGGAGCCATATGACAAGGTAAGAGAGTGCATCACAGTCCATGAAGAGAGTTACCAAGGGCCAGCATAGCCCCATTGGAGCCATATGACAAAGTAACAGAGTGCATCACAGTCCATGAAGAGAGTTGCCAAGGGCCAGCATAGCCCCATTTGAGCCATATGACAAGGTAAGAGAGTGCATCACAGTCCATGAAGAGAGTTGCCAAGGGCCAGCATAGCCCCATTTGAGCCATATGACAAGGTAAGAGAGTGCATCACAGTCCATGAAGAGAGTTGCCAAGGGCCAGCATAGCCCCATTTGAGCCATATGACAAGGTAAAAGAGTGCAACAGGCACAACAATAATAAGAAAAAAAGGCCAAATGGCAAACATCAACATGTGGACGGAGGATTCTTTTCTGCGCCCTTGGAGCATCTCCAGATCCTCCACTTACTGGTCATCCCCTTCCTCGTCCTGTGCATGTCCAGCTCCAGATTCAGGCATTGAATTTAATCGCATGATCTGCCGTAGAGTCAAATGCTGAACCTGGAGCTGGGCCTGCATGGTGTCGTTCATCCCTCTCAGGACAGCTGCGTTCCTCAACACGGCCTGCTCTACACGTGCTATACCTTCTAGCATGAGCCATGTTGAGTCACAGCCTAAAATAAAGAATAAATAAAATATTAATGATAATTACACAACAGACAAAATAAAAAGCAAATATACATTGTCATCATAAAGACAAAAAAATGTTTAAATTAATTTGTTGACATTGATTATTTACACATGAAATATGTTATTCAGACATACCTAAACCATTAAATGGACATTTTAATCCAACATGTTGTCCCCTTTAATTGGTTTTTGATGATCCACTTTTACAGCTTGAGTGTCTTAAATCTTGTTAAAGGATTTACATTGTACTTACATTAGCAATTTTAAGATTTTAGTTATACTGTGGTAGGCACACCTATCCTTAAACATTTTGGTGTTGAGGACAAGCTGTGTAAACATAGCAACCAGAAGAAATTACATTCCCACTGGGTTATACAAGAGATAATGTATGATCATTTGGACATAAATATTTGGATACAAATAGTGGTGATTGGTATATGTAGTGATATCAAATTAAAGGGACAGTAAACCTAAATATTTTAGTTACTGATTCAGATAGAGCATGACATTAAAAAGAATTATTAATTTACTCGTATTCTTTAAATGTTTGAATTCTCGAGCTATATTTTAAATGCAAGAATGTAAGTTTATAGGGCAGGCCATTTTTGTTTATCAACTTTGGTTGTCCCTGCTGATGTCCATATTTTTTAAAATAAAAACAAAATATAGGCACTTCTTTGTTTCAATAAAGATAGCAAGAGAATGAAGAATAATTGATAAGAGTAGTAAATTATAAATTTGATTAACATTGCATGCTCTATTTGAATCACAATTTAAAAATTTTCAGTCAGTGTACCTTTAAGTATCTTATAATGTTGATTTTGAATGATACTTACAGCTGTGCCTGGGAAGGACAATCCGACACCCAGGACAATGAAGGTTGAGACAGGGGGGAGGGATGGGATTGGGTTGGGGAGGGATGGGCTGCTGCTCTGGGGTAGCCCGTACAGCTGGGGAGTGGTGAGTTGGGGGCTGGGCAGCTGGGGTAGCTGTACGGGGCAAAAGACGTGGAGAGTGGCGAAGGGGGACGAAGGGGCATTTTTTGGGAGGGATACGACAGGACAAATGGGAAGGGCCGGGAGGGGAAGGGGACTGGGCAGGGGGCTGGGCAGGGGACTGGGCAGGGGGCTGGGCAGGGGGCTGGGCAGGGGACTGGGCAAGGGGGCTGGGCAGGGGGCTGGGCAGGGGACTGGGCAGGGGGCTGGGCAGGGGACTGGGCAGGGGGCTGGGCAGGGGGCTGGGCAGGGGACTGGGTAGGGGAGGAACAATGATGACCAGAAGCAGAGGATCCATCTGAAATAAATATAATAAATATATTAACATCTCATACATCATGAAATCAAATCAACGCATTTCAACTTGATTATGTTTGCAATATACTTAGAAGTGTGTTTGAATTTCTAAACAATGATGACATGAGGATATGGTATGCATATAGGCACTCAGATGAATATCAATGACTGTCTGTACAATTCTAAAATTATTATTGTGGTTTGCCCTAGAATATGCATGTGACATCATGATGGCATGAATTTCCAATCCAAATATTTAAACAAATCCAAGCATATCTTCATGCTGCCTGATATATAAAGGGGGCAGTAGTGTATTTGAACAGACAAATAATATTCCTTTTTAAACTGCAAAAGCTGTAGACTTTGAATGTCTTCAATAAAATGATTTCCAATAAAAAAACATGTTGGATACATGTTAGATATATTTCACATACCATCAGACTCCAAGGGAACCTCTTCCTCCTCCGTCCCACATGTTAAATCAATCTCTGTAAAACATAACATGTTGTGTACACGTTAAGATCAGATATTATAACATATGTTACTGTTGCTCAAAGACACATATCAATGTTGCATTAAAGATATACACACCCAAAGTTATGATTTACATCATTTTGATGGAGCATGCAAATGACATTATATTTGTTATTATCAATGATTCAGATTTTCTATTTAGTGTTTGTATTAATTTTAAAATCATAAAAGCATAGTACATTGAACATTTAAGATTTCTCATGTGTGTATCACTTGATGATTGTTGTCAAAAATGAACATGGAAACAGACATATGCTATACATCTTCTGAATAACAAAGGTGTAGACTAAGAAAGTTTTAATTCTTAATCTTTCAATATTCAAATAAAATTAATATATAATCAGAGGAGTCAATTATATGTTTGTTTCAAATGTTATGTTTCATCAGAATCATGCTCATAATATTGATTACCAATACACCTTCAATGACATATAAATGAGTCAATGGACTTACCAGAAGACCGCAAAGGCAGCTCTGTGTCAGTGCTGGATTCCTCTGGGCTCCCCACACCAACTCTCTCTATGAATGATATAGATATATATTAGTGAACACATTTGGGATAGCACTAAATCACATCTGTATCGATTTATAAGAATAATCAACTTTAAAATGTGAAGAATAGAGCAGTCATTATAAAATAAAATGCTTGATTGAATCAAGGGGATTCTGTAAAAAATGATGTATTGAACATATGTTTAATTTCTGACTATATTAGACATCAAACTCATCTCATACGATGCTATTGCATATCTAAATATACCCATTGAGCAATGTTCTTCAAAGAATACACACAAACCACATTTTGAATAACAGCTGTTGACAAATATAAACAAAGACATGTGGCACATCGATCCATTTGTGCAATGTACAGTAATCTTGTTTAGGACACAACACATATTGATCACAATACAAAACCAAATTGATTAGTACAAATATGTAATCATGGTGCTGTTAGAGTATGCTTATATCTAGAAAGTAACTCCAACAGTGAATATGTGAATTATATATCAATATTGTCTAATCCAAAGAATGTAAGGATTAATGAATCAATTGTTTATTAAAGGGACACTGACATGATTTATTTCAATCATTGATTTCACTGTTCAAACTGTTCCAAATGATTTAACATTGACTCCTATTATAATTGTAATGTTGCTACATTTTAATCTTAAAGGCAGATAAGCAATATTGGATTCAATAAATATTGTTTGTTGAAGGTATCCACCAATCATCAATAAAAACCCAGGTTGGTCAACCAAAATTGAGCTGCAGATAAACGTACATTCTTGATTTTAAAATACATTTAGCAATAGAATATTTCACATATGATTATAGTATTATATTTAAATGTTGCTTAATATTGCATGCTCTATCTGAATGACAACATTAATAATTTTAGCTCAGTGTCCCTTTAATATAAAAATATATTAATTTGACAAGGTTGGTGTTAATGAATTCTCTACTCCATATGTTGATGTAATGAATGAGATTGAGCATGCAATTCGAATCTAATATGTTATTTAAGGATATCCTAAGAATTATTTAATTTTCATCTATTAAAGGGACATGAAGCTCTAAATGTGTAATTGTATACTTTTTGAAACTATGTACTACTGTTATCTCAACACATGATTTTAACTTTTGACCCAATGCTAATTTATGCATAAAAAAACAGCCGGATAATACCAGTAATGCATTGTTTAACCTAAACCAAAATCAATATGTTTTTAGAAGAACTAAAACAATAGACTGAACCAATGTAGCTCATAAAATGTTTAAACAAAACAATAAAATCACGTTTACAAATCATTCAATGTAAAATTTCGTTGGCACGTCCCTTAAATGACGTGATCAATTTCAAAAATGGAATCTATATTTTTAAAAAAAAAATCATATGCAAAAGTGTGTGAGTTTTTTTAAAATTTATACAAATAAGATTAAGCAATACACAAGGGAAGAATATAAATTGGACATTCAAAGAATCTTACATTAAAATTAAGATATCCAGAATAGATGGGATATTTGAAATTTGATAAAAATTCAGAGCAGTTTTACAATGTAATCCTCTGTTTATTTTTTTTTAATTCTTATTTGTAAATATTTTACTAATCCATTTTGCAGATACATATAAATATTGAACAATGTGGATTTAGTATGTAATGTTCTGTCCATGTTTCTAAGACAAATGTCAATTCAAATGAGACATACCATACTGTGACAAGCCCTGGCTTGAGGATCCAGCACCAACATCCAGATCTGTAATATATTAAATGAGGATTGGATATCATTAATACAAATCATGCCATGTTTAAAATCTAAACATTATTAGCAAATCAATTAAAAACTATTAATCTTTTGGTAGTCCCATGAGTTAATTGTTTCCTCAATTAAAGTCATGATAAATATATCCTGTACTCTTATTTTCAATCAGTTGTGTTGTTTACTGTAGCTTTAATTATTTTTTGGTGTTATTTCATTCTCATCAATTGATGGGCATATGTTATTTTTGTTTTTGATTCTGCTTTTTTTTTATTATGTATAATATTGAAAATAAGAATACTGTATTCTTCACATATATAATAATTCACATTTCATTTTGACCACCATGTATAAAGCAATGCCACTTACAGCAAACCCATGTTAACGTGTATGCGCAATTCTAATTTTCGCGATCATTGCGCAATGATTCCAAGCTGAATTACGCATCCGTCATTTGACCAACATGTATAAAGCAATGCCACTTACAGCAAACCCATGTTAATGTGTATGCGCAATTCTAATTTTCGCGATCATTGCACAATGATTCCAAGCTGAATTACGCATCCGTCATTTGACCAACATGTATAAAGCAATGCCACTTACAGCAAACCCATGTTAACGTGTATGCGCAATTCTAATTTTCGCGATCATTGCGCAATGATTCCAAGCTGAATTACGCATCCGTCATTTGACCAACATGTATAAAGCAATGCCACTTACAGCAAACCCATGTTAACGTTTATGCGCAATTCTAATTTTCGCGATCATTGCGCAATGATTCCAAGCTGAATTACGCATCCGTCATTTGACCAACATGTATAAAGCAATGCCACTTACAGCAAACCCATGTTAACGTGTATGCGCAATTCTAATTTTCGCGATCATTGCGCAATGATTCCAAGCTGAATTACGCATCCGTCATTTGACCAACATGTATAAAGCAATGCCACTTACAGCAAACCCATGTTAACATGTATGCGCAATTCTAATTTTCGCGATCATTGCGCAATGATTGCAAGCTGAATTACGCATCCGTCATTTGACCAACATGTATAAAGCAATGCCACTTACAGCAAACCCATGTTAACGTGTATGCGCAATTCCATTTTCGCTCTGTGACGCATATTCTGTAGAGCGCAAGAAACATCATTCCTATTTCATGTGTCACTAATCTAAAATCAGATATCTAAACATCATATGTAGTGTATGTTGTGAGATCTGTATAGGTTTAGTATCTGACTATATACACATTTTTAAAAAAGAAATCAAATATTAAGTTATTATATGAAGTTGGATAGTTACCTGGTTCAGATTCTCTATCAGCTCCTCCCAGGCCACCGGACGGAGAAGCAGCTGCCCTGGCCCCCGCGTCAGGACTTTCAGATCCCGCAGCTGGGAGGGAAGAAGAGGAGGCAGAGGATGGCGAGGATCTAAATCTTTTGGGGACCCGGAGATTGAGGAGCTCGCATAAAGTCACCTCATAAGGGAGTAGGTATAGTTTCCGCGGGGCCTTTCTTTGGCCCCCTCTTTTACGGGCTTGTACCCAGTCCCTTATGAGGTTGACTTTTTTTGTCAAGCGCAACCTCATATCTCTGAATCTCCTCATGATTTGATCCTGGCTCCTCTGGACGTCACACACCAATTTAACCGCATTGGTGATAGACTCCCAGAGGGCCTTCTTAACATGCGCATCTGTCGACCTCCTCTTGTTCCCAAACAGCTGGGGATAAAAGTCCTTGACGGCGTGGACCAGTGCAGCACTCTCTGGCTTGGTGAACCTGGGAGACGTCATGCCTGCTAGGTTGTCTAATATAAATATTTATATTATATTATAAATATATAACTGCCTGCAGGCATTAGAGAACTGACAAAGATGGCAATGTGTAATGGACTTTTATATGGTGAAGTAAACATGAGATGCACCATGGGACAAGTTATCTGTACATCTGATTGGATAAAAGTTTGAAATATTGTTAGAATGTCTGTGAGACCATCCTGACTCAAGTTGTGTTTGTGTGATGAACTCTGATTGGCTGTTCCTTAATGTTTCATATCTTAGTAACTTCCTTACACATACCTCCTGGTGGTGCTGTTACTTCATTTTTCATGTAGACTTATTTGTAACTCATGGGCCTGTCATGCGGATATGTGTGACGCAGATTTAATATCCGTGATCCGTTAAATATTAATGTTTAAATTCTCTTTAAAATCTAATACTATCACATTATTAAATGTTGTATACATTTTTCGGTTTAATAACGGTCTGTTTCTTTAATACAAATACACATTTAATATTGTATGTCTTTATTGTTCATTAAATCAATTTGTTGACTTATTGTGAAGTATTGACATTGCTCTATTAAATGTATTTCATAATACACATTGATTGTGTGCTATTGTGTGACATTAGACTCTAATGTTTAAAGATGCAAATCTGGTGTTTCAAGATCCGTTTCCCACGCAACATTTGTGAATGTTCAAATTCAGGTTATAATGTCCGTAACTTGTATAATCTGTTTATAAATGTTAAACTACAGGTTTGTTTGTTATTAGTAAATAAACCTCGAGCTTGTATTTGTCTGAAGTGCTCATATATGTTATTGTGCAATGGCATCTTTATTTTTAAATAGACATTACAAACAAACAATTGTATCAAAAGATCTGTAGAGATAGAAAATTGTTTAGACTTTAAAATGTAACTCAATTTATCTTAGTATTTAGATATCCTCAACAGAAGAAATTTAAATGCACATGGTTGAGCCAATCACATAAGGCATCTCTGTGCATCCACCAATCTTCATCTACTGAGCCTATCTCGATATGCTTTTCAAGCAAAGTATGTCAAGATAAGAAGAGAAGTAAATACACTCTTTCAATCTCTTAAAGGGACACTGTCCAAACAAATTTAGCGTTCGTGATTCAGATTGAGCATGAAATGTTAAGAAACTTTATAATTTAATCCGATTCTCAAATGTTAAGAATTATCTTGTTATCTTTCTTTGCAAATCAATAATGATATTTTAGATTACGGACAATTTTTGCAAAAAAACCTGGGTTGTCCTTGATGATTGTTGGATCAATTAATCCAACCAAAAAAAAAAAAAAGTTCTGTCCAGAGTACTGAAGCAAATAAATTATCTATTTAATGCCTTATTTTTAAAGTAATGATAGCAACATCACGAGGAACATTGATAATATGAGACAATTTTTAAAGTTGCTTAAAATAGAATACTCATTCATAATGTATAAATCATTACTTTTTTAACTGTCTCCCTTTAAGTATATTTTGAGTTCATGTCCCTTTAAAGAGACATTTCACAATAATGCTTGAAAAATCATAAACCTAGCCACCTTCCTTTTGCTAAATTAGTATAACATATGAGTAAAGCATATTTAGATTAACTTCTGGATTGTTTTACACACTGACTGAAATATATATTGTAATGGATGTATTTCGCAGTCTTCAGCTTAGAGGGACATTAAGCTATATGTTATGTATGCATTTTGGATAAGATTATAATATTTGAACAACTTAATATGTTTTGGTATTCAATCATTAGTTTGTAATTATATATATTCTTGGATTAAATACATATCTAGATAGGCTATTTTGATGCTGATTGTTGGTTGCACATAGATGCCTTATGTAATTGACTAAGATATGTGCATTGATGTATATTTTTCGAAGTATATTTAAAGACTGAATGTAATTCTATAGTACTTTCTAAATATGTTTAAATTCTTTTATTATTTTTTAAAAATCAAGACACAATATACTTTGTGAATGTCCCTTTAAGGACCAAAACATTTTGAATGTTGATTTAACATTGTCAAAAGAAACTAAAGGGGAATGAAAATTATATATAGATATGTGATGTCTAACCCAAGAGGTAAGATTTTAAAACATACATAATATTAATAACTATAGTTAAATGTCCCTTTAAATTACTCCACTAGAAAATAAAATCTATTAACATGGCATCCAATAACTAGCTTGTGAAAAATATGAAGTTAAATGACCTACCATTTATAAAAGTAAACATTTATACATTTAATAAACTAATGTTTTGAGATACCTAAGGAAGATACAAGATCTTATAAAATTAATTTTACATTCAACAACACTGTCACTTTAATGTAAGTGAACCACTTCCCCTTCTTAAAAGTGAAACGAAATAATTTATGTAAAGTTTTGACTACATATCCAAATTTATTTTAACATCTAAGAATTTCAAAAGAAAAGCATCGATGGATCTCACTCCCCAATTAATTTAAAAAAGATAGTTTAATTTAATATTCTCTGAATCAGTGGATTTTCTAAAATTAATGTATTATTTGATCTTATGCATGTGCTTGTCAAATAGACAACTACCAGTCATGGGAGTCAAATTGTTTTTTATTGACAGATTATATGGATATTTATTATAATCTGTTCAAAAGAGTGTATTTAATAATAAAATGTTGATTATTACCATTTTAAATAAAAAAAGTTTTTGAAACAAAAACAAAAACATATTCCTGGAAGTCATCAGATGACAATCTGAAATTAAAAAACTTTTTTTTTACAAAGTTAATACACACGTTGTCAAATATTCATAAAATACATTTACAATCATCTTGTGTCTATGCTCTAACTTTGTTCAACATTTTATCAAGATATTTATGATTTAAATTAAAAAATAAATAAAATAAACATACACCATTATATTGTGTAATAAAAATTAAATTTAAATGTCAGAATTTCGAATTATACATAATAATGTATATCACATTCCAATAATAAATATATTTGTATGCTGAACATAAATGTAATATTTCATGTCCATTCAAATACCTCTATATCAACTATAATATGTATTCCTTTTTCGGACTGTGATCCCTAAATATCTAATTATGAACTAAATATGACTAATGTATGTAAGCTACTAATATTCAACATTCTTCACTAGCATGCATTGGTACACCAACCTGGATAATGCATGGTCTGTGAAAGTCAATTCAGGGGTAAACAGTTGATCTTCAATAGGTGTCTTATTCATCAGTTCATAAAATAGAGGACTGAAATACCATCTAAAAAAGTAAAATCATCTAAGTGTCTGATTGTGATCCCTAAATATCTAATTATGAACTAAATATGACTAATGTATGTAAGCTACTAATATTCAACATTCTTCACTAGCATGCATTGGTACACCAACCTGGATAATGCATGGTCTTTGAAAGTCAATTCAGGGGTAAACAGTTGATCTTCAATAGGTGTCTTATTCATCAGTTCATAAAATAGAGGACTGAAATACCATCTAAAAAAGTAAAATCATCTAAGTGTCTGATTGTGATCCCTAAATATCTAATTATGAACTAAATATGACTAATGTATGTAAGCTACTAATATTCAACATTCTTCACTAGCATGCATTGGTACACCAACCTGGATAATGCATGGTCTGTGAAAGTCAATTCAGGGGTAAACAGTTGATCTTCAATAGGTGTCTTATTCATCAGTTCATAAAATAGAGGACTGAAATACCATCTAAAAAAGTAAAATCATCTAAGTGTCTGATTGTGATCCCTAAATATCTAATTATGAACTAAATATAACTAATGTATGTAAGCTACTAATATTCAACATTCTTCACTAGCATGCATTGGTACACCAACCTGGATAATGCATGGTCTGTGAAAGTCAATTCAGGGGTAAACAGTTGATCTTCAATAGGTGTCTTATTCATCAGTTCATAAAATAGAGGACTGAAATACCATCTAAAAAAGTAAAATCATCTAAGTGTCTGATTGTGATCCCTAAATATCTAATTATGAACTAAATATGACTAATGTATGTAAGCTACTAATATTCAACATTCTTCACTAGCATGCATTGGTACACCAACCTGGATAATGCATGGTCTTTGAAAGTCAATTCAGGGGTAAACAGTTGATCTTCAATAGGTGCCTTATTCATCATTTCAAAAATAGAGGACTGTGAAATACCATCTAAAAATTTGAAAATAATCTAAGTGTCTCCAATAGGATGCCTCCACAGCCTTATTCTATCAAATAGTTGGCACTTACCATGTGAACATGTCTTTGTATGTTTTTCAAGGTCAGCAGATTGGAAAGATAATGCCAGACATGATCCCATTGGTATACTTCAATTTCAATCTTGGCTTTTTCCACTGTCAGTCTGGGCAATCTTCACTGTTAGGCTTCGAATTCTTCCCTTTCAGTCTTTAGATTAAGTCAGCTCCCTAATGGCAGAAAAAGTTTAATAAAAATTACTACAAGTGTGTGAATCAGTTCTGTACCCCTCTACCACCCCTTATTTCAGAATAAATTTCTGTCACTAGCTTACTAAGCATGTGTAGCATCTTGTGTTATGTTCTATCAAGTGTGAAGATGAGTCATATTGAGCAGAACGAACCTCTAATGTGTGACATTGAACCATAGTCATGCTAGAGGATAGTTATGCTAGAGGATCCCTTTCTGAGTATGTACATTTTAAGTAATGTGTAAACTAAATACTAGTTTTGAAAATGTATGCCATATGATGTATTTGTGTACAATTCATGCCAGCAACAGTCCATACATTTATACTTACCAGCTGATGTCCTCTTTAAAAACCAGGTGGCAAAGACTCGCTACAGGACCCAATGACCAGAGCATCACCTATATTAAGAAATCAAACACATTTTTAGCATTTGATGAACAATCCTAACATGTTTGCACAATTCTCTACTTGTCATTTCCCTAGAGTTCACATCTATTGACAATACTCCAGTCTAACTTCTATTATTTACCGTCTAAAGTGGCGGTTGATGATGTCTGCTCTGACATTGAGCCCCTCGTCCCGGAATGGCCCCTCTAGAACAGGATTATCCTCCTCATCTCTGAGGAGGTTTTGATGCGCCTGGACGCCCTGCAGCATCCCAGCCCGCTGTGCAATATTATGCAGGACACTACAGGCTACAACGATCTTAGCCACCTTCTTTGGGTTATACTGGAGGGCTCCTCCCGACCGGTCCAGGCACCTGAACCTCATCTTCAGGAGCCCGAACATCCGTTCAACCACCGCCCTGGTTCTCTTATGAGCCCTATTTGTAGCGCTCCTCAGACACATCAGTCGGGCTACGCAAGGGGGTAATAAGCCAAGGCCGGCTCATGTACCCAGAATCACCTATAAATTATGAACAGAACATAATTCAAACTGAATCCTCAAAATAGTATTTTGATTCCAATAAAAGTTTTTGTACACGATAATCCACTATCAAATTTTTGTATTTTAAAAGGATAATCTAGTTCAATCTTATTCTCTATCTTCCCATTTCAGCTAAGACATGCTACATATGCGTATTTCTCCTAAACCAAACCTTGTGTAAAATGCAAATAAATGGTTACATTGCATTCTCTATCTGAGCATTTAAGGTAAGACATGCTACATATCTGCATTGAACTAAAACTAAACATTTGCGGAAAGAGACAATGACATGGTTAAATTGCATGAGCTAATATCTTCCCATTTCAGCTAAGACATGCTACATATGCGTATTTCTCCTAAACCAAACCTTGTGTAAAATGCAAACTAAATGGTTACATTGCATTCTCTATCTGAGCATTTAAGGTAAGACATGCTACATATCTGCATTGAACTAAAACTAAACATTTGCGGAAAGAGACAATGACATGGTTAAATTGCATGAGCTAATATCTTCCCATTTCAGCTAAGACATGCTACATATGTGTATTTCTCCTAAACCAAACCTTGTGTAAAATGCAAACTAAATGGTTACATTGCATTCTCTATCTGTGCATTTAAGGTAAGACATGCTACATATCTGCATTGAACTAAAACTAAACATTTGCGGAAAGAGACAATGACATGGTTAAATTGCATGAGCTAATATCTTCCCATTTCAGCTAAGACATGCTACATATGCGTATTTCTCCTAAACCAAACCTTGTGTAAAATGCAAACTAAATGGTTACATTGCATTCTCTATCTGAGCATTTAAGGTAAGACATGCTACATATCTGCATTGAACTAAAACTAAACATTTGCGGAAAGAGACAATGACATGGTTAAATTGCATGAGCTAATATCTTCCCATTTCAGCTAAGACATGCTACATATGCGTATTTCTCCTAAACAAAACCTTGTGTAAAATGCAAACTAAATGGTTACATTGCATTCTCTATCTGAGCATTTAAGGTAAGACATGCTACATATCTGCATTGAACTAAAACTAGACATTTGCGGAAAAATAAATAAATGGTTAAATTGCATCCTATAGCTGAACATTACGCTAACATTTTAAAACTACAGTGGCAATTGTCAAACTAATTAACCATGTTGTGCACAAATACTCACCAACGAGATAACCAGGGGGCATTTGTCTTTCCTCAAACGGTCTCCACAGGGACGACTGAGCGAGGATGTGGGCATCATGACAAGCCCCTCCAAAATTCGCACACACATGCATAATCCTCATCTGTGCGTCACAAACATACTGCACGTTGAGGCTATGAAAATGTTTGCGATTTCTGAAGGGCAAGTCATCAATTGGAGCACGCAGCACAATGTGGGTACAATCTATGGCTCCCAAGACATTGGGCAATTGAGCAATATCAAAGAATTCCCGCTTCAGGCGCCTCCAATCACCATCATTTTGTGGGAATCCTATGTAATGCTTACTGATACGTACCATGGCGTCCAGAAAGTTATCAAACACCACAGAGAATGTACCTTGAGCCAGGCCATGCATGTACATTTCTCCGGATTGAAAACTCCCGGAGGCCAGGACGTAAAGACAACTTAGCATCTTACTCCTGGCGGGAACAGCAGTCCTTATTCTTATACGTGGCTCCAAATGAGGTTTAAGAAGATCATAAAGGCCAATGAGCTGTTTGCGAATGAGCCGATACTTATCATAAACCTCAAAGTCGCTCATGTTTTCCAAGGTGGGTCTCACCCTGTAGACACGAGGACCTCGAACCAGACGACCCCTTCGTCTCAGTCTGAGCCGCCGAGGCTGCCTGATTCGATCAACAGCTAGTTTGCCAATAGCAGCACCAGCAGCGTCTACCATGTCATCGTCATCCATCTTTCAAAACAGCGTAACAAGGTATGCACTTGATCTGATGTGGATCACAAGTGATGCATTGGCCATGTTGTTTGGGGGATTTATAGTACAATTAGTCCAATGGTAGTGAGTTTGTAATGATTGCTAATTGTATTCACTTGTTGGTATGTGAGCGGCGCAAATGCTTTCACAGTGGGCGTTTTTTTTTTGTTTGCTGAAATGTTGTTTTCCCCCAATGAATCTCAATGTGAAAGTGTAAAATATCACACATACAGTGCATGTTTGTAATGTTTGATCATATGCGTAATCAATATTTCTTAAACGCGATCTTAGTAACAAGCACACGTCCAGGCTAACATGAATGAAAGTGCATAGTTGTGTATAATGTGCATCGAATGTGATCGATCAATGTTGCTGCAACATTGTTTGAAAACGATAACAGTAACATCTGCCATCTGTAGTATTGTATATATAAGTGATTGCCGAGCTGTCAATATTGTATGCATCCCTTTAAAATCGCAATAATAATTCCGAACTTCCCGTCTGCCATCTGTAGTATTGTATATATAAGTGATTGCCGAGCTGTCAATATTGTATGCGTCCCTTTAAAATCGCAATAATAATTCCGAACTTCCCGTCTGCCATCTGTAGTATTGTATATATAAGTGATTGCCGAGATGTCAATATTGTATGCGTCCCTTTCAAATGGCACTAATGCTGAATAACTTCCGGCTGCCATCTGTAGTATTGTATATATAAGTGATTGCCGAGCTGTCAATATTGTATGCGTCCCTTGAAAATTCGCAATAATAATTCCGAACTTCCCGTCTGCCATCTGTAGTATTGTATATATATAAGTGATTGCCGAGCTGTCAATATTGTATGCGTCCCATTCAAATGGCACTAATACTGAATAACTTCCGGCTGTCATCTGTAGTATTATATATATAAGTGATTGCCGAGCTGTCAATATTGTATGCGTCCCTTTCAAATGGCACTAATACTGAATAACTTCCGGCTGTCATCTGTAGTATTGTATATATAAGTGATTGCCGAGCTGTCAATATTGTATGCGTCCCATTCAAATGGCACTAATACTGAATAACTTCCGGCTGTCATCTGTAGTATTATATATATAAGTGATTTGCGATCTGACAATATTTATTAATTGTCCCATTCAAATCTCCCTAATAATGCTGTTCCAAACTGTTATTTACGTATATGTTGTATTGTAGTATTGAGTGTTAAAGTTCAGAAAGGGGCGGTACAGTGGTGAATCTGTAATGTGTATGGTTGAATCTTCTAATGACGTCATCATATTATTAACCTGCCTATGTAGTTCTGAAATCCTCATTGTGTTGTTGTATTGTGCTACATTGTTATTGTGTGCTGAATAAAATCTAAATGTGTGCTTTGTGGTTGCGTGATGGGTGATGCGTGTTATGTACATATACGTATATATTGTGATTGTGTCCCACATATGCTGACTTCTATATAGCGGTCTGGCATTGTTGTTCCTTCCCATAAAGTGACATCTGTAATCTTGTGTAATGATGTTCTTCTTGTACGTAATTCCTAATGGTTTATTGTGATGGAATCATGATGTTAAAAGTACATTAAAATCCATATGTTCTGTTTTGTGATTCCTATAGAGAATGTAATGTGTTTTTCCCCCATCATTTGAATGCACATGTTTGAGTGAATGCTAAAAGTAATGTATGTGCATCCATGACTGATCATGTGTTAAGCCTATGTAGATATGCAGTTGCTGCAAGCATATGAGTTGAATAAATGAAATGCAATAATAAAGGTAAATGAGAGGTGTTTCCCATTGTGTACTGTTTGTGAATCCTGAAAAGTTTGAATTATTTTTGTGTCCGTTTAAATGTAATATTTTTTTTTTAAAAGTTTGTTACTAGTGATGTTGATTTGTAGTTGATGTAATATAAAAGTCTGAAACAATTAATGGTGTTGTGAATATTCAATAAGTAAAATCCCTAAGTCCACCATAGGGAAATAGTCATTTCTTGATCTATTTATCATAGCTGGGTCTAACGCAGAAAAGCATGTATTTTCTAGTGCTGGTATTTGGAGTTTTTAGGTCTACGCTATTTGCGTGCGTTAGGGAAATCTGTCTTTCGCGTGCACGAGCACGTCTTCCCCATACAAGTCAATGGAGGCTCCAAATTTTGGTCATTTTTTTTTTCTAAGACTGGTTTTCCTCGTAAAGTGAGTGACGTCATGAGCTTGTGTGAAAAAGTAGCTAAATCGTGTTAATTTTGTAATAAATAACTTGTTTGTGTATGTAATGTGGTGTATATTTTTTGTATGCATCGATGAGTGTATGTTTGTGATAATCTTATTAGTTATATGAGGGTCTTTTCACGTGTGTCAATGTAAGTCAATGGGAAAATGGATTTGTGTTGTTTTTTTTCTAACACCCGAGATCTCGCAACTTTTATCCTTTGTATTTTGATGAAAAATTATTAAATCTGAAAAATAAATATAGTGTAGTGTTTGTATGAGTGTAAGTGTAGTTTGTGTTATATTTGTTTTGTGATTCGTGGATGTTTATTTTGTCGGTAGATGTTAACTACTGGGTTTGAGATGTCGGTAGAGATTTGTGCGTTGGGTGATTTTTGAGTGTCGGTAAATAAGCTCTAAATATCGGAGTCCGTAAGAAACCAGCGTTAGGAGCCTCTAACGCTGGTTTTCACGGCTAACGCCAAACTCCAAATCTAGGCCAAATTTTGTACTTTAGGTTTTCTTCAAAATATTATAAATCATCTAAATCATCTACTTATTTTCTGCTTTTTAAAGAATATCTGGGTTTGTTTGTTCTTTTATTTGTTTTTGAGCCTCTCCATGGAACATTGGACAAGCAAAAATGTTTATTTTTAATGTCCCTTTAAAGGACATGCGAGCACAGGTTGTTATATGGTTTACAACTAGAAATCTCTATATACACATATGTCTAAAGTTTTTCAAGTTGTGATATTTGACAGGTATAATATATAACTGTTATCTTCACTTAAAACATCTTGATGATAAGAAATATTTGTTTAAAGGGACATGAATGTCAAAATTAAACTTTATAGATATAGTCATAGTCAAGTTTCATAGATAGAGTGTGCAATTTTAAGAGACTTCTTCATTTACTTCTATTATCAAATATACTTAGTTCTCTTGGTGTGACTTGTTGAGTAGCAGTGCACTGGTGATGATTGGTTGCTATGCAAATATGCCTCTTGCCATAGTCTCACCAAGTACGTTCAGCTACCTCAGTAGTGCATTGTTGCTCTTCAGATGATTTAAACTATGTGTTTAACCCTTTTACAACACTAAAAGGGACAGTAAATGTAAAAAATAATGTTACATATTTCTGCACATAGTGCAGAATTATGTAACATTATCTTAGTGACAGCTTTTAAAATAAATAGATTTTATAGATTTTTAGCCCTCAAAGTTGCACTTACCTGGTGTCCTCTCCAGGCTCTTCTGATCATCTCTTCTTTTTCAAAAGCGGTTCAAGGGTGCACTGTCGAATCAAAGCGCGGCCGATGACGCTATCAAACTGAATCTGGTAGCGGGACCCAGCTGCATTTAGTTCAATAGCGCGAAGTGCAGAATTATATAACATTATTTTTTACATTTACTTTCCCTTTAAACACATTATGCAAGAAATAGTGCAATAATAAAATGATCTAATACATTCAAGTATTTTCCTTTGGTACTTGTGTGTCCCTTTAAGTGTACAGCAACTCACTTTTCTCCTTTGCTGTTTCCTTATTTTCAGTTATTCATGCTTCGGTATGAAAGAGGTTAAAGCTTTTCCTCTATGATAATTACATCTTCTCCAAATTGTCTGAAATAATTCATGTTACAAACAGTTCTCGGGAAATGAGGACACTTCAGCAACTGCAACTAATAAACTGTATTTGTTTATCTAATAAACTGCCTGTGGGTTATCTGGTAGCGTTATTAATACAGTGTAAACTTTCTGATTTATTTATTGCTATTATTCATTATTAAAACTAGATCCGTTTCAAGTTGCTGAAGCTCTGCCTTGGGATACACAGCTTAAAGCAAAAAAAAAAAAAAAAAAAGAAAAAAGAAAAAGTTGACACAATTTGCATGTTATTATACAAAGAATATTATAATATTGTGTTTCCTGTGGAATTTTTTTATATCCCTTGGTGATTTAATGCTTGTAACAGAAACAACACAGATTCAATAGTATTCCCTCCGTATATGACCATATAAAACAAGGAAATGTAGGGAGAGAAAAATAAAAATCACGAAAGCTCCCGTTGGTTTGCAGATTTGGCCTTTTAAGCTTTTAGTAAGCTAAGAATATTTATAACATCAGAGCTGATACTCTCATCAAACTTCAATTTCAAGTTGTTTTGTTTTTATTTTCGGGAACAGCATATTTTGCTTTTATTAATGATCAAGTGTGTATATAAATGCAAGGAACAGAGGTATCCAGTGCTTTACAGAAGTGACGTAATCAGTTGATCAGTAACCATGGTTACTAACCTGCTCTCACCCATCAGCTGATTATTTCACCTGTGCACTGGTTCAGCTATAATGAAAACATGGCCTGTTGGGGGTACTTGAAGACCGCGGTTGAGAAACAATGGTTTACAGGACAGGGGCGCGATCCGATAAACGGCGTAGTTTGCGGCGCAAGCGAGGGAACCCGCGTCGCCCACAGTTTCAGCTCGCAACTCTAGCTATCCAATATTCAGCGCCGTCAGATGCTAAACTGGCGTAAGTAGGAAAAAACGGCGAGCAGGCAAAATGTGCGCAAATACACATTTTAGTCGTCGCAAGTACTTGCGCCAGTATTTTGTTCACGTAAAATCTCAATAAAGTGTAGTTTTATGCAAATTAGCCTACGACTAACTAACGCCAGTTCTAAGAGATGCGCCACGTAATGACGAGATTCAAAATTCATACTTAAACCCCTGCGCAGCCGCCATTTTCTTCAGTGTGTTTGGTCGGTTCTTGGAGCTACAGCACACTACAGTGAGTAGGAGAAAGTCGTTAGAGTAGAGAGAGAGGCGCATTGCATAATATTTAGTTAGGTCGGATTTGGTGGATTTGCTTAGCTTGTACATTTACTGTCACATTTTTACATATTGCACACATTTTGCATACACACATATACAAAATACACAACACTTTTTTTTCTAACACCTTACACATTTTATTTATCTTTTACAGTTTGAAAGGCTGAGTGCTTGGTTGTGATTGTGTGTGATTGAAGTGGGAGTGAGTGTGTGAGTGTGTGTAGTGTGAGGATGTCAGGGAGAGCTAGGGCTGGGGGGAGGAGGGAAGGGGAGTTGCAGGGAGAGGATTATGGACAGGAGGAGCAGCAGGGTCCCCGTCAGGGAGTGAGCGGAGTGGGGAGAGGGAGAGCCAGAAGGGAGGATGGGAGTGGGGTTGCCCCAAGGCCAGGCACACTCAGAAGAGGGATAGAGGTTGCACATGGGGATAGAAGGGGGGAGGAGGGAGAGGATAGGGAGGAACCCACACCAGGGACATCCCAGGGAGGGAGCCAGGCGGCCCAGGACGAGGAGCGTATGAGGTGTCCTAACTTCACATTTGCAGAAAACCTCGCTCTAGTCCAGGCTGTCCTGGAGAACCATACTGCCCTCTTTGGACAAGAGAAGGGCAAAGGAGTTGCCCGTAGGCGTAAAGATGCCTGGCAGAAGGTGGTGGAGGCCGTTAATGGTGTGTCCTAGCAGAGGAGGAATGTGGATGGCCTAAAGAAGAGGTGGAATGACTGTAAGAGGAGAGTTAAGGAGAAGATGGGCCAGGAAGCAATGTCCCAGAGGGCAACAGGAGGTGGGCCTCACTATGAGGCGGAATACAACGAGTGGCAGGAGCTGATTCGTAGGTCCCTGAGCGTCACAGCAGTCCGTGGACTTCCAGGGGCTCGTGACTCAGGGATTGCAACATCAGCGCAGCATGCTGGTGAGTAACATCCCACACACCAGTATTATATGTATTTGAGTTATAACATCCTATATTGTCACACATTCATGTACACAATGAGGAGCATGGTATTTTGCCTACTAACAACAAAATCTACAATGAGATTTAACATTAAAGGGACATGAAACCAAATAATTTTAGTTCATTATTCAGATAGAGAATGCAGTTTTCAACAACATCCCAATTTACTTCTATTATCTATTTTTCATCATTAGTTTCATAATCTTAGTTTATTAAATATCAATGCACATGGGTGAGGCAATCACACGAGGCATTGATGTGCAGCCACCAATCATCAGCTTATGAGCCTATCTAGAAATGCTTTTCAGCTAAGAATATCAAGAGAATGAAGCAAATTAGGTAATGGAAGTAAATTACAAAGTTGTTTAAAATTGCATGCTCGTCTAGCTGAATCATGAAAGAATAAAAATGGGTTGCATGTACATTTAATGCTACTTAACACATTGAAATTCATGATATGAGGTGGAATAGTGAAATACTAACATGTCTCAGAGTAACACAGGCCACAAGCCACATGTAGAGTTTTCAGTAAATGGACACTATAGTCATCACAACCATAGTGTCACTTAAAGAACACATTTTCTCCATCACTGACATGTACACAGAACTATTGTATGAAGCACATACATGTATACTTTGCATATTAAAAACCATCATATCACAAATCTCAATGTGCACATGCATGTTATAGAGTTTGACATGAGAATGTGGATAGGCCCTAGCATGTACATTGTATGCCCACATGGATATATATCTGACTGTACTAATCCCTCTCATCATTTGACTCCTCCACAGAACCTCCAGTTACCAGGGTGCCAACGCCCATGCATCCCCCTCCAACACCGGAACAAAGTATTTCTTCACCTCGACCACCGGTCCGGAGAGTCCAGCAGGAGTATGCCAGGCATGACCTGGGTTGGACTGCCTCAATTGAGAATCCCAATGTTATGCCGCCAGCATTACAGGAGGATACCTGGCAGGAGCCCTGGCCGGAGGACTATTCCTTTGGCTTGGAGGGGGAGCCAAGCCAGCCCTGAAGGGTAGATGTCTTTACCCCCCCAAGAGTATCATGCCACTCAGGGATTCTACCAGCAGGCTGAGTGGATGCACACCAGCAGGCAATGGGACTATCAGTCCATCCGGACATCTGCACCATCGGCAGCAGTTGGAAGAGCTCCACCAGCTGAAATTCCGGGGCCTGCACCCCCAGCTGAGATTCCTCGCCCTGCACCCCCAGCTGAGATTCCTCGCCCTGCATGCACCCCCAGCTGAGATTCCTCGCCCTGCACCCCCAGCTGAGATTCCTCGCCCTGCACCCCCAGCTGAGATTCCGGGGCCTGCACCCCCAGCTGAGATTACACAGCCTGCACCCCCAGCTGAGATTACACAGCCTGCGTCACCAGCTGAGGATCGTGAAATGGAACCGGTGCCTATAGTCCCTGCTGGGGAAGAGCCCATGGATCCACTGACTTCCGCCATGGGCGAAGAATACATTTCCCTACAGAGGAGGCAAACATTGACCTGCGAGAGTCTCATGTCAACCTGCGAGAGAATGCAGAGGGACCAACGCAGGTTCTATAGGAGCCAACAGACATTACAACAGCGTTCCATTGAGCTGCAAAGGGACATGGCAGCATCTCTAACTGCTATGGTACAAAACCAATCGCAAATGCTGAGAGTAATTTCTGACATGCAAATCCAGAGTGACAACAGATGGAGGGAACAGAACCAACTGTTGGGTGTGTTGGTGGAGCATTTCACCCACCAGCAGGACATCGCCTCAAGCATCTCATCTGTGACCAGCACTCCTGCAGGATCCACTGGATCCACACAACCCAGGAGAGGCAGGAGACCCACTCCAGGCCCCTCAGCCCCCTCATCTAAGAGGCCTAAAAGAAAATAAATCTTGTTATATTTCATCCTAAATATTGTCCTCTGTTATTTACCATATAATTGTCATCCACATCCATGTGAGGTGTGTTTTAGTACAGTAATATTGTTAAAACATATAATAATACCTGTGTTGAAATGAGCCAAAAAGGTATTATTATCATGTTTCTGACATATTCCTGTTCGATAAACCACATCACATAGTTGTGTATGAACGGTACATATAGTAATATTCACTTCTAAGATGTAAATCAAGGTTTCTCACATCCAATATAAATTGACACGTAGGTATATATAACTAATAATGTATTTACAGAAGGTATGAACATAAGGTATAAATATCCATTATCCTCATTCTTAATGATAGTCAATAAATCATAGTGAACTAAACATGAATGAAACAAATGAGAAATATACAGTAATTAGGGTTGTTAAAGGGACATGAAAGCAAAATGTTTTCTTTCATGATTTGTAAAGAGCATACAATTATAAACAACTTTCTAATTTTCTTCTATTATTTATTTTGCTTCATTCTATTGATATTCTTTGCTGAAAAGCATATCTAGATATGCTTGGTAGCTGCTGATTAGTAGCTGGATATAGATGCTTCCTGTGATTGGTTCACTGTGTGCATTGCTATGTCTTCATTAAAGTATATCTAAAGAATAAATCAAAATAGGTAATAGAAGTAAATTGGAAGGTTTTTTAAAATTATATTCTCTATCCTTAATCATGAAAGAAAATGTTTGGGTATAGTGTCCCTTTAAGGGAAGGGGGTTGGGATGTAGTAGTTTCACTTGCATGCAGTGGAAATCCGAAGTGTGTAATTCTGCAAGACATGATATATACACATGCAATGGTTGGTGAGGTACTGTCAAACATCATGATACATGTGAATGTTACGGTTTACTGTACTTATGAATAAGTAACTTACAGGTGAAGAATTCTGGGATGACATAATCCCTCACTTCATTCCCCCTCAGTGTCCCCCTGTCCACATCCTCAGGTACAGGAACCAGCTGCTGCTGCTGCTCTGGGTCAATGTCCCCCAACAAACGTGTGTCCACAGCAATGTTGTGTAGAATACAGCAAGCATTGACAATGGAACACACTTTGTTGGGGTTATACTGTAGTGCTCCACCTGTAACATCCAGACACCTGAACCTGGTTTTTAATAGGCCAAAGCTCCTCTCAATGTCATTCCTTGTTCTTATGTGTGCCTCCTGGTACCTGAGTTGTGGCTCTGTAATGGGGTGCACCAAGGGGGTTAATAGCCATGGTCTGCAGCCATACCCTGCGTCACCTGTCATGTAACATATGTATTTGGATTACTACAGGTACATCATGTGCTTTAAAGGGACATAACATGAATTTCATATAAAATATAGATTTAATAAAAACATTAGATTTGTGCATTATAAGCAATCTAATTTTATGCCAGTATTAGTCTAGACCAAAAATCTATTTTAAAGGACCAGTCAACACAGTAGATTTTCATTATCAAAAAATGCAACATAACAAGACAATGCAATAGCACTTAGTCTAAAATCAAAGTTATTTTTTATGACAATTTAAAAAGTTTTGTATTTTGAAACTCCCCCTGTACCATGTGACATCCATCAGCCATTCACAAATGCATACACACTTATTCTTGCACATGCTCAGTAGGAGCTGGTGACTCAAAAATATAAAAGATACAAATACTGTGCACATTTTGTTAATGGAAGTAATTTGGAGAGTTGATTAAAATTAAAAGTCCTATCTGAATAATGAAAGTGCAATTTATACTAGACTGTCCCTTTAATAAGAACCTGCAATTTTTATCAGCTTTATAATTTACTTCTATTAGATCATTTTCTCCATTCTATAGATAACTTTTGCTTACAAGCATAGTAGATATGCTCATTAGCTGCTGATTGGTGGCTGCACATAGAAGCCTCATATGATTGGCTCATCTATGTGCACTGCTATTTTTTCAAAAAAAGATATCTAAAGAATAAATAAAATGAGATAATAGAAGTGAATTGTAATGCTGTTTAACATTGTATTCTCTATCTGAAACATGAGATTATAATTTGTGTTTAGTGTCCCTTTAGTAGAAATATACAGACAGAATTAAGGTACTCACCAAGCAGCCATCCTCCAGAGAGTGTTCCATTTTCAAACATATTGAATAAGGAGGTCTGGCGCAGGATGTAGGAATCATGTGCACTCCCTGGGAAGCCTGCATACACATGTAAGAATTTCAGATTGGTATCGCAGACCATCTGGCAATTCAATGAGTGAAACCCTTTCCTGTTAATATAGAGGATTGTCTCCTCATGTGGGGCCATGATACGCACATGTGTGCAATCAATTGCCCCCATGACATTGGGAATACCCCCCAGTCGATAGAAGCCTTGTTTAAGACGGTTCCATTCCTGGGGGGTATGGGGGAAATGAATGTATCATTGTGTCTGGTTATCTAGAGCAGTCAAAACCTCCCCTAGAATCCTGGAGAAGGTAGACTGCGCTAGGCCAGACACAAGCCCCTCTGTTGACTGGTATGAGCCGGTTGCCAGGAAGTGTACAACACACAACAGCTTCTGCATACCAGTCAGAGCTTGGTTCCTATACGCTTGAGGGTCAATATCATCCTTCAAGACCTCATATAGGTTAATGAGGCTTGCAGAAGTCAAGCGATACTTTTCCCTGACCTCCACTTCTGTCATCCCAAACAGGGTGACCCTAACCCTGTGTACCCTTGGTGCTCTTCCTCTCTGCTGATGCCTTCGTCTTATAGGCCCTGCTGGCCTATGGCCAGCTGCAGCAACAGCAGCATGGGGAGCACCAGGAACAGGGACAACAGCAGGAGGAGCAGGGAGGGCAGCAGCAGCAGCTGTAGCAGGGACAGCTACAGCACCATGACCAGGGACCTCAGCAGCAGGGATACCATCCAAAACAGGGGCTTGTAGGGGTTCCAGCACCCCTTGTGCCCCACGACACAGGTGAGAGGTTGTGCTGTTTGTGATTGGTTTGACACACTTGCAGGGGCAGGAATAATAAATGCTTTTAAGAGGTTAACTATTTGTGATCAAGCTGCTGCTATGTATATTGTTAAGCATGCATTTGTTAGGCCTTCAGAGAGTTACGTTGGTTTCTAAGTCAGTGCAAGGGTTCCTGCGCCTTCAATTTGTGGCGAGCTGAGAATGGAGTAGATTTTCTGAAATCTGCGCGCGTAAGTCCTTACGCCGTATATTGGATAGCAAATTGCGCGTGTTTTGTATGTCAGTCTATGGGCCAAAAAACTACGGGCGACGCCAGAAATCTACGCGCGTAACTTCTAGCTTACGCCGTAAATAGGATACCAAACCAACTTTTGCGGGCGACGATTTTTATCGGATCTACCCCCAGGTATGTATGCTAAATTACACGTAAAGATCCATAAGAACAACTCATAAAAAAAAAGTGCAACTCATAACTCACAAATCAGCAGACTAGAAACACTATTTCGATTGTCACATTCAAATCGAATATCACATTCAAATCGAATGTCACATTCACATTCGAATCGAATATCACATTCGAATTTAAATATTTCATTTATTAAACACAGTTGCAAACTAGAAATACTATTTTGAATTTGAATGTGACATTCAAATTCGAATATTACATTTAAAACACAGTTATAGACTAAAAATACTATTTCAAATTTGAATGTCACATTCAAATTCGAATATTACATTTAGAAATTGAATGAATACATAGCTAAACATTCTATTATTCGAACAAATATTCTCGAATTTTATTGGAAAATTCAAAAACGAAAATTCGAAAATAGAATGTTAGAATGTTATATAAACATTCAAAATTCGATTTGAACAAACGAATGTATCAAAATTCATTTTAAATTTCGAATTTTTAGAAACATTCGCCCATCCCTATTAAAGGGCCATTACAGTGAAAATAAATGACATGTTGTAATTTATTAGAGCATGTAATTTTACTAGCGACAATGCAGGTCTATATGTTTAGCCCCCGCAAAAGGGTTAAACACATAGTTAAAGTACCATTTTGGTGTTGTAAAAAAAAAAAAGAACTCTCGTGTGCTAACCTGACAAGTTTAAAACCTACAGCACTAAACCCAAAGGCCTAGAGTATAAGTGGAGTGCAATATTGCGCTTTCATGAGCATAATATTTGCGCTCCACTCAGTAATACCAGCGCATGCAAATGTGCACTGGTATTACAAGTTAGGCGTATTGCGACTGGACCTTTAGCAATTTACGCAGCGTTGGGCAGCAAAATAAAAATATATATGCATATGAATATATACATTTATATTTATGTGTTTATATGTGCATATACACATAGTAACATATAAAAATATATGTATATAAGCATATACATTTATATTTACAGTAAAAATACAGCCCCCTATTCAACTATATGTAAAGGGACTTTCAGTGTCTTTTTTTTTTTTTTTCAAACACCCCACATCCCCTCACTTTAACCCCTTATAACTGCTTTGTGAAGATTTTTAAAAAAATAACTGTCCTCTTTATTTTGGGGGGGCCATTGGGGCACATTTTTTTATTTAACCAGATGTCTGACCTATGGTTAACTGCGGTAAGTGCAAAGTGAAGTCGCCAACTCGCAGGAGCATTAACCAGCCACTTGTAATGGCTGGTTATTTAATGTGCACCTGTAAACAGGCAAATTTGCTCCTTTTTTGGCGCATTTGTTAAAATAGTGATCCAATCCTAATCCAGCCCAAAGTGAACTATAAATATTTTACATTCCAATGTTCTTCACGTAGAAGAACATGTTTTTTTATTTTTAAATATTTCTTTATATATATATATATATATATATATATATATATATATATATATAATGTTTTTGTAATATATATATATATATCACACAAAAATAGGAAGGCACTCACAGGGTCTTGCGTCAGAATAATCTATTTAATAGTTGACGTTTTGGGGGCTACCCCGTTTTCAAAACAAGTGATAAGTACAAAGCAAACTCACCCTTTTTATATGTTAACACCTTCCACCATTGCAGCGTTCCTGGTGGTGTCCCTGAAGTTATCGACGTCACGTGACCAGCGCGTCACAATCTTCGTAACCATGTTAACTGGGTGCCTCACCAGGAGTGTCTGTGTAACACATTTAAAAACAAAGTGGACATGTAGGACCAAATCCACAAAAAAGCAAGAAAGTACATTGTAACTTGCAAGGTATGGCTGACTAGTATAGACTATGTCTAGCTGGCTAAATTAATAGCGACAATTTCTTTATATATTGTAGACAGAAGCGACACTGCTAGATGTCTAGTAACCATTAGGTGTTACGCTAAGCTAATTGTCATACCATTATAAAATCTGAGATTCTATGAGCTTTTATCATAGATGCTTGCCACTATATTTTAAATACATCAAAGGGGCTAAAGACGCTGGATAATAAAATCAGGTCTAGGTCTAACAATTTAAACTCTCATATCTGAATAGACAGAATGGTAAGTGGAACATAAGGAAAGCATTCTAAATAAGTATGTTATAAAGTCTGTTAAATACATGACAGCAAACCTATATTTTATGGCCATGTAATGCTGCATCAGGAGGATAAGCCTAGATCTATGCATTTGTATATATTGAATTCAAAGGCAGCAATGCCAATCCAGGTGCACATTCAGCCCCCAAGGGGCCATAGTTCCTAAGGTATAGATCCATCTGGACTCTCTCTGAAGCAGAATATTGGTCACCTCCTCTTGGCAATGGTGGAATGTGGTCTATTATGATATACAGGTCCGAAACCCTATGATTAGCCTCAGCGAAGTTTCTGGAAACTGGCTGGTCAGAAGATCCTTTGTAAATCACTGCTCTAATAGCAGAGCGGTGATTGGCCATCCTTGTTCTAAGATCACCCACTGTATTTCTGAATTAGAACATGACACACACACACAATAAAGTAGAAAGACTATGAAATTAGTAGTACAGGTAACTCTGTGTTTTATAGAAAACTTTTTAGTGGAGTAGGGGTGGCAAAACTTGTTTCCAGTAGTCAAACCCCAACAGGTCGTGCAGCCTAAGCAAGTGTTAGACCTAGACCTGATTTTATTATCAAGCGTCTTTAGCCCCTTTGATGTATTTAAAATATAGTGGCTAGCATGTATGATAGAAGCTCATAGAATCTCTGATTTATAATGGTATGACAACTAGCTACTAGACATCTAGCAGTGCCGCTTCTGTCTAGAATATATAAAGAAATTGTCGCTATTGATTTAGCCAGCTAGACATAGTCTATACTAGTCAGCCATACCTTGCAAGTTACAATGTACATTCTTGCTTTTTTGTGGATCCTGCTCCTACATGTTCACTTTGTTTTTAATTTAATACAGACGCTCCTGGTGAGGCGTTACCATGGTTACAAAGATTGTGACGCGCTGGTCACATGACGTCGGTAACTTCCGGGACACCGCCAGGAACACCGCAATGGTGGAGGGTGCTAACAGATAAAAAGGGTGAGTTTGTTTGGTACTTATCACTTGTTGTAAAAACGGGGGAGACCCCGAAACGTCAACTATTAAATAGATTATTCTGATGCAAGACCCTGTGAGTGCCTTCCTATATTTGTATGCTGTATATCACTTTGAAGTGCACCTAGGGTGACTCAGGCTTTGCTTGCCTCATCTATGTTATCAGGAGTGCTTTTAACTCTCTGGACTTTTATATATATATATATTGTTTGAAAGTATATAAACAGCGCTGTATACAGCAGATATAAACTTGAAATACACAATGTATATTAAAAAAACACTTTATTTTACTGACAGATCATGTCTTGAAATCTTGAAACATTTTACAAAATATGAAAATATTTTTAACCAATACCTAGTCACAAAGCAATTGTATCAACAATGCTGTCGTGTATAGTTGTAACTTTAATCTTAACACATTTGCTTGCAAAACGCCTATTAGCGTATTTGTGAAAAAATTACTGTTATATAAGGTAAAACGGAGCACTGATGTCTCCGCAATCACACAGTTTGTGAATTCACAACATAAACATATGTGGTATTAAAACACAAAACATTTAAAACCCTATAATAGTCTGGGAAATATAGAGCGAAAGAAACTGCAAACACTTGCCTGGCCAGACTCTGTGTATACGTTACCCCTACACGTTTCAGGATCATGCCCCTTCCTCAGGTGTTTTTTATATACAGTTGGTATTTCAAATTTATATCTGTTTATATACTTTCAAACAACCTTTTTCTTTTCTGAAAACAGCTTCAGTTCAGCAAAAATCAAGGAATAAGATACTAAGCATATATAAGTGGCATAAAAAATCGATATTTAAAAATTGATTTTGACTAAGTAAGCAACTATTTTTCAGAGTGTGGCGCTCTCCCTTTTAATCTAAATAGATATATACTAGTCCTAAAGCCCGTTCACACGGGCCATTTTTTGCAGTACAGAGGTCCCACCTCTTGCTCTCTCTCTCCCTCTCTTTTGCGCTCTCCCCCCTCTCTTTTGCTCTCTCTCACCCCTCTCTTTTGTGCTCTCTCTCCCCTCTCTTTTGTGCTCTCTCCCCCTCTCTTTTGCGTTCTCTCTCGCTCCACCTCTCTTTTGCTCTCTCTCTCCCCCCTCTCTTTTGCTCCCTCTCTCTTCCCCTCTCTTTTGCTTTCTCTCCCCCTCTCTTTTGCTCTCTCTCCCCCTCTCTTTTGCGCTCTCTCTCCCCCCTCTCTTTTACGCTCTCTCTCTCCCCCCTCTCTTTTGCGTTCTCTCTTTTGCGCTCTCTCCCCCCTCTTTTACGCTCTCTCTCTCCCCCTCTTTTGCACTCTCTCTCTCCCCCTCTCTTTTGTGCTCTCTCTCCCCCCTACCCTCTTTTGCACTCTCTCTCCCCTCTCTCTTTTGCTCCCTCTCTCCCCCACTCTTTTGCTTTCTCTCCCCCCTCTCTTTTGCTCTCTCTCCCCCTCTCTTTTGCGCTCTCTCTCCCCCTCTCTTTTACGCTCTCTCAACCCCCTCTCTTTTGCGTTCTCTCTCTCTTTTGTGTTCTCTCTTTTGTGCTCTCTCTCGCCCCCCTCTTTTGCGTGCTCTCTCTCCCCCTCTCTTTTGCTCTCTCTCACACCCTCTCTCTTTTGCGCTCTCTCTCTCTCTCCCCCTCTCTTTTGCTCTCTTTCCCCCTCTTTTGCTGTCTCTCTCCCTCTCTTTTGCTCTCTCTCTCTCCCCCTCTTTTGTTCTCTCTCTCCCTCTCTTTTGCTCTCTCTCTTCCCCCTCTCGTTTGCTCTCTCTCCTCTTGTTTGCTCTCTCTCTCCTCTCTTTTGCTGTCTCTCTCCCTCTCTTTTGCTCTCTCTCTCCCTCTGTTTTGCGCTCTCCCCCCCTCTCTTTCGCGCTCTATCCCCTTTCTTTTGTGCTCTCTCCCCCTCTCTTTTGCGCTCTCTCCCCCTCTCTTTTGCGCTCTCTTCCCCCTCTCTTTTGTGCTCTTTCCCCCCTCTCTTTTGTGCTCTCTCCCCCTCTATTTTGCGCTCTCTCTCCCCCCTCTCTTTTGCGCTCTCTCCCCCTCTCTTTTGTGCTCTCTCCCACTCTCTTTTGCACTCTTTCACCCTCTCTTTTGTGCTCACTCCCCCCTCTTTTGCACTCTCTCCCC
The DNA here is from genome assembly GCF_027579735.1 of Bombina bombina. Classification (NCBI taxonomy): domain Eukaryota; kingdom Metazoa; phylum Chordata; class Amphibia; order Anura; family Bombinatoridae; genus Bombina; species Bombina bombina. The sequence goes on from NC_069499.1 coordinate 964,753,969, forward strand.
CCTTTCTTTTGCGCTCTCTCTCCCCCTCTCTTTGCACACTCTCCCCCTCTCTTTTACGCACTCTCCCCCCTCTCTTTTGCGCTCTCTCCCCCTCTCTTTTGCGCTCTCTCCCCCCCTCTCTTTTGCGCTCTCTCCCCCCTCTCTTTTGCGCTCTCTCCCCCCTCTCTTTTGCGCTCTCTCCCCCTCTCTCTTTTGCTGTCTCTCTCCCTCCTCTCTTTTGCTGTCTCTCTCCCTCCTCTCTTTTGCTGTCTCTCTCCCCCTCTCTCTTTTGCTGTCTCTCTCCCCCTCTCTCTTTTGCTGTCTCTCTCCCCCTCTCTCATTTGCTGTCTCTCTCTCCCTCTCTCTATCCCCCCTCTTCTGCTCTCTCTATCCCCCCTCTTTAGAGCTCTCTGTCTCTCGGCGTCTGGCCCTGCCCACGTCACGACCGACCCTGCCTGCGTCACGCCCATCCATATATATTTCAAGCGATGGTGTAAGTGCACTCTCACCAACTTCTACAGCTTGTCAGGGTGCTGTGAGATAGTAGATAAAATGTAGCAAAGAAGCACTCACTGAACGATTCCAACTGTGAAAACAGACTTTAATTCAAACGAGTGACGTTTCGGGACAGTAACAGTCCCTTCCTCTGACAAGTTAGCAATGTGAAAAAGCAGGCCTTAAATAGGCTCCAAAATTACCCTCCCCACGAGTGTGACCAATCATGGTCAAGATTACAAAACCTATCTTACCCAGTGACCAATAGTAATCAATAATGCAATAATACAAAACAAGTGTAACTAGTGAATTAAAACATAAGACCCCGTGTTGCTAATAGAATGGGGGGAATAATCTCAGTCCAACCATATACACAAGGCAGCTAAATAGCTTTAAAATTGTAAACAAAGTGAGAAAAGGGAACAAAAATAAGGGGATCGTAATCTAACCAATCGTTGTAGTCCCAGCCATAGAGATCGTAATTCCACCAATGGGCAATCATCTAGCCTATGGGAATCATAATAGCACCAATCATCGGCCATATGACACTCAGTGTCCGATGCGTCATAGCTATATGCTTTCCAGTTACGCCCACCTGTCACTGGCGATGCCTGTTTATATATAGCAACAAGGGAAAAACCGATCGCTGTTTGTCAGTCATAGACAAATACAGCACTGGGACCGCCCTTAGTTACACAGCATGAGATCAAGTAATATAGCTGATTCCATACCGAATTAATGTTAGTGTTACCCTCTTAGACACCTAAGGAATACCACAGCGAACCCAGTGCTGTCTAAAAAAATGACGAAAACTAACCTATCAGCGGTGTGTCCACACCCCCGTGGGCGTGACAAAACATCGGTAGATACTGCCTGTATCTATATGTCAGCTTAAAAATGTGCTCACCTAATAGGATCATACCCTTTATCACTCATCTGTAGAGGGCAAGTGATATCTCTCTTAAATCACTCACATTGACCGACAGTGACAAACATGGTTGTCAAAAAAGATGACGAAAACTAACCTATCAGCGGTACGTCCACACCCCCGTGGGCGTGACAAAACATAGATACTGCCTGTATCTATATGTCAACTTAAAAATGTGCTCACCTAATACGATCATACCCTTATCACTCATCTGCAAATGACAAGCGATATCTATCTTAAATCACACACATTAACCGACAGTGACGAACATGACTATATTAATGTAACCTTACTAGTAAGTGTTTGTTTTTTGTTTCTCCTAACAGCAAAAAAATGTGATCCATATCTATTATTTTTTTTTTTTTTTTTTTTTTTTTTTTTTATATATATATAAGAAGAAGGTAAGTCCCACCAGGGGGAGGAAAGATAGGAGACCCGGAGACAGGAAACTTGATGCAAAAAGTATCTTTATTCAGCCAGATTGCCAAATAACAGGTGCAGGTTGCTTCATCAGAGGCTTAAGAGTCTAGGTAAGTCAAGACCTATATAGGGGCCAGCAGCCAATCAACAAATAGACTATGTAAATTGCAATAAGCCAATAGTAAATTAATGGCAGTTTGTGAAAGGGTGTCGGCTCCTACATAGGTCTCGCAAGAAACAATACTCATATCTAGCAATAAACACAATAACATATCTTAACAATAGAAACAAGGATAAAATAATAAACAATGTACATTTTCAAAAGAACAAATAATTTTAGGACAAATTTGTTTTTGCTTTGGAAAAATAAATGTAAAAGTGAACAAATAATATACAAAAAATTAAATGAATATATTGTTTTAAAAAAATGAAATGTTTTTTTGAAAATAAAAAACATACATAGTTGCTTAAAATAAAAACCCAGATAAATGTTATAACATAATTAATAATAAATAATAATCATTGCAAAGAATTGTCCCATGGTAGTATGGTAAGGATTATTGTTGGTGTCCAAAACAGTGGCTAACATTACTGCTATCAGGCAATATGCACTAGTGGATTAAGGAATTGCCATGTCTATAGTCAAGGATTATTCTGTGTAGTAAAATCTGGTTTAGAAAGTTACATAACCAAGCCAATAACCTTGATAAAGGACACTTGATAACAGTGGTGTTGTGCAATGTTGCTGCTGTGAATCAACATCACACTTCAGCTGTCAATTAAAAATACATTAGGACCGTGACCAAAACTGTGGTGGCATTGCACAACTACCTAAAACTTTACATACTAAGACAATCACATATCCTAAAAATATTATTGTTTCTTCCCACAGATGACTAACTTTTTTTTTTTTTTTAAAGTTTTTATTGAGGATATACATTTTTAACATACAGCTTTACATAAACATGAAGATAAACAGAGTTCGTATTGAACAAAGCATGAAAGGAGTATTCTTATGCATAGGGTTCTAATCATACTATCAGTGGTTGAGATTAGAAGTGTCTCCTTGTGTGGAAATCCTCGTTTTTACAGAGGTCACCTTATGTATACACAATGAACATTTAAAGGAAATACAGAGGTATATCATCAGTCTACAAAGGTGTATTCCTGAAAGAAACAGGCCAGTCAAAAGAAGTAAAGAATTAGCATGGTATTACTCAGTGTATCATAGTTCAGGCTCCAAGTGGGGCAGGGAGCTCCTCGACCCCTCTCCACTTGTAAACTGGTAGGTAGAGCTTCGGGCTACTGTAGTAGCTCCTAGACAGGGGAGGTGGTAGGGAATAAGTATAAAGATTATAGGCGAGGGTGTCTGAAGGGGGGGTGTTCCGGTCTCACTGTACTCTCTCTAGTGTCTAGGTTCCAGTATTAGGGGTCGGTCGGGCCAGCATAGACTCCCAAGGTTCCCAGATTGCGCAATAATTGCTCAGTTGCCTTCTCTCTCTAGCAACATAGTTTTCCATGTTTTTAAGGTAGTTCACGTTCTCAATTACACTTTGTAGCCTAGGGGGCTGGCTCTTTTTCCAATTTCTGGCTATAAGCAGTTTAGCAGAAACAAGAACATAGATCAAGAGGTTTTGCTTGGCTTTAGGAAGCTTGTCTATGTCCAAATGCAAGATAGCTAGGGCTGGGTTCAGGGCTTGGGTTAGCTTCAATTCTGCACATAGTCTACCTACTTTCTGCCAGTAGGTCGTTAGCTTGGGGCAGGTCCACCAAACATGGATGGGGGAGCCCAGCTCCCTGCACTCCCTCTAGCACAGCTGCGAATGTTCTGGGAAAAGTCTCCCTAGTTTCGTGGGTACTAAGTGCCATCTGGTTATTACCTTAAAGTATAGTTCGTAGAGAGTAATACAATGGGTCGCCCTCTTCGTTAGTCTAATGGCCTTGTCCCAGGTTTCTGCCGAGAATGTAACTTGTAACTCTTCCTCCCATGCCTTCATGTGGACTGTTTTTGGCGTAACCCCTTCTTCCAGAAGGCAGTGATAATGTACTGAGAGAGGTTTGTGTAGTTGGGTATTTGTTGTCCACCGCGCTTCCCAAATGGTCAGGTCTCTCAACGTGTCATCTAAAAAACCCCAGGATCTCATTAGAGTACGGAGTCTCAATAAGTCGAATTGGTGTCTAGGGGACAGTGTGGGAAGGTCCATCATGTCTCTATGTGGTCGTATCTGTACGTTGCTGTAAAAGTCTCTCACAGAGTTTATTCCCGTAGCATCCCATGAGCTGAGATTTGAGTCGAGTAGTCCTATCAAGAGGCCTCTTATTGGGTGTATTGGTGAGGGATGCGGAGCCACCAATTTATTGTGTCTCAGTTTAGTCCAAGCATCTCGACACCCCTTCACAATATTGTTCGCGACGTGAATTTTGGTTTGCCAATGTTGAGGTAACCAAAGAAGATCCTCTAGATGGATGTATGCAGGAAGCGAAGCTTGCTCCAGCTCCCTCCATCTCGTTGGCGGGAACAGATGACTAACTTTAATGTGATATAATATAAAGGATATGTATAGATATGAACATAAATAAGTCAAGGAGGAAGAGAACTATTCTAACAATTCTGTTAGGGATCAATTCAGAACACTCTAGAGATTGTATTTAAGGTCTAAGCATGATCTAGACAACCAAAGAAACCTGTGGAGTAAAATATATATATATATATACACACACAGGTATATACACATATATATGATTGCATATATACAGTATATACCGTACGTTATAGCCCTACCCAGTCAAATACCTTGTCATATACCATATACTTTTAACCCTTATAAAAAATATATTTATATGAAATATTTTAATCAGAAACTGTATATATGAGTGTAATAGTTTATTTTAATGTATTTATGTTGTATTTCGTGAACTTTTTTTTAAACCTTACACTATACAAAGTCTTTACTTGCGCTATTCCACTGAGTGCAAATTTTGTTTTCTCTCAAGCGCACCCATTGACTTTCAACTTGTAATATGCACGTATGTTAGTGCGGTTGGAATATTGCTTATCACGAAACGCGCTAAGGGTTGTTAGTAATAAAAATACATATTCTAACAAATTTGAGCAGGTCATTTTGCTATAATGATTCTTTAATGCCAGGGTTTGATTTATTTTTAATTAAAAAAACTAAAAATTCAAGGCGTAAACTCTTCAATCACCCAGGAGTTTTTTTTAAACAGAATCTTAATAGAAATTCAGAGCTCTGTGGTTCTCCTCCCAGTTTCCTTCCTTTTGAATCCATGAACAAAAACTAGAGCATTGATATAAGTTTTAACCAATTAATTTCCTAAATAAATGTGTGTATGATAAATATGACTAAGTTGCATGTATCTCAATGTAACATAAAGGGTTGGTTAAAAATAAAATCCTTTTGTTAAAGTACTATATCACAGAAAAAAACTACTGGCTGCAACATCACAACTCAAACAGATTTGTACATGCCGTCACACAATGATATGCAAGTTAAGCTCCATTATAATAAATTGAGTCACATTTAACTTTAACTAGTACATAGAATGAGTTCCACTGAGACACCTACCAGTGACACAAAAATGTCATTCAGATGAAAAAACTGCAAGTTTACAGTAGTGGTGATTATGAATTCTGTATGCTGGGCAGTGGTGTAGGTGAAAAAATAGTGACCAAGCATCTACAACACCCTGGAACCCCTAAGACTAGCACCTGTAGACACCTGTTTTTTTCTCTCATTCCAGTGAGACTGCTTTGCCCTAACAAACCAGACATGTAAATATTTTACAATTCACTGTTTTCTAGCTACAGCCCTAACTACCATCCTATGTTTCTATTTTCTGTTTATCTCAGAAACACCCAGACACAAATATGTTCATGTGTTCTAACTGTGCTTAAGTGGGCTCATACTTACAATGCTCCATTCTTCAAACTTGTATACTATTGGAGTTCCTGTTACATTCGCTACCTCAGCTTTTGCATTAGTCCCCAACTGCTGCTAAATAAACTTTTCATTTTTTAGCATTTCCTGACCTGGACTGGCAATTGGGCACACCAGGCAAATTTCCCATAGGCAGAGGCGTAACTAGAAACCACAGGGCCCAGGTGCAAGAATCTAAGAAGGCCCCCCCCCAAAAAAAACATGTCTGTAAAAGGAGGTACCTGTGCCCACAGTCTGTGAGATGGTCTGACCCCCTATTACTGTATATAGTGACACTGCTTAACCCACCAGTACTGTATATAGTGAGTCAGTGACACAGTCTGTAATCTGCCGATGAGATGGCTGGCCTGACCCTACCTGCCCCAGTACTTTATAAAGTGACCACAGTAGTCTGTGATATGGTCCAGCCCCCCTGTACTGTATATAGTGGTACTGTATAGTGACACTGTTTATCCCCCGCCTCCCCATGCTGTAGTAACAAGGTCTGTAATTTGCTGGTTCCACAAACATACACACACACATACATGCATAAATACACACACAGTCACATACATACACACATACACATACATGCATAAATACACACACAGTCACATACATACACACATACATGCATAAATACACACACAGTCAGATACACACACACACATACATGCATAAATACACACACATACACACATACACACACACACATATGCATAAATAAACACAGTCACATACATACACACATACACACACACACATACATGCATAAATAGACACACAGTCACACACACACACACACACACACACACACACACATATGCATAAATACACACACAGTCACATACATACACACATATACATGCATAAATACACACACAGTCACATACATACACACACACATAAACACCAATGGGTAAAACAGAAACACTAACCCCTGTAGTCAGAGACACTAGTGAAGCACCATGTCACACTCACATGATATCAGTGCAAGCAGTGGCAGGTCAACGTTTTTTATTGTAATTTTTTTTTTTTTAAGCTGGGCCCCCACCCTTGGGGGCCCATTCGCAATTGCGACCTTTGCACCCCCTGTAGTTTTGCCCCTGCCCATAGGCTGGCCAGTTAGCTTAGCCCTGCCCATTAGTCAGTTTAAAGAAGGACTTGGCATATCCACACAGGGCCTTTCTCCTACAAATATAAGCATTGATGCTGCCCCACCACTCCAACCAGCATTGTGCGCTATAACGGATGCCCAGAGTTCAAATAGGCCTGCTCCACTGTTGTAATGGAGTCTAAACACTACAATTCCCAAAAGCCAATGCTGGTAATTGTAGTCCCTTGACTCTGCACACTAGTCCACGCAGCTAAAAAAGGCTAAACTGTGTGGGAAGAACCTCTCACTTGTCATTTGGATCAGACCTATATACGTAGGAAAGTTCTCCTCTGTGAAAAGCGCAATTGGGCTAAAAGAAGCTACACCCAGGTGGTAATCGCCATAAAACAAGCCAGTGAGCTGTTGTTCATTCCTGGCCATCTGCTTCTCTATCTGGCCCGATATTCAAAACATTGACAGACAAATGAGAAGTTATAGAAGTAGAGGAATGTTGAAAACAGATAGGAAACCAGTACATTATTATTATCATTTTGGTTTATGGTTAAATCAAATATTGAGGGATGAGTGCACAAAGGCAAAAAAGAGACATACATAAACATCTCTATGGTTAAAGGGATATAATACTCACATTTTTTTTTCTGATTCAGACAAAGCATACAATTTTTAAAAATTTTCTTACTTTTATCAAATTTGACTGGAAAAAAACAGCAATCCTATAAATCTAAAAAGTAATAAGAAACCTTGGCCTCCATTACATATGCAGCGTCGCCCGCAAAAGCCGGTGATGCCAGATTTTACGCGATTTTGGTATTACATATACGGCGTAGCATACAAGTTACGCGCGTATATTTCACCCGTCGCTCGCAATTATTACTCCCATAGGCTAACATGGGACCGCGTCATAAATCGGTATCCAATATCCAGCGCAAGGCCTTACATGGCGAAAATTGAGAAATCTTACTCCATTTTTACCTCGCCATAAAAGGCAGCCGTAGCAGGCCTTGCACTGAGTATGGGAGCACTGTAACTCCCGAAAATGCCTGCAAAAATAAACTAAAACCTAACGCATGCGCAATGTCTATCTTACTGTCAACCGCACCCCCCCCACCGCAGGCTAGGAGTAAGGCAGACGCCAAAACCGGTCAGCCTTTTTTTTGTCACTGTTTTTCAATTTACATTTATTTTGTCTCTTACCCTGGGGTAACTTAAACCCTTTGTTTAAATAAAGCTTATTTTTTACTCACACTCTGGTGCTCCTGACAACTTTCTTTCTCAGAAAAATTTGCTAAGCACTGGCCACAGTGAGCACAGAGAGCGAGTTTAACTTTTTATACCTTGCTGCGGAGGTAATATTCCATACCACTCTGCTTGGGCAGTTTCAGACCATCAGGAGGCACCTGCCAGCCATCTGCCAATCAGGTAAAGGAAGTAAAGCACAAGTGGAGGAAATACCGATACGGATATACCACACCAAGGAGAGAGCAGGAGGACTGCACCTAGTAACAGGAATGCGGTGAGTCTTTTTATTTTGGATTATTTAGTACTGCCTCAGCTATATACTTGGTGTGAAGGTTCCTCATCTTGAAACAATTAGGGGTTTGTTGTGGGGGTCAACTTGCCCGTATCTATTTGTTTCTAAGTGGTAACTGCTAAAATATGCAAGCGGTATGTGGATAAGAGACTTGTTTCAATTTTAAGAGCATATTGTGTAAACACCCAACCCTATATTGTTCCCCCACCACTCTGACTGTAACAGCCAATAGAATGCAAGCTCAATCCAATTGGCTGATTGGATCAGCCAATCAGATTTTTCCTACCTTAAATCCGATTGGCTGATAGAATTCTATCAGCCAATCGGAATTGAAGGGACGCCATCTTGTATGATATAATTTAAAGGAACCTTCATTCCTCAGTTGGACATCGAACGAAGAGGAGGCTCCATGTCGGATGTCTTCAAGATGGATCCACTCCTCGTAGAATGGAAGAAGATAGAAGATGCCGCTTGGATGAAGACTTCTGCCCGTCTGGAGGACCTCTTCTGCCCGGATTCGATGAAGACTTCTGCCCGGATCGGATGAAGACTTCTGCCCGGCTGGGTGAAGACGGCTCAAGGAAGGGTGATCTTCAAGGGGTTAGTGTTAGGTTTTTTTAAGGGGGGTTGGGTGGGTTTTAGAGTAAGGTTGGGTGGTGGGTTTTAATGGGGGAGTTGTATTTCTTTTTTTACAGGTAAAAGAGCTGATTACTTTGGGGCAATGCCCCGCAAAAAGCCTTTTTAAGGGCTATTTGTAATTTAGTATAGGGTAGGGCATTTTATTATTTTGGGGTGCTTTTTTATTTTATTAGGGGCCTTAGATTAGGTGTAATTAGTTTAAACTTCTTGTAATTTTTTTTTTTTCTGTAATTTAGTGGGGGGGGGGTTTGTACTTTAGTTTATTTTATTTAATTGTATTTAATTTTAGGTAATTGTAGTTAATTAATTTAATTAATTTAATGATAGTGTAGTGTTAGGTGTAATTGTAACTTAGGTTAGGATTTATTTTACAGGTAAATTTGTATTTATTTTAACTAGATAGCTATTAAATAGTTAATAACTATTTAATAACTATTGTACCTAGTTAAAATAAATACAAACTTGCCTGTAAAATAAAAATAAATCCTAAAATAGCTACAATGTAATCATTAATTATATTGTAGCTATCATAGGGTTTATTTTTTAGGTAAGTATTTAGTTTTAAATAGGAATAATTTAGTTAATAATAGTAAATTTATTTAGATTTATTTAAATAATATTTAAGTTAGGGGGTGTTAGGGTTAGGGTTAGACTTAGGTTTAGGGTTTAATAACTTTATTATAGTGGCGGCGACGTTGGCGGCGGAAGATTAGGGGTTAATACATTTAATAGGCTATGTGGGCTATGGCGGTTTAGGGGTTAATACTTGAATAGGTTAATTGCGTTGTGGGCTATGGCAGTTTAGGGGTTAATAATTTAGTTATTACTTGCGGTGTGGGTTTGATGGCGGATATAGGGGTAAATAGTTTAAATAGGCTTATTGCCTTGTGGGGGGTTGTCGGTCTAGGGGTTAATACATTTAATATTAGATTGCGGATATAGGGTTTTTACATGTCGGGCTTATTTTTGGGAGGCGTGTTAGACTTTTACGGGAGATTTGTTATTTTCTTTACTTTTCTTAGGCGCCTGCAGTGTCTAAAGTGCCGTAAGTCACTGGCGACTCCAGAAATTTGTATTTACGCTCATTTCTGGACATCGCTAGTTTTTCCAACTTACGGCACTTTATGAACTGCCGGCGGGGTTTATGTAATACCCTGATGTGTAAGGTAAAATTACAGGCGGCGCAGGTTCCAACGCTTGCGCCGAAACCTGCACTGTATATTTGATCGTGCCCCTAATAACTCATATTGAGAGTAATATCAGATACAGTGTCTGATATTAGCAAGTTTGTATAGTCTCTGGTGTAGTCAAATAGTGTCCATCCCCTACTACCCCCGGAGTAGTAAGGTGAAAAGAGATGTTCCAAATAATGGTATTATAACATATATGAATAGCCAAAGTTCTGTCCATTGGGAAAGTGGGTAACGGGACTGTGATAAGAGTTCACTTCCTAGTGTTGAATATCTCCTGCAGCTGCTCTTCCACACTATGTGTGTTTGTACCTGTACATTGTGAATAAACAGCACTTGCACCATAGACCTGGTTCCTATCTTTTTTGCATTTTTACTATTATCAAATTTGCTTTGTTCCCATGATATATTTTTTTATTGAACCGATACCTAGGTATTCCAGAAAGACTAAGTTCCTGGTCAACCCAGCCTCAACCCAGGACTTCAGCCAGGCCCACATGCATTATGTCCCCCCAAAATATGTACCAAAACCATGCGCTGTTGAGGCGTCCATGAACAAGTGGATGATATCATCAGAAACTAAAGCACTCTGCACCAGCATCCACCTGTTCTTGCAGGAAATGGGACCACACCTTCAGGTCCTCTTTATGCTCTATTGAATGCCAAGTCCTATGATGAGGTGCCCTGATCCCCACTATAGCCAGCAAAAGGCGCCTTCAGAAAACCCTTCCTACTGGAATGATTCAGCATGCAAAATTCATTTTACGCAGGAGGGATTGTAAATCCCTCAACAACACATTTTCTGAACCCAGTGTCTTCTCAACACACAACCTAAAATCAACTATCTTGTCCTCAGGTAGATGGCATTCCATCAAATTGGTATCAATTTGAATTCCCAAGAAATTTAAAATCACGGCCGGTCCCTCCGTCTTCTCCTCAGCCATAGAAATGCCAAATTTCCTCAACAACCCCCGAAAAGTATCCATAAGGTGCTGGCACACAACCATGTCCCCCAACTAACAAACAAGAAATCACTGAGGTAGTGCAACACCAATGATATCCCACACCACCCATTTAATGAAGCAATCGTCCCATCAAAATGGCAGCCCAACAAATGATGGCAAGTTGGGTAAACTGGCAACAGACTGAAGGCAGATTCAATATCCAGCTTACCAAGCAGTGCCCCCAAGCCCACCTTCCTCACCAAATTCAACACCCTAAAAAATTACATGTACTTCACCATAGTCAGAGAAGGATGAATCCCAACATTCACCTAAGACTCCTTCGGGTACGATAAGTGGTGGATGGTTTAAAACTGACCTGCAACCTTCTTGGGAACCACCCAAAGGGTGGACACAATGAGATTTGGGAAGGGGGGTTTGGGAAAAGGACCAGCCATCCTGCCTAGTTCGACCTCCTTCTTCAACTTGCTCTGCACCACTTTGGATGTTCCCTGGCTGCCTTTAGATTACCTGACAAACATGCACCCCCTTGCTCAACAGATGGAATAAGGAAAACCGAACTGATACTGATAAAATAACATTCGCCATGTGACTCTTCCCCCTCCGCCTAGCGTAACGCTTTAGCCATGGCCCCATCCTTTCAGCCCTCACTGGTGTATGTGACTACTCCCTGTTTTTCATTTCTTAAAGCCCCGGGAGAGGGCCACCCCACAACCTGAGCACTCTTGCTTATAATTGCAGGACCCTTGAAACAACATTTGCCCATCATTGAAATGGAAGTAAAGCCATTTATGAATAGTGACCGCTGTACCACCCCCAGCTCAAAAGGACTACCCCATCTGCAAAGGAGTCATAATCTCCAACCATATTCCCATATCGCGGTCATCCCACCACATCTCTGGCCTCACTGCTAACCTCTGATGAAACTGCTCGTCGTACCACCACCACCCATTGCCCCATAGATATGATAGGCCCCATCTTTTTCATCAAAATAGCAGTACAAGGTCAGGTCACTTCTCCCCAATAACACTCCCTAGAATGCAGAAAGCCCATGACCAATTGCCAAAGATCTTGGGCAACTTCCTGTCGCTTTTCTTCAGATCCTCCCCCTTTTTCCTTGCTCCAACGTTTGATCCTTTTTCACTTCCAGCATCTGATCTATCAGCAACAGGGAAAATATTTCCAGACATTTTATTCTCGAAATCTCTTTTACCTCTGCTGTGAGATGGATCCCCAGCTGAGCACAAACACAGTTTCCAGTAAGCCTGTTCTGACACCTTCAACACCGCTCCACCTCAACTCCCAGTGCTTGAACCTCCTTGTCCAGCCCCACTAACCGCAGGCCCTGTCCCCATTAACACTCCTTGACCTCCTTGCAATGTCCCTCCCTTGAAAGGGGATATCCATGCCCCCGCTAGTGAAGGACCCTGGTATTTTCCTGCCTCTTCCCCCACAATACCCTTTTTAACCTGGCCCACCACCGCAGCCCCCTCCAACTGCACCACCAATTCCTTCAAGCCCCTGAGCAACACTGCATTCAAACCAGACACACCACTACCCTGAACAGCTGAACCACCACGACTCCTCACCTGCGAGCCATGACACCATCTCCTGGGTCTGTAGACTCCTCACGGGACTCCTGGAATAGCCCCTGGATGAGAAAGTACCCTCCTGTCCAATCTCCTTTCCCTCTCCTCAACCTCTATTCGCACTGGCTAATGCATCCTCTGAGGCAGAGACCTTTCATATCCATACCTTTGCGTATTGCAAGACGTGTGCTCCAGCCTCGTCCATGTCGGGGATATGTCCCTAACTTGGTACCTGGATCTCCTGACAGTCAATCTTGATCTTCCAGAAGTGCAACTCACTGGGCCCTGGCAACATATAGCTCTGAATGCTCCATCTGTACAGGACATAAATGAAGCACCCCATAAACACTCTACTCCTCCCACTCCCGCAAGGCCCTTGCTCCCACTGCCCCTACCCCTTCCTTGCCCCCTATCACCCCTTCTCCCATTCCTGACCACCCATACAGGTGTAATACACTGCATAAGGTGTGCCAGGACATTTAAGTCCCCTACCTGACCAGCCAAAACACTGCTCCCAACGAGGTGCTTTCCTGTAGATCCACCTCACTAAAATCACTGCAGGTGTCCCCTATCCCATGCCCACCCTAATTCTTTTGAATACAAGGTCCCACCTCATTCTCCCTCTCCAACCTGCCACCTGCCGTCCCCTCATTCCCCCTCTCCAACAGCCCCAGCATGCAACCAGCAAGGAGGAAGCCTCTAGACAAGGGTTAAAAACTGGCAATGCAGCATAAACAGGCAGCCAAAACAAAACACTAGCCCCTGTTCCCACCCATACAACAAACGCACGCAGGGCACAAAAAAGAGAAAGCTACAAAAGAAAGGATAAAAGCCTGACAAGCATTGATTGCATGCAGAAAGAGCAGACAGAAAAAGTAGCGCAGGAGACACAGAGATCTCTGCCATAGCAGCATGCAACCTAATCAGGGGAGCATAAAAGGGGAGAACTAACATGAAGATCCTCAAATTGGAAAGGGCATGGGTGCATTTTCAGTTTTGAATAAAGGCATTTTTTGCAATATACATGTATTCACAAAATGCTTCTAGTAAAAACTATAGCTGTTTAAAAAGTATATTTAAGTATACTCCATGCACCAGATTTTTAAGCAAAGCACTTGCTCAATCTAGGTACTTGTACCATCTGGTAACTCAATTTGATTACTGCTGACATAATACAAGCACCACTGGCTCTCTGAGCAGCTGCAGCATTTAAAAAGCTGGTGTACCGCTAATATTTAGCTATATTTCACATGTATGTGCAGAGAAAAATTCTAACACTAAAACTGTGGTACATTATAAATATGTTTCTATTCAAAGATGTAATTCATCTATGTGCATATAAATTTTGACCAGAATGTCCCTTTTACAAATATATCTGTGGAAGCAAAAAGACGAGTTTAGTTCCAGCGAAGTTTAATAAAATGTTACACTGCAGTGCAGCAGGAAGTTGAGATTTAATCAGCTAAAAGTGATGGTAAATTCACCAACATTGATAATTCTCAATCGATATAACTTCACAAAATTAGTATAAGGTTTATTCATCAAAACTCTTGAAATCACAACTTACTTTATTATTCATAATGAAACAACTCTGTTTCCATTGTGCTCTCGGCAGCCCCTTTTGGCCAATCACAATCGTGGAAGATATTTTCAGTGTGTGATGTAAAGAGTGTAAGTATAAAGAATGGGTTTTGGTACACTGAGGGCCAGATTTAGAGTGGAACACTAAAGTTTATGAGCAAGTGGCAAGGAGTTTATTGCTGGTGTTTGCACTAGTCTGGCTTACTGCTCGTATTATAAGTTGAAAGCAAACACAATCACTTAAGCGCAATCGCAATTTACGCTAGAATGATTACCGCATCCTAAGAGCTCTGGTTAACTGTTTTGCAAAACTAAAAAGGTGCACAAAACGCATCAAAAATACTTTACAAAGTATAGTTAATCTCAATAAAACGCCATCTAATAAATATTATTTTAAAAAAATATTGCACACAAAAGTTATAAGGGTTTTAAGACATAAGATTTTGGGTGTTAGAAAGAAAATGGCAGGCAAAGGGCTTTTTACTTTGAGATACATACATGTAAAGAGATGGATATGTATGTATGTATATGTATATAAATATAAATATATACATATATATATATATATATATATATATATATATATATATATATGTTTATATATGTGTACATATGTATTTATATATTTATACATGTACCTGTATATATGTATTTAGAGACAAATAAACACATATAAACACATATGTACACATATTGTATGTAGACATGAACTACTTTCTATTTTAAAATATGTCACTAAACTGCACCACCCCACAGAAATACCCCCACTGCTATAAATCTCATTCTCACCTACTCTTAGTTTCCATCTTGCTGCTATTAGCATCAGGCGACATCTCTCCAAATTCTGGCCCCACCCTCATTCCCACCATTACCCAATCACGCACTCCTTATAGAAACTTTAATAAAAGCAACACACATAACCTCATTTACATCCAATGCATCCCATACACACACACACACACTCCTTTCACTTGTGCACTATGGAACTCTCATTCTGTCTGCAACAAACTT